>NC_134476.1:61109612-61452196 GCF_964194025.1 Convolutriloba macropyga | reverse complement strand
CTTCGACACAGTTCCGTCTGGTCCATACCTGTCTTGGGTCAAGGACTTCATCCTGGACTTCATGTATATCATCAAGTTCACTGTATTCTACAGAGAATAATCAAATTTTGCATCTGCTCAATTAATACCGTTTCAACCATTAGAATAGAGGTGCACGATTCTTTTTGTTTTTTACAAGACTATCTGCAGTAAAAATCAACATCAAATTGGAGATTCAAAATTTAAAATAACAAAAACTCAAGCTCACAAAACAACACAGAGTCTTTTATATCCACATACGTATGCTGCAAAAGAATTTCAAAAGTGTTGCGTTTGTTAAAAGATTTTTGGTTTCTACTCGAAGAGACTGACCCAAAAATTGAAGTTTATATATTATTATCTAATGTTTCTCAAGCAAGCAATTTTGGAAATCGGAATACACTACAAATTCAAGTTTTCGCTCTGAATTGATTTTCCCAATTTCTACTTTTTCTCACTTCAAAAACAACCGAATCTGGAAAAATTTACATTAATTTAGTCTGAAAGCAATAACCTTTGTTTTACTACGCAGCCTTCGAAAAAAACTGAAACGATTTGTAAATATTAAACTTTTTCAGACAACATTTGCTGCTTAACTATCACTTATTCAAAAGTTATTACATCTTCAGTATTTGGTATCTTTCAAGCACAAAATAATTAGTAGATCCTGCAACTTCAATGCTTTTTTACTTGCCTCAAATTTGTCGAATTATGTTGTTATTCTAATTACGTATTATTTTAACAAAGAAGATTTGGTATTCTATTAACAACGTGGTTTAAACTAAAATCAAAATGCTCAAAAATATTTGCCTTGTTTGCAAAAGTTTAATACAAACAGTCTCACAAAAAGGCAGTTTAACTAAAGAGAAATAATTGTATAACGCGGAAAACATTAATTTATCAGTTAAATCAGAAATATGTCAAGCTTTCGATTCAGAATTTTTTAAATCAACCAATAAATAGTCTACAAAAAGGATTTGATACTCACGGTAGGTTTTATTTTACGGAAAATTATCAGCGAAGACAACCGTTGATCCAGACTTAATCTTGAAGAGTCAACAGAAGAACTATGATCAAAAACTTCAAAAAATTTTCTCGCAACCTTTGTGAATCTGTAAACAGTCCATAAGCAACAGTTTTATGCATGACGTTTCCAGCTAATTTAATTTTTGTATCTATTTTAAAAATTAGCCTCACTAAAAGGACAATTAAAATTTAACCAAAAAAACCATATAATTTTTTCCATATTTTCAAATAAAAACAATTAAAAGATACGATTTCCTCATCTGAAATACCATTTTCGAAACATTCTTACATCAATATCATAAAGAAAATAGTAGTTTGAAATAGTGTAAAGGAAGTTAATTTGAGAAATCTTCTAGGAAAACGAGGAGAAGTAGAAAAATGTTAAAGTCTTTCATTTGATTGAAATTGTTCATTGAAATTGTTCATTAAATTAAATTAATTTTTACCGTCTACTGTTCTACAACGAATTTCAATAGTATCACATTATAAATTGATACAAAAAACCCAGAAACAACAATTGGCTCAAATATGGTTACTTAGAATCATGAAGTTATCTATTATGAACTCATTCAACCATCGACATGCCTGTGTGACCTAATATTTAAAATAGCTTTTGTTTTCTCAAGGAATAGTTCCTCCAAAAGAACATTGATTCTGACTTATTCAAAAAGAATCAAATTAAGACTCAATTTTAAAACAACAATAAACCGTTCTCTCAAAGCTAACACAATTCTTTTACATGTGCGTGAAATATAAGCAATGATAGAATTGTTTTGTATATAATTTTTTTGCCGATTTATTTTTGTGTTTTTTATTTAAAAAGATCCTATAAGCCCTAACAAAGTCCGCGTTCTGACTACCGTGCGTTCGAAAGACCCTATATCCAGACCTTTCAATGCGTTTTAAATTTCATATGTCCAGATTTTCTTGCGTTCCAAACCAAAATTCGTGCGATCTAAAGTTGATGTTTTGTGCGTTCATGTCCAGACTATCATGCATTGAAAACCAATGACCAGACTTTCGGGTGTTCAAAGTTTCCTACGTCCAGATTTGTGAGCGTTCACCAGACGAATGAAAAAAGCTTTGTGGGGCATTAACATTTATTGAAGAGGTAATTATGGACCGTGTAATTTTGAATGCACAACGCCACCTGATTTCAGCCTGGACATATTGAATTTCAATCGGGAACCTCATCTTTGGTAAAAATTTCAATTCAATACCACTTCAGCGGAGATATACTTTGATTGAGACTCATTAAAAAAATCAACAAAAACATCGACCTAATATTGAAGTTCATAAATTTCCCTTTCTCCTAATTATCAATCAAAATTCTATATCCGCGTGAGAGAGAAAATTACTTAGACAATTTTAAAAGTCATACATTTGGCATATTGTTTTCCTTGGTTGTGCATATATTCAAACTTGGGGATAAGGAGTATTCAATTTTCGATATTCTTATCCAATGTTTCACCTTAAATTTTACACTAAGACCGCAATATTTGCTTAATTTTGTTTTAGGTAATGCTTGTTCAAGTTTCTGTTTTCAAAGGCGAAAATTTCTACTATGATTTATTCCGAAATAATTTCAATTGTTAATTTTAACCGCAGTTTGAAATGAGAAATTCAAAAAAAGACATACGTTATTTTACTCATGATTTCAATCCACAGAGAAACCGAATAAATCCTAGTTAAGCAAAAAACAATTATTCAAAAATTCTTACTTCTCCATTTTTCGCAAATTTTTTTCTTTCGTCATAAGATAGCATAAACACCTATATGTTAAATCTGTCAACACATACTCTGCTGATAATACCTCTTTATTTTACCACAGATTCGTTGCTTGAAAGAAAATTTTTGCAAAAAGTTAGAAACAGAACCGGCTAACGTCGGAAGAATTGCTCTCGAACCACTATTGGGAGCTCTAATCGATTGCAACCTGCTTCAGCCGGGAGGGTGGGTGTAGCTTAAATGGGACAACAAAATCCACTAGGGGGCTTCGAATAACTCATTAGAGGTTTATATATACCACTATTAAGATTTAGAGATATAAAATGGCACCAGTTTTCTCGCACTTATCATTTGACTTTTAATATTAAATTGCCGCCAATTGCGATCAGCTGATTGAAATTGCGAATGAGAGAGAATGGATCTTTTTCCCCCGTTTGTGCCCCCAGTACGTTATGCACTCTCCAGATAAAAAGCACGTGCAATTACATAAAGCAACTGTAAAAATATTGCTAAAACATCTCGTGGGTGCCAATAGTATGCACCCATAAAGCTGAGAAGGGGGAGCACAAACGAAAAATATCTGAGAAAAATTTGGATCACTGAAAACGCAGAAAGTTAAGGGCGTAAAAGTCACTCGAAAATTCAAAGCATAGCCGAAAGAGTACCCGAAACTACTCGAAGAGTTGTGCAATAAAAACTCTTATCTATCCCTACCTATATCAGAGATATCAAAAAAAGCAATATACGGTGTGAAAATAATCAACTTTTATTGAGAAATGTGGGTAGGTAGGTGGGATTTTTTTTGGAAAACAGAATTCAACGTTTTGAAACAGAGGTCAATGTTCAAAAAGAAAAGTCAACTTTCAAGTCATGACTTCAGCTAAAAAAACCTGTAGAATATCAATACTCCTCTTCGAGTCGTTAAAACGGTCAGTGGAAAATATTGCATCAAAAAGACAAACACGCTTACAATAATTGCTTCTCTTCGAGAGCAATTAATGAGCTTTCAATTAAACATAGTTGCAAGTTGACCACAACCTGATCAATCTTGGCTGCAATGATGTTACCACGTTAAGGTTTCAGACATAAAAATTGAACAAGTTGTCATAGTCACAAAAAGAGCATTCACGCGCAAAAAACGAACCATTTGAAATGTGGGGAGTAATAGAAAAGGACAGCTGAGAAATGTTAATGCACTACAGACGGACAGCTTTATGTTGCTAAACATTTTAATGAAGAACTATACTGTACATGTTATATCTGTCTTGTAAACTTTAATCCATTATTTATGAAAGCGATTCACTTTGCAATTCGAGAAAACGATGGCCAATGTTTTCCCTGAATTTAGCCAGTGAAAATTTTCAATGATGTTTCCCTATTTTTCAACAGAATTTAAACACTACAGTCACAGGCGTGTATTTGAGAGCCTATTTAGGCTAATTCAGCTATATTTTTCTCCCAAGTTTATTTATTTTTGACAGTTAGAATGCAATTAAAGAACTTAAGAGCTGACAAAAAATTAGAAAAGAATCATAACTTAAATTTCATTCTTCAGCGCACTTTAGTTCACTGCTGATCGTGAGAGTCAACTTTTATGTATTAACCAAACAAAGACAAATACTCAATCGAAGGGTGCCAGGCATCCTAATAAAAAATTTACTGAAGGATAGCTCAATTGATTCGTCAGCTTAAACTTGTTTTCAAAGTATTCCAATTGAGAACGAAAAGTTTATCCTGAAACGGGGCAGCACTTCTAATTCGATTTCTATTTAAGAAGTGAGATAATCATCGAAAAATTTCTAAATTGTTGCTAAGTCAGCTTCTACAGGTAAAATGTTTGCCTCTCAAGAGTGGAATCGGAGCCAGGAGATTCATTTGCCATGAGTCCAATTTCACTTGGTTGAGTATACCCCTTTCCACCTCACTTTCAGGGCGCATCTATAAATCAGTTATCTGTGTTACAAATCACTACGGAAATAACCAAAATCCTTGTTACGAGTCCTATGGGAATAGGGAGTTATGTTATATTATGATATGTTACGAATCCTAAACAAATAGCTAATCTCTTTAACTATCGATTTTCGAAAATTGGCGACTACAGTATTTCGAAGAAAAATACAAAAACCAGTTTTAAATAATTTTGAAATTAGGTTATATACAAAGAGAATATTCAGCTTGAGATTTACGGAGAAGGAAGTACTTATGGTTCTCCGATCACTTAATCAACCTAGCAAACCACTTGGAATTCCAACATTTCCGACATGAACAGCAAAAGATGGAGCAGAATTCCCAGCACCACATCTAACAACCCCCAATAAACATAAATTAAAGACAAAGAGAAAGTTCAGATTCAGATTTGATACCGATTTGTAAATACAGTGTGTTTGATTTTTTAATGTTAATAAACCAGTTATAACTCCAACATTTCTGGCCTGAGAACTAAAAGATAGTGCAAAACTGCCGAGAAAGCAAACCAGATATCTCTGAAAACAATAGACTAATCTCTGTAACAAGTCAGCCCTCCAGAGATTTTGAAACGTTATTGTTGAGCAAACTGAATTAACAATTGAAAAAACGGTCATTTAACACTGGGGCAATTTGGTTTCACGGGTTCCTTCTCAACTCAAAAATTTCTTTTTTTTATGAGACTTTGAACGCTCCAAAATTGACAAAAATGAGTTTGTTTCAGCTGATTTGATGGATATGTCTAAAACCTTTAATTCATTTGAACATGATACACTAAACCCAAACATGCGTTTACTAAGTTTTGAAAAAAGTGCTCTTTAATTGATACAGACGTTTACTCAACATCAACAGCAAAATTATTGGTAAATAACAGGGAATCTGACTGAATTGAACTATGCACCAGGGTGTCCCTCGGAGATTTGTTCCAAGCTCTGCTATCCAAAGATTACTTCAAATTTCTTAGTTTACTCTTACAGTTCTTGACAAAGTCAAGTAAATCATAAAGATTGTTGGGAGAAACTAGGACCCTACTTTGATAAAATAGTCTAAATCTTAAAACACATCGAAAACAGACTTCGTTGTATTTTTTAGTTTAAAATCTAAAATGGAAACAGAATGTTTCAGTCAGAAATTTTGTAAAAAATAAGGAGTAAAAATTTATGAAATAACTTCATCCTACTTAATCCAAAGATAAACAACCTTGAACTTCAATGTGTGAAAAAAATAACAGGGTCGATTTCTGTAAGAAATTTCAAACTTCACATAACGTATATTATGTGAGCCTGCCCAGGAGACTCTTCAACTTCTGTTAATGGTATCCAACTTAAACGTTAATACATTGAATACTTTAATTCATAGATCTTCTCCGACTCATAGTCATTTGAATTGTACATTTACTATACATTCACATGGGCATAGTAACTAAAATTGTTTTCAGAATTCAAGTTTTTCTTTGCGTTTGATTAAATTTAAGCTATTTGATGGTTACTTACATTAGAATCTAAACACGTCTTCATTAAGGACGTTCAAATACAATCTTTCATCTGAACTTTTTTCTAAATTTTGGCCGGCTAACTATGTTGAATTTCGCAAATTTTGTTCTAAATTTGCACTCATGTGTTCATTGTTTTCACTGTATTCAAATGAGTAACTAATTTTTAATTGATTTTTCCTTCATAAGCGCTACCTAATTGCAATGATCATATATTTGATGAAATATTTTCAAAGCAAACAGTTATGTCACTCAATCAATACAACCTGTTTTTATAAGCTCTAAGACAGCCATATTGAAATTTTTGCTAAAATTTTGCTCAAAAAAGGATTTGATTTCGATATTTAACAAAAATGAAGCAATTTCACAAACAATAACATCTAGCTGCAGTGTGACAAAACTGGTCATTGTGTCTATGCTGAGGTTTTTTTGTTTCGTTTTTATAAAATTCAGAAGAACTCGTTTTCTACAGAATGAATATCATTTTTGGCTTGAGTAAAAAATCCTTGGTTCCATTGTCAATTCTGCATCAAACCACTAGTCCTTTTCATCGCTTTAATTATACAAAGTTAACTGTTTACATTGTTCTAAAAGAATATAAACAATTTTAAAGCTGTCGTGGTGAAATTACTTCATCCTACTTAATCCAAAGATAAACAACCTTGAACTTCAATGTGTGAAAAAAATAACAAGGTCGATTTCTGTAAGAAATTTCAAACTTCACATAACTTATATTATGTGAGCCTGCCCAGGAGACTCTTCAACTTCTGATAATGGCATCCAACTTAAACGTTAATACATTGAATACTTTAATTAATAGATCTTCTCCGACTCATGGTTATTTGAATTTTTTCATTTACTATACAATCACATGGGCATAGTAACTAAAATTGTTTTCAGAATTCAAGTTTTTCTTTGCGTTTGATTAAGTTTAAGCTAATTGATGGTTACTTACATTAGAATCTAAACACGTCTTCATTAAGGACGTTCAAATACAATCTTTCATCTGAACTTTTTTCTAAATTTTGGCAGGTTAATTATGTTGAATTTTGCAAATTTTGTTCTAAATTTGCACTGATGTGTTCATTGTTTTCACTGTATTCAAATGAGTAACTAATTTTTAATTGATTTTTCCTTCATGAGCGCTACCTAATTTCAATGATTCATATATTTGATTAAATATTTTCAAAGCAAAGAGTTATGTCACTCAATCAATACAACCTGTTTTTATAAGCTCTAAGACAGCCATATTGAAATTTTTGCTAAAATTTTGCTCAAAAAAGGATTTGATTTCGATATTTAACAAAAATGAAGCAATTTCACAAACAATAACATCTAGCTGCAGTGTGACAAAACTGGTCATTGTGTCTATGCTGAGGTTTTTTTGTTTCGTTTTTATAAAATTCAGAAGAACTCGTTTTCTACAGAATGAATATCATTTTTGGCTTGAGTAAAAAATCCTTGGTTCCATTGTCAATTCTGCATCAAACCACTAGTCCTTTTCATCGCTTTAATTATACAAAGATATCTGTTTATATTGTTCTAAAAGAATATAAACAATTTTAAAGCTGTCGTGGTCGATAACACGGGTCAAAGAATTCAATAAGTTGAGTTTTAAATTAAGTTTTGAACTGACAATATACAAAAATTAGCTTGTATTTATAGTAGTTATCTATGCGGAAATATACAGAGAAAATTTAGATTAGCGAAAAATATTTTACATGATTGGATTGGCATGTGAATAGATCTTAACTCCGAATCCCGGAGGTGATTTTCTATTTACATCAACATTTCATGAGAATCATATATGGCTTGGGTACAATCGAGTTCGTTAGTTGGAGGTCGGCGGATGTTAGAATCAGGTTTTTGTTGGTGGAAGAATTTACTTCTGACATTTGATTGATAGGTCAATAAGATAATGATAGCGCCAAAACAAAATTAGAATTGAGGTTTAGTTTTGTCGCCATTATTTATCGAAACAGCAAAAAAATTCGTCAGGTAAGTCTTTCCTTCGTTCTTTGACACTTTAATAAAAAACTTCTAAGTTTCTCGATGTTTCTTTGAAACCATCACATCCTCCCTCCTTTTTTAAGCAAGTTTGTGGGTATAGTTTCTCCAAATCTGTCGGGTTGTTTTCGGTTTTTTGTTGATGTTCGTGAAGGCTCTGAGGTTTCGGATTGTTGGTGCTCTGCAGATGATGTGGCTGCAGAAGCTTCATCTTGAAGTGAAGGTCCCACATCTGTGCTCTGAAGTTGTTGTTCTGATTGAGATATGGTCTCCTTCACGGCTGGTTCAGTTTTCACATTGTCCTCGTCTAGTCTCGCAATTTGGTTGTGGCTCACTAAAATAGTCGGTGCTGAGTATTCAGTTTGTATGAAAGATGTGTTCAAGCCCTTCTTGATGATGAAGGTAGCAGGAATTGTCTTTGTCTTTTCGTTGGCCTTGAATAGAATGGGTTCGCACAAGTCGAAATCTGCTATTGCTGGTAGTCTCAATCTGCGTCCCAACAAGAGTTCAACTGGAGTTTTGCTCCTCGTCTTTGAAGTGTTGCGATGTGTCATCAGTGCCCTTTGCAGGAATGCTCCAAAAGACAAATTAAGGTTGAGACTCCACGCTTGAAGTGTCCGCTTCACTGTCTGAACTGCTCTTTCAGCTAGTCCATTAGCTCTTGGATGATAGACGGGTGATTCCATTTTCTTAATTCCCAGTGATTCACACCACTGTTTAAGTTCACCAATTACAAATTTAGGAACATTATCAGATACCAAAATTTTTGGTATTCCGAATCTTGCAAAGATCTGACTAAAACATATTTTAACTGTTTCTGATGTTCTATTTCCCGCGGAGAAGGCTTCTATCCAACTACAACCTGCGTCAACAATTACTAAGATATTGCCTTGGTCCTTAACATATCCCCAGTCCATGTGGAGCCGTTCCCAAACGTCGGCTTGTGGCCACGTAGACACTGTTGTTTTCAGAATAGGCCGGTTCATTTGACAATTCCTATATTTACTAACAAAATGTTGAACGTCTTGGCCGTTGAACGTAATGTTGAACGTAATGCCAGGCCGCCATGCTATCATTCTGACTGACGCCTCAGTTGCATTTTTCACAGGACGTGTCTCAAGGATTTTTGCCAAAACCAAGTGTCCTAGTTTAATGAAAGGAAAAACGCCTCTGAAGATGATACCATTATGTAAAGTAAGTGCATCTTTCTGTCGTTCGAATCCTTTTTCCGCTTCTGAACATTGTTTCCAATGGCCGCTTTTGATTAGTTTCATTATGTCCTGGAAGAGTGTGATTGTTCCAATTTCAGTTTTGATTTCTGCTTGGGTCACCACATCACTCTGGGTGAAGTTCATGTTATTGATTGCGAAGCACACTCGATCGTTGTCCGATTCGTCTTCGTCAAAATCCATTCTGTGCAAAGCATCTGCATGGAGTATCTGCTCTCCTGGCATGTACTTCAACTAATAGTCAAGACCCATTAGAGCTATTGCCCATCTTGTGATTCTCGCTGATGCTGTCTTCGGGATCTCGTCTGGTGCAAAGATATATTTGAGTGGTTTGTGGTCAGTCTGTAGGTAGTCTACCAAGAAGGAATTGTTTTAGTCTGGTCACCACGAACACAATTGCCAGTGCTTCCCGCTCTATGCTCGAGTAGTTTTGCTCCGCTGGAGTCAATTTTAACGATACATATATGACTGGATGTTCATCTTGCGAAAGAACCCCGCCAATGGCTTTTTCAGAGGCTGTACTAGTGGGTTAGCACATAATTCATTTTTTATGTCTTCAAAGGCTTTTTGTTGCATTTTGCCCCATGACAAATAGCTATTTCTCCTGTTTTTTAAGGGTAGCATTTTTGTTGCAGAATCAGGAATCATTCTTCCGTAAAAATTAGCTAGCCCAACAAACGATTCGAGTTGTTTGTTGTTAGTTGGTGCCTTTGCATTTTTTTTTCATTATGTTTGGGATATGGTGCTGTTCCCTCCTTTGAAATGGAGTATCCCAAAAAGCTAACGGTATCGACTGATTTTGAGTTAGATTTTTTCTCATTAATAATAAAATTTTTCTCACTTCTCACGTAGTCGACTCTTGACTGCAAGCATTCTCTTGTCGAACTGCTCCTTGGTAGTTCCATACACCAATACATCGTCTTGAAAGATCACAACAACTTTAATTCCTTTGAGTGCTGATTCGATGCAATTCTGGAAGATTGAAGAAGAGTTTGTCAATCCCTGAGATAGTCGGCACATCTTGAACAGTCCGTGAGATGTGTTGATCGTGCATATATCTTTTGCTTCTTCGTCAAGTTCAATTTGATAGTAGCCATTTGAGAGGTCAATTTTGCCAAAGTATGAGGCCCCATGTAGGTTGTGGCAGATAGTCTCCCTGTTTGGTATTGGGTAGTCCTCATCCCTGACCTTGCCATTGATGTGCACTTTCAAGCCCTCGCAAAGTCTCAGTTCTCCACTCTTCTATCTCTGCCACACCACTGGAGATGCATTAGTGACTCCTCCTGGCTGTACCGGTTCAAAGATGCCTTGTCTGGCCATTTGTTCCAACTTCTCGGTGACCTTGTCTTGAAGAGGTAGAGGTGTTTTTCTGGCTTTGCAGAACATTGGCTGTGTTCCTGGTATCAACTTCACATGAGCTTTGTAACCCTTCACAGCAGGTAAGTGCTCGGCTCTGATGTTGTTCACACCGTGCTTGGGTAGAAGGTCTCTACCAAGCAATCCAAATTCTTTATCAGACTGCACAACTGCTAGATGCTTTTGCGTGAGCCTGCTTCCGTTCCACTCAACGTCACAAGTCAGTGATCCCAGAAGCGTTAATTGATGACCATCATAAGTTTCGAGATGTCTTATCTTACCTTTCAACTTAGGTTTACCAAGCTCAGTCCCTTTTTTTGATGATATCACTGTGCTATCTGCACCTGTGTCTACCCGCATTTTTACTTTGCAGTTATTTATTGAGATATATTCCCATGTCATAGACATGCTAAAGATTGGTTCTTTAGTATAAAACATTCCCATCTCCGATGCTGGAGATGCTTGCTCTGAGGAAACATTTTCTTCTTCGCTGAAGTTATTGTTTATTGTACTTACCTGAATTTGGTTGGGGTTTGCTTCTACACATTTTTGAGAAGTGTCCCACCTTTTCACAGATGTTGCATTTTTTACTTAGCGCTGGACAGGGTCTACTAGAGTGTGGCTTATCTCCACACCTAGTGCACATGTTGTTGCTTTTATTAGCCGTAATTTTTCATTTGGTTTTCGAAAGGTCTTTTGAATTTGAACCCAACTTCTTCTTTCACATTAAAGGGCTTATTACCTGATGAAGAACTTGCAAAAGCCATTGCTTGACTTCTGAACTGTAAGTTCTCGGTCATTTCAGTAGCCGACGTTGCCGGTTTTGCATTAATACGTGTAGTAGTCTAAGTTTTGCTTCAGGGTCCCTCAAACACGAGAGAAAAACTTTGTTTTTACCAACTCCTCTTCGGGGTTGGCCGCTGTTTTCGGTTTTTCGAAGTCACAATAGCGTGCTTCTTCTCTAAGACGTGCTAGGAAGTCGTCGTCTGACTCCCCTACACCTTGTATTACGGGCAGAAATTTAGCCTTTTCTGCTGTTACTACTCTCTCTTTAGGAGAAATATAATTTTGAATCGCTAATTTGATGACTTTATACGGAGTGTCTATCAAATTCCTAGGACTCATTAGGCTCCTAAGTTTAATAATTGCTTCTTGCCCGCACATACTGAAGAAGAGATTGGTTACCTGTAGGTCCTGTACAGTACCATCGTTGTTGACCTTGTCCTCTTTCTTCTCTGCGCGACGTGATTCTGCATTCTGTAGATCCAAAATTTGTCTGTCTGTAGCTGTTCTGGACACCATTGTCGTGGTCGATAACACGGGTCATAGAATTCAATAAGTTGAATTTTAAATTAAATTTTGAACTGAAAATATACAAAATTTAGCTTGCATTTTAGTAGTTATCTATGCAAAAATATACAGAGAAAATTTAGATTAGCTAAAAATATTTTACATGATTGGCATGTGAATAGATCTTAGCTCCGAATACCGGAGTTGATTTTCTATTTTCATCAACATTTCTTGAGAATCATATATGGCTTGGGTACAATCGAGTTCATTAGTTGGAGGTCGGTGGATGTTAGAATCAGGTTTCTGTTGGTGGGAGAATTTACTCCGACATATGATTGATACGTCGATAAGATAATGATAGCGCCAAAACAAAGTTAGAATTGAGTTTTAGTTTTGTGGCCATTACTTATCGACACAGCAATAAAGTTCGTCAGGTAAGTTCTTCTTTCGTTCTTTGAAACTTTATTAAAGAAAACTTCTAAGTTTTTTGATGTTTCTTTGAAACCATAACAAAAGCAATAAATACATCAAAAAAAAAAAAACAAAAGCGCTGAAGACTATGTTGACCTAGAAAAATTACATAAAACGGCAATTTCATTTTTAAAAAGATGTCTTGTTTTTTGTTTATCTTATCGCGGTTGAAAAATTCCATTGAAGTAGTTGCAGTTAGTTTTGGATTAGGAATATGATTTAGAATTAAAGATTTATTATTAAAAGCGACTTATGGAATTGACAGTTAATCTTTTGAGAATCTTTGAGAAGATTAGCTCTAGTAATAAACAGATTTGAAGTTTTCATTCAATTGCTAACTAATGTCTGTACAATAAAGAGAAGAGACAAAATCTTACCTTTCAAAATGCCTTTCAAATTATAATGTGATGCCCAGTGATAAAAAATTCAGCTTTTCATGCTTTTTCCATTCCTGAAGTATACAATGCTGTCACACAGTTTAGAAATTTTGCCAAACAGATTTTTAAAGTTTGTCCACAAAAATAAAATTAGCATGAAAGTAAAGCATAATTAACAGCTGCAACTTTTGAACCAGAAAATTACCCAGTATTACAGCCAGCATTTCCATAAATCATTATCTTTTCTAATTTTGTTGTAACTGAGTCGAAGAAGTTCTGAACTTAATAACGTAAAAGATTATTTACATAGAACTGCTTCAAATGTATCGCCAACAAAACAAAAGCTGAGTAAAATGGTGGTCTTGTTTTTAACACCAAATCGCAGCTATGTAGCCACCCCCCAAAAATAGGTCAATGTCAAAAGTGACGTTTGTGGGCTAATTGGCCGTTCTTACCTGATTTGGAAGTTGCCTCTTTGGATCCAATTAGGAAAAGCCCAGCGGGTGCAGAGGGTAATTCACTTTGTGTCATTTGTAAGTGAAGTTCAATGGGTGAAATAATAGACTGTAATGTTTAACCTGTCATTAACTGGCAATCAAGGCTGGGGTTATCCCTGGGCTCCGTTTTTACAAGCTATCCTGAACAACATTTGAGCCAATTCTAGGTTGAGAAACTGACAATGATAGATTCCCCAGGCAGGCCTCTCAACTTGTTTTCTACACAAACACCCAACTTAGTCTTCCTTTCCCAATAATGGCCCCAGTGCTGTTATGTACATGAACGATAAATAAACAACTAAACCATACAAAATTATTTATAGCTTAAATTCTAATTTGTGGCTGATGTTTTAATTTTATCAACTTATAATGATTTTGGCAATTTTTAATACAATACTTTCACCTTGAATAAGTTTTTCAACTCGGAGTTATTACAGTCTAGTGTGTTGAAAACAGTTGACATTGAATGCTCAATTGACCTCCGTTCATAAAATACAGGAAGCGTAATTATTGAGACCAGGTGATAAATTAGACAACTTTTCCCTATCTTTCCCTATCCCTATAAAGACACTTAAAGTAATCAATTTACGTGTCAACTGTAATGAATGAGCATTTGGACAGCTCTGAGAAAAAATTGGAACAAATCTCAAAAAGTTGAAGCGAATGATAAGATTAATTATTTTGTGAAAACTTGAAAACAGATCGGTGAAATAATGAAAACTAAAAATTGCTTTGTTTGAGTGTTCATTCGGAATTTATGATTAATTGAAAGTTTTCTCTCATTATCCTATAAGTTCCACGGTGCCGTGATAGCCGAGAGCTAAAGTATGTGACTCACACGCAAGTAATTGAGAGTTCAATCCCCTGCCTACGTGAAGCCGTTTCCCAGGTCGAGGTTTTTGGGTTAGTTTTTGTAAGAAATGCGGTGAATTTGTTGAATTTTTACAAAAAATGCGGTGAAAAAATAATCCACTTCATTTCGCCGCATTTCTTATAACAATTTAAAGCGAAATTCCCCGCGTTTCTTACAAAAATTCACAAAATCGACATCTCTAAATTCATGAAAGAAATGCGGCGAGCGCGGTGAATACGGAGAAAAACATTCACCACATTTCGCCGCATTTCTTACAAAAATTTACCGCATTTGTTTTCCAGGGTTTACTGAATCTGAATTAAATCACAAAAATATTATACGAGTAAGTGATGTATGGCGCAGTGTAATAAAAAGTTGTAGACATGCCGGAGGTGCGAAATTTGAACCCATGTACGGAGGTTTCTTTTTTGTAAGAATTCAGTTGAATGCAGTGAAAATAATTAATTTAATACGATTCACGCGTTCACCGCAACAAGAAGTAAGAAATACTAGCAGAGAATTAGTTTTTTTCACCGCATTTCAACAGCATTCCGTGTGACAACATCAGATTTGTGATTATGCAGTGCAATTTAGTGAACTGATCATTTAGTGAGTGAATCGCGATGCGATTACAATAAAATCTGAAAGAAAGAACGTGCTACTGAAACGTTCCGCAGGTGAGACAAAATTGTGCGAACTGAGTTCAAGCTGCAAAGCTCAAGAGAAAGATTATGTTATCTCAAATAACAATAATATATTCACATAACATAAATAAACGGAGAATCATTTTTTTTTTGCGGTGCAGTTTTGAAATACACTCCATATGGACTAGATTACAAGTGTATTCTAAGAAAGAGCACTTAATGACAATTAAATCCATCACATATCCCTCCTAGCGAGAAAAAGAAGCACTACATTTAGTGATAACAATAAACTAAAAAACATAGCTCCTGGTGCTTATGGTTAATAGACTAATGCACTTTTGGTTAAATTTTAAAAGACATTGAGTCAGTAGTCACCGTACGAGTCCTCTGCCTCACAAACTGTGAAATTTGTTCTCCTTAATTTGGCGATAGTTAATTTTCAGCCTGGAAGATCCCTATCTAGGGGGTATTTTACAGAAATTAAAGTGGATTCTACTGGCTTCAGCGTTTGAGACACAAGATCATCAGCTAATTCATGAGTCCGTTTTTGCATTTCTTCCAAACCCTGTTGTGGCTTACAACGAGAATAAGGCTGAGAAGGAAAAACTTGATGAGGATGCTCCACCGAGAAAAATTGATAGGGACCGTGACCGTTGAATTGTTTGAGACTCCAGATTCTGTGGTGAGCAGTTTGTCGTGAAGATTGGGTCGCCGTCTTTCCTTTGCATTTCGACTTTCGAGGAGGACTCCGAATGTCTCGTGTTGCATTCGCTGTTGTGCATTTGTCAATTATATTTTGCACAGTGGCTATCGATAACGCGATGAGCTGGTGCTAGCCATAGTCGTATCGCGCACAACGCAATTAGTACAGTGGATAAGTATCGAACTCCTACTTATGTTGCTAAATGGTCTAGTTGATTTTCTTCCAAAAGGTGCTTCAAATTGAGACATATTAGAGTTTTTTGTCGAAGTAATCTAGGTTGATCAATTTTTGAGATTATTGATGTTTTCATACTCAATTTGATTCTTTGATCTTAAGTTTCTTTTATACCGGCTCAGTTTTAAAAATGTTTCCAGTTTTTTTTATCTCTGGCTGTTTGTGATGCAGTTGTTTCAATATCATTGCTTTAACAAAATGATTTGATTTACTGACCGACCAATTTGAGAGTGTACTTCGTCTAATCTAATCGTTTGCTGGAAACCATGCAAAAAGTTTTAATTTTTGAGAATTATCCGGATGGTCAATCCGTGCGATTGATCGAACACTTTTCCTGTAGGTAAATTCGAAAATCCAAGATCTATGAAAGCCAAGAAAAAACTTTCCGGATCATTCTCCTGATAAAATGGGCCTCAAAAAACCATTTTATATCATTTTTTGAAACTTTTTTGCAAACTTTTATATATAGAATTTTTTATATTGCGGTTTTTAGCTGACATGATAGGTTTAAAAATTCCAGCTGATTCAGGATTGCTATTTTACCCACCTTTTTTGTCAACCTTTATTATTATATTATATTTTATCATCTGATTATTTTACTCCACATATTTTAGTCCAAGGATTGCATTTGGTGGTATTTGAGAGAACTGCACTGTACATATATTGTCAACAAGCGTGAATGGCTATATCGTCACATCCCCAACTCTCGGGATCAACGCTGTAAGATAATGTGTCGAACCCGTGGCTGATCAAAGCTGATGTGATCCTCAATGCAAACACATCCTGACTGGATGTGAAAGTCCGATAAGCGTTTTTGATGTAAGAGGAAATTTGTTTTCATCGCTTTTCATTTTTTCTTGTTTGTTTTTTTTTGTATTATTTCTTGTTTTTTTTTCTAATCAAGACAATGAGAAGCCTCCATGCAAAAAATTGGGAAAATGCAGTCAAAGAGTTATTTTAGGCAATGAGTTGATTTCGGTTGTTGGTATACTAGGAGTAGTGTTGAAGAGTTTTCCTCGTCTTGTAATCCCACCTCACCTATTATGCAGTCGCATATTTGAGGTTCTTCAGCATTTCGTGTACCGAACTCGAGATTGTTAATGTGTTGACGAATTGCTCGGCGAATACTGTAAATCCTTCGACTCTTTTGTACGGCAGTTTAGAGCTGGAGAAGAATAGTGAACCTGTTCATTTACTTTTTCAGGTTGAGCGAATTAAGATTTTCCTGGTTGGTTCCTAACTTCCCTTCATTTTATTTTTTCAGACATTTTTGGTTGCGTTCACGTGGTCATCAAAGCGTCTTTTTAAAATTACAATGTACACTTACGATCAGTAAAATCTGTTAGAATCGCAGCATAGTTTTATAGGAAAAATTCTTATTTAGTCATATTGCTCGTTATGAAGTCCTCTCTTGTCTTTTTTTTGTTTCATTGTTTATATTATTGTTTTGTTTGATCTTGACATTTGTTACTAAATTTTAATTGTTAAATTTTTGAAGTTGCGGTTTTTCACCTGTTGTACATTTTTCTATGAGCAAGCCTGCGCAAAAAGGTTTGGAAGTCTTCGAAGATTATATTCTTTTCCATTTGCTGCGAATATCGATTTGTGAGAGCATACAATCTGCACAGTGTATTTGCGCTGCGGTTGTCAAAGTGTCTGCGTTGTTGTTTATATTGATTTGCTTGGCGGGCTCTGTGAGTGAATTTAAATAGTTTGACACTAGAAAGATTCTAATTGGTGACGTTTTTTGATTTTGTATGACCTTTTCGATGGCAAAAATCGAAGCAAATTGTGGGTCTACTTTATCTCCCTTTGTGGTTCATTGTATATCAAATTTAATTTTTGTTGTGAATCTATCGCAGATGACAGCTTTTGGCGATTTCGGAAGTGCAGTTTTTGAAATGTTCTTTAAAAATACACACAATTTTTTAACTCTTTTGCTTTTTTATATATTTGTTCCGACCCCTCTTGAGGGGGGAGGAACTATATACTCAAATGGGTTTCTTTTGTTCAGACAATTTTGACCGATCGATGTATTCATCGTAGAGAGTTGTGAGTGGTATCATTAAAAAGCCCGTCCAGCGTAGATCATGGAATTAAAAAGAATTTTATGAATTTCGTTTTCTAGAGCGAGTTATCGTGGTTTAAATTTCTGTGAATTTTAGAGCAATTTGTCTCATTTTTATTCACATTTTCCAAAATTTTTGTCTGAAAATTTGTAAATTTTGCTAAAATATGTAAAAATTGTTAAAAAAAGTCCTATTGATTTTATTTTTGAAACAAAAAAAGAGTATTTGGCTATTTTTGGTTGAATTTTTTGGCAACAATTTTGGCTAAAAATTTCAAAATACAAATATTTTCATCGAAAATTGCCCGAAATAAGCTTCTTTAGTCCACTATGATTAATTTTGTACAATTAAGTACACACTCAAAACAACTAACACAATCTTTGTAAACTAAAAGCGGACTTGTTCCTACGATTAATTTTGTACAATTAAGTACACACTCAAAACAACTAACACAATCTTTGTAAACTAAAAGCGGACTTGTTCCTACTTCCAGTATCTTTTAGAGTAGTCTGGAATTAAAATTTTGCCATTTTTTTCTAATTTTAATCTATGATTGTCAAAAACGCAACTTTTTTGGATCTTTCATTTAACAAATTATTTAGATCTATAACATTGGAAGCATGTGAGTGTTCTGAATGAGCAAACAGCAATAGCAATAATGGTTCTGGTTCAATCCTGGACTGTTACAACCCAAGTATAAATCGGATTGTAATCAGTCGGTCTTTTAAAAAAAATTCGACCGTTTTTATGTTAAATAAGGCAGGAACAATTCAAACCAAAGCCCACTTTTGGTAGGTCCACTATATTTCCTAAGCAGTTCCAGACTAATATATCTAGCTTCTTTGATCAAAAGATTATTGAAATTTGACACTAAATTTCTCTTAATTTGGTCAAATTGTAGCTTAGTGATAGCACAGAAAAAATGCTTCTTCCTATCCTTTTTGCCATTTAAAATTTAAACCTTCTGCGTTTTTACGCGTTAAACTAGTGTTTTCTGAATTTGATACTACTGGATTTCCCCTTTTTTATTTTTAGGCATTGGCCCATTTTCACACTTTCTCTTTCTGTCACTTCATAACATTACTGACAGTTCACTCACTACAATATCGGCGTTAAAAAAGGCACAATTGAATATATAAAAGTCTTCAAAGGTACAGATTATGATTTTGGCGGCTTCGACACCCCTTTCTCGAAGAACTTATCTGAATTTTAACAATTTGTCTTTAACTGTCGTTTTTACTTCGTTTTTTTTAGTCGTGTAAAAATTTTTGGACAATGACTGGTCTCCTTGGCTTTTTATGGAGGAATAAATGGGCCTATGTTCCGATTTGAGTAGATAGCTGATGACGCTCATGACTTTGAAAACAATTGTTATCGAAAACAAAAAAACACTTGTTAACTTTGAATGTTTGTTCTGTATTGTATATTTGTTCCCTATTCGAGTTAATTACCGGTCATGTTTGACACTATTGTTGTCGAGGAAAGATACGAGTGTACAAAATCAAATGTTTTCCAAAATTAGTAATGAATTTACCGGCTTCGACACAAGTTTTTGCTAAAAAAGTGAAGCTAAATTTTGACTTTTGTCCTTATTTGACGTTCTCTTTGTAGACGTCAGACATGTTCTGAAAAATCACAGATCGCAAGCGCTTCTTTTGGACGAACAGACGAACCTATTTAAAATTTTCGTTCTTGAGCTGAAGGCTTTGATGACTTTGAAAACTATTGTTTTCGAAGAAAAACAAAAACTTTACTCAGTTTTGTCCCCTTTTTTCTCTTTTTTTGTCTACTTTTTGCCTATTCTCATTAATGAGAATTCGCATACCACATTCATTTTTTTCGAGGAGAATCAATTAAAAATATTTCGAGGAGCAAAAAATGGCTTTACAGCTTCGACAGCGTTTTCTGGAAAATTTTAATTTGAATTTTTGTTGTCTTTATTTGTTGTTCTTGTTGTAACTGCATATCTCTCCTCGTGAAACACAAGTTATTTTGTTTAATTTCAATTTTAACCGACGCTATTTTGACCTTGCTATTAAGTTTTTGTTAAAAACGGACATAAATTTTTGGATTTAAATTATTTTTGTTGATATTGTAATTTGGTTTTGTTGTTCGTCTTGAATTGCGTTCATCTTAACTTAATAATGACTGATCTCATCAATCTAATGCCGCATTTTTACTCCAGTGAGATATTTGCGTTGGAGGCAATATTTTTCTTCATACAATTTTTTTTTTTGAAAAATAGTTGATTTTTTGGGGGTTTTCGATCTGTTCCTCATTTGATAGACGTTTTTGCCAAAAAATGCGGATGAGCGGGGTGGGAACTTTATGTGCGAACGCACACTACCGAGCCTCCTTGCTGTATAAGAGAATTATATATCTTTTCGAATTAAATTTCCGAGATCGGATGAAAGACACTTCCGTCATTTTCAAATGACTGTTTAGTGGGATACTCCGTTATTGTATCTTGAGGATAATTTAATTGAACAATCATCGTCGTTCCGCGCCAATGTTGAGATAGAGTAGCGAGACACAATTTTGATGGCTTTTGATGGCTTTTTGGACCACAAAATATTCCAATTTCGGTCAGTTTTTTACACTTGAACTCTCATTGAAGCTTTAGCCCGTTCGTCTCTTGTCTGCCGACCTCTCTTTGATTGGTGTGTGGCATCTTTAAAAAGTTCTTCATACTTCGCTTGGGGTGAGAATTGAACTCAGTTGGTTCTGTTTCATAAAAAAATATCAGTATTTATATTGTCTTCAGCAGGTAGTGCTAAACTGACCCTGCATTCTGCATTTCTTAAAAAAAGAGGGGCCCTGAGTTAGACCAGTCACAAAACAAAATGACGGGAAAAAAGTCATGCACAAGTCGTTGTTTGATGGCTGCACCAGTCGTTGTCTATTCGTGAACAAAATAGCTGCTAATTACTGAGTGAGTGACCTTGAAAGCAACTGCATTAAAATTTGAGGCTCAGATTTTGCTACTGGTTCTCCCAGCTAGTAAAGCAAAATATCCAAACTGATCATGAGTTGCTCATTTTAAGAGAATGATCAAATTATCATAATTCAAATCTGACTCTCATGAAATGCTTCAGGAGATTTTTTTTTCGGTAGAATTTGTCTTTTGATTTTAGTCTTCCCCCGTAACCATTGCTTAAATTATGTATAGTTTTCGATTGCACCACAAATGCTTAAACAGCTTTTTTGCGGTGCAATGGAGAACTATACATAATATAAGCAATGGTTAAAAGGGAAAGACTGAAATCAAAAGACAAAATGTATCGGTATAAACTGAATTATGACTAGATTAGAAGTGCTTGCTACAAAACGGATTTAAACAATTTTGCTGAAAGGAACCATTTGAATAAATATTTTTAAAAAGTTGCTTCTCACAGTAATAACAAGAGCCGTTTATCTATGACAACGGCTTCAAAAAAATCAGCTAAAAACTGACTGGGCGTAAATTAACCCAGTTTGTGCCTGACAAAAAACTGGTATTGAATCTCAAGATCTTGATTGCAATCAGCAAAGAAAAAATAAAATTGCTGGTGGAAAGAAAAGAAGTAAAATGAAAGAAACATAACTTATTTTTCTACTATTAAAACGTCACGTAGGTGCTTGTTATTTTGACGAGAACTTTCACTTTGTTAGTTTAGAGGGGATAAAAAGTAATAAGATGATAACGGGTCTCAGACGAAAAATTTTAGATCCATAAAACAAGACCAACTAAAACAAATTTTATGCAATGTTCCCCAAAAACAGGCTGAATGGGATTTCCCAAGTTTTGTAATTAATTATCATGATATTAATTATTAATAATTAATTATTTAATAATTGTTTATGATAAATCGTGTTTGTTTTCAATATCCAATAGCTAAAACATCATGTAAAGGAACCAAGTTCTTTAATATCTTTTCTCTCCCCACCTCCACACTTTCCACGTCCTACTTACATTTTGGTCCTCCAAAGCCCTTTCATTTCCTGATTTCCATTCCACGAACCTATTTCCATTGAGGGCCTTTATTTTTCTTGATTTTATTGAAGAAGTCAGAAGAGGTTGACAATTACTTTCAAAATTTTTTATAGAAAGGGATTTCCCGTTTTTGACCATAACTTGTGTGCCAATGGCGAGAATTATGATATATATATATATATATATATATATATATATATATATATATATATATATATATATATATATATATATATATATATATATATAGCTTGATTTGCTACCCTGGTTGCAACTTTCTGAAATACAAATATTATTGAAAAGTTGTCTTGGTATGCAAGATTTAGGCCGAAGAGCATAATTATTTCTGTCGCATCCTAGGGTTAAAAATGGACCGTTGAAACTTGCTCGACTCAGACTGCGGAATTTATGATTTTCTTCAGGGTAAACTTAGACAATTGTCAATTAGCACATTTCAAGCTCCGGCTTCGATATTTTCCCGTTCTTTATCAAAAACACCACAATCACAAAAGATCCAACTGATTTTTGAGACTGTCCCTAAAAATGAGACTGAGATGAGAGTTCTCCTGAGAAGAATGCTTGCGTGGGATGCTCAGTCACGACAGACGAGCTAGCCTTACTTGCAGATTTGAATGTCTCATTTAGAAGGCTGGATATTAAAGGGCGTCTAGGTGTCGTTGGATCAATATAGTGTCGCTCAAGTTAAAGCAGCACTATTACACACCCATTGCTGAGGATTAGTTGCAAGGCCTGGTATGCTATTGCTGCACTATGGTTTATAGGAACGTGAAGTTATCCCCCCACCATTGTCAGTAGACACACACATTAATCAAAAGTTAGCCTCCACGGGATAGGGTTCTTTCTTTCGCGCTCGAAAAACAAATAGGCAACCGGACAAGTCTCACATTTACCTAAGTTTTTACAAATTTTACTAATTAGTGAAAAAGTTTAACTCTATACAACTTCTGATTAGTGAAGCATCACATCTATATCAGGTATCACTGATTAGTGATAACAAAGAGCAAACATAGCCGAAAATCTTTAAACAAAAGCATTAGCTAAACACAATAAGCAAGAGCCTCATTCAAATAGTAGGTTTAAAATAGCAAAATCCAGAATAGAGCTGTTACAAGGAAAAATAGTGCAATTAAAGTGCATTATATGTTTTTTTTTTAAAAAAGACAAGCTTTCAGACACAGTCAACATGCCAAACAAGTCTAAAACATCAACAGCAAAGAACAGCCTCAAGCAACAACTTCAGCTGAAGATGAAGGACTGGAAAGTAGTAAAAGACCTCTTTGATCAACAGAGCAATAGTAATGAATGTCTAAGTATACTACGTAAAACTTCGGAAGTCTTGAGGTCTCAGAAGGAGCAGTTAGACAGAAGTTGCAGTGAACTCATGAAGCTACAGCTAACAAGTGAAGAGTGTCAACACTTGCTAATGAATTTGCCGAGAGGAACAGAACCGAACTGAGACGCAAACAGAGAGCAAAAGCACACAGAACGGATAAAACTTGACAAAACTGAGTCTGTTTTGAACACATCATCAGCGTCTTCAACTAATCTACCGAGAAAATAGTACCCTTTACGCAATTATACATCAGCTAAGCCGCAAGAATTAGGAACCTAACACTGTTATTTCGTCGGACTCTGAAGACCCTGATAATTCTCAACCCCTTCTGAACATTGAAAAGAGAAGACGGAACAGGGAATTTCTCACTGGTGCACAAAGATCAGATGAAAACTGCCAAAATTCAAGTCTATCGAGAGAACAGAACAGAGCCGACATGAGAATGATAGCAGAGCAGGACAATTCCAACAACCAGTTTCTTTTCATAACAATAACCCAACTGGTTAGACCATGAGCCATAGGTACACACCGCAAAACAATGAACAATTGTGCCGGACTTGATGGACATTATAACAACGGCTATAACAACATCCTATACATTGGCTTCCCGAGTTTCCCGAGTTCACTACCAGACTGGATGCAACAACAAGCACTGATGTTCCAGAACACACTAAGTTTGCGTAAGCTATCGATTAATATTTTTACAAGTGATCCTTTGCAATGACTCCAGTGGTTCAGTTCCTTCGAAGAAACTATCAACAACAACAGTGGCCTCCAAGATGCCCAAAAAATGACCTACCTACAAAACTCTGTAAAGAAAAAGCAACAGATTCGATAAGTGGATAGTCTTACAATGGGGACTACTACCACGAAGCCATCGCTAAACTGAACAGAAAATTTGGCAAACCAGAGCATTTTGTCGCTGCATATCTGGATTAATTGGAGAAGCGCCTAAAACCCAGATTAGACTAACCAAACTCTTTTGTGAGCTTCTCATCTTTTTTGAGGAGACTGCTACAAACCTTTAGGTTTCACAACTTCGAAGCTGATCTTAAGTCTTCAGCTCTCCTGAGGATGGCCAGAGACAATTTGAACGCTCCCAAAATAATGAGATGGAAACAACACACAAGAACCAAAGCCCTGCTACAACCTAACGCTACCCACTTTGGAATGACTCCTACGCAGAGGCTGCGAAGACATCTCGCAACAACGGAACCAGAGAACCAGAAAGAACAATTATTCTAGTAGGGGGCCAACGGACGTGTCACGTCAACTCTGCTCACAAAACCACAACCTTTGTCGACATCCCGAATACTTGGAAAGTTCAGGGCATGTCCGACAGGGTTGTGTGAGGAGGTTCAATCTCTGCCCTAATTGTCTAAGAGCTGACGAAAAGAGTCTTTGTCAATCAAAAATAATGTGCCTCGCGGACAGTTGCAATAGCTTCCATCACTCAACCCTCCATAGGGCGGATTCAAGGCGGCAAAAACAAAATTCACAACCAAGTGGGAACTAGAATCAAATATCACAAAACAATATCTTCAGAAATCAAACAAACCAAAACCGTTAAAACTATGGACTTAACTTCAATAAGGAGAACCAAAGGCAGCAGACAAGTTCAAACTACAACCAACAGAATGAAAACCAAAGCAGACAAGGTGGATCTAACAGCAACATTTCACACGGGGTCAACTGCAATAAAAAAGGTTTTCATCTTCAGCCGATGACCACGCAGAACAACAATAACAGACAACAGAAAAACACTCAGCGGACTGTGTTCCAGCAGCAGGCAACTACTCTGCATCTACAGTTCAAAAAGTTCATCTGCAGCAACCAAAAGGAAACTTCTTGAATCAGACCGCATTTACAGTTGCAGGCGATACCAGTAACAATTTTTAACAGAGATTTCTGCATTGAAACCAACACATTGCTGGACAGTGGCAGTGACAACACACATTTAACACAAAAGATAGCCGATGCACTTCAAGTTCAACATCCCAAAGACATAGTCCTACCACTAGATTCACTTCATGGTGAACACTCAGTTAAAACAGCAGATGTTATTATTGGCATAGGAGCTTTGTACAGCAGTCGTCCTGTAAAAAAACTCCTTGTGTACGCAACAACAATGGAGGATTTCGGAGGCCAAGAGTTCAATTTGAAATGTCGAATGAGATCTGCAGAGACCTCACCTTCAAAACATAAAATTTCCAACAATCAGGGACAACCGGATAGGAATTTTGATTGGAGCAGATGCATTCACAGCAAAAGTTCCTCAGACAGTTCACAACGGCACCCATTGGTACCCCATATGGAGTCAACACTCTACTTGGTTGAACACTGACAGGGTCCATTCCTGGGAGAAACACACAGAAGACGCCCGGACAATCACACAGCACAAGCATTGCACTTTTCAATCATATCAAGAGACGACAAGACGAGCCAGATGAAAACCTTCTCCAGCTCCTCTGAAGGACTGAACTTCAATCAGTGTTCTTCCAAGGGGCAGTCTTAAGATGACAAAGCAGCTTTGTCCTTCCTCAACGATACCATAAAACACATTGGTGACAGATACCAGATTTGACTTGCATTGAAGAAAGACCTCAAACTCCCTAACAACTACTTCATGACCAAAATTCAGTGGCACGCTCTGCAACAGAGGCTGGAGACACACAAACTTGAGAGACCGCTACGAGCAAACCATCAAAAAGGATTCTGATCAAAAATTCTCACCTTTGCACTGCTTCAAAATAAAAGAGAATCTCGCTAAATGAAGCATTGCTTACAGGGCCGGATCTATTCTGCAACCTACATAGCCTTCTTCTCTAGTTCAGGCAGTACTCAGTAGCAGTCACAGTGGACATCGAGAAAATGTTCATGCAGATTGGCATCCAACCACAAGACCAGGACTATCACCGTTTTCTGTGGACAGAGCATGGCAATGAAAAGATCTTCAAATACAATTGACTCTTTTTTGGAGCCAAATGCTCACCTTCTTGTGCGATCTTTGTTCTGCAGAAGTGTGCAAGTGACCAAAAATAAGAGCACCCAGAGGTGTACTCATCAATCATGCGGCAGTTCTACAAGGACGATTTAATGCAGACCAATCCTTCTTAAGAGGCGGCCTCCAGAAGTTCAGAGGAGATCAAAACTGTTCTATAGACAGTAGGGCTTAATCTAACGAAATTCTTAAGCAAAAAACAACCACAATAGAGAACCTACGGGACGAAGACAAGACAGAAACGAAAACTGAAAGAATTTTCGGTCAGACACGGGACCCCAAGACTGACAAGTTGATGTTTGCAAAACCGAATTTTTTCTACACAGGGCAACAACTGACTCAGAGAAAGGTGCTACCAATGGCTTCTTATCTGTTCGATCCAGTTGGACTGTTTCAGCGTTTGTCAACAGAATTAGATGCATCCTCCAGAAAATCATTAGAGAAGGAAGAAACTGGGATCAACTTGTGTCAGAATGATATCAACAAGAACTACAGGAGAAGATAGATGAGTTCGACAGCATGACTTCAATTCAAATTCCTAGATGCTTGACTCCCAACGTTAATGAAACCCATCAACGTCACAAATTCACTGATGCCTCAATGAGTACAACTGCTGCCATAGTTTACGTGAGGGCAACCAACGCCGATGGATCTTCCACATCCCAATATGTGATCAGCAAAACAAAAGCGGCACTGATCAAGCAGCTGAGCATTCCAAACTGGAATGGAAATCGGCACCACTTGGAGCAGTGCTAGCTGGGTTCTGTGAGAGTGAGATGACAGCTACCATAAACTCAGAGCACTTTTGGATAGAAAGCACTGCCAAATTTGGATGGACCCAATCCAAAAACAGAGACAAAAGATGTACCTTGCCAGCAGATTGAGTAAAATTCACGAGAATTCCAACCCAGACATTTGGAGACGCATCCCTGAAAAGATCAATCCCGGTAACCACGACACACAAGGCCACACCCCATCAGACATCCCAAAGCTGTGGCTCAAACCACCGGACTTTCTGAGCAAACCTCAAGATTTCTAGAATTTCGCCGAGGATACTGATCCCCGCATGTGCGCTACACAAGCAATACGTCTTTAAACGCCTGTAATTGAGGTTGAAAAAATTTCATATTAGAGTTGAATACTCAACTCTACTAGAATGGTTTTCCAGGCAGTAAGACGTTTCAAGGCCAAACTCCTAACGAGAAGACAAAACGAATCACCTAAGAATTCAAACACTGACAATTTTGCATCAGATGAAAACCAGGCAACTTTTCAATCCTATCAAGAGACGACAAGGTGAGCCAGATGAAGACCTTCTCCAGCTATTCTGAAGGAGTGAACTTCAATCAGTGTTCTTCCAAGAGGCAGTCTTAAAATGACAAAGAAGCTTTGTCCAACCTCAACGATACCCTAAATAACATTGGTGACAGATACCAGATTTGAGTTCCATTGAAGAAAGACGTCAAACTCCCTAACAACTACTTCATGGCAAAAATTCAGTGGCACGCTCTGCAACAGAGGCTGGAGACAGACACAAACATGAGAGACCGCTACGAGCAAACCATCAAAAAAGATTTTGATAAAAACTACTTCACATTTGCACTCTGTTTGGTACCTGTCTCATCACCTAGGGATTAACAAACAGATACCAGACAAAATCCGCAGAGTTACAAACGCTGCTTCAAAAAAAAGAGAATGTCATTGAATGAAGCATTGCTTACAGTGCCGGATCTATTCTGCAACCTACATGGCCTTCTTCTCCACTTCAGGCAGTACTCAGTAGCAATCACAGTTGACATCGAGAAAATGTTCATACAGATTGGCATCCAACCACAACACCAGGACTATCACCGTTTTCTGTGGACAGAGCATGGCAATGAAAAGATCTTCAAATACAATTGACTCTTTTTTGGAGCCAAATGCTCACCTTCTTGTGCGATCTTTGTTCTGCAGAAAGGTGCAAGTGACCAAAAACAAGAGCATCCAGAGGCGTACTCATCAATCATGCGGCAGTTCTACAAGGATGAATTCATGCAGACCAATCCTTCTTAAGAGGCTGCCTCCAGAAGTTCAGAGGAGATCAAAACTCTTCTACAGACAATAGGGCTTCATCTAACGAAATTCTTAAGCAAAAAACAACCACAATAGAGAACCTACGGGACGAAGACAAGACAGAAATGAAAACTGAAAGAATTTTTGGTCAGACACGGGACCCCAAGACTGACAAGTTGATGTTTGCAAAACCGAAACTTTTCTACCCAGGGCAACAACTAACTCAAAGAAAGGTGCCACCAATGGCTTCTTCTCTGTTCGATCCAGTTGGACTGTTTCCGCGTTTGTCAACAGAATTAGATGCATTCTCCAGAAAATCATTAGAGAAGGAAGAAACTGGGATCAACTTGTGTCAGAATGATATCAAAAAGAACTTTAGGAGAGGATAGATGAGTTCGACCGCATGATTTCAATTCAAATTCCTAGATGCAGATTGGCATCCAGCCACAAGACCAGGACTATCATCGTTTTCTGTGGACAGAGCATGGCAATGAAAAGATCTTCAAATACAATTGACTCTTTTTTGGAGCCAAATGCTCACCTTCTTGTGCGATCTTTGTTCTGCAGAAGTGTGCAAGTGACCAAAAATAAGAGCACCCAGAGGTGTACTCATCAATCATGCGGCAGTTCTACAAGGACGATTTAATGCAGACCAATCCTTCTTAAGAGGCGGCCTCCAGAAGTTCAGAGGAGATCAAAACTGTTCTATAGACAGTAGGGCTTAATCTAACGAAATTCTTAAGCAAAAAACAACCACAATAGAGAACCTACGGGACGAAGACAAGACAGAAACGAAAACTGAAAGAATTTTCGGTCAGACACGGGACCCCAAGACTGACAAGTTGATGTTTGCAAAACCGAATTTTTTCTACACAGGGCAACAACTGACTCAGAGAAAGGTGCTACCAATGGCTTCTTATCTGTTCGATCCAGTTTGACTGTTTCAGCGTTTGTCAACAGAATTAGATGCATCCTCCAGAAAATCATTAGAGAAGGAAGAAACTGGGATCAACTTGTGTCAGAATGATATCAACAAGAACTACAGGAGAGGATAGATGAGTTCGACAGCATGACTTCAATTCAAATTCCTAGATGCTTGACTCCCAACGTTAATGAAACCCATCAACGTCACAAATTCACTGATGCCTCAATGAGTACAACTGCTGCCATAGTTTACGTGAGGGCAACCAACGCCGATGGATCTTCCACATCCCAATATGTGATCAGCAAAACAAAAGCGGCACTGATCAAGCAGCTGAGCATTCCAAACTGGAATGGAAATCGGCACCACTTGGAGCAGTGCTAGCTGGGTTCTGTGAGAGTGAGATGACAGCTACCATAAACTCAGAGCACTTTTGGATAGAAAGCACTGCCAAATTTGGATGGACCCAATCCAAAAACAGAGACAAAAGATGTACCTTGCCAGCAGATTGAGTAAAATTCACGAGAATTCCAACCCAGACATTTGGAGACGCATCCCTGAAAAGATCAATCCCGGTAACCACGACACACAAGGCCACACCCCATCAGACATCCCAAAGCTGTGGCTCAAACCACCGGACTTTCTGAGCAAACCTCAAGATTTCTAGAATTTCGCCGAGGATACTGATCCCCGCATGTGCGCTACACAAGCAATACGTCTTTAAACGCCTGTAATTGAGGTTGAAAAAATTTCATATTAGAGTTGAATACTCAACTCTACTAGAATGGTTTTCCAGGCAGTAAGACGTTTCAAGGCCAAACTCCTAACGAGAAGACAAAACGAATCACCTAAGAATTCAAACACTGACAATTTTGCATCAGATGAAAACCAGGCAACTTTTCAATCCTATCAAGAGACGACAAGGTGAGCCAGATGAAGACCTTCTCCAGCTATTCTGAAGGAGTGAACTTCAATCAGTGTTCTTCCAAGAGGCAGTCTTAAAATGACAAAGAAGCTTTGTCCAACCTCAACGATACCCTAAATAACATTGGTGACAGATACCAGATTTGAGTTCCATTGAAGAAAGACGTCAAACTCCCTAACAACTACTTCATGGCAAAAATTCAGTGGCATGCTCTGCAACAGAGGCTGGAGACAGACACAAACATGAGAGACCGCTACGAGCAAACCATCAAAAAAGATTTTGATAAAAACTACTTCACATTTGCACTCTGTTTGGTACCTGTCTCATCACCTAGGGATTAACAAACAGATACCAGACAAAATCCGCAGAGTTACAAACGCTGCTTCAAAAAAAAGAGAATGTCACTGAATGAAGCATTGCTTACAGTGCCGGATCTATTCTGCAACCTACATGGCCTTCTTCTCCACTTCAGGCAGTACTCAGTAGCAATCACAGTTGACATCGAGAAAATGTTCATACAGATTGGCATCCAACCACAACACCAGGACTATCACCGTTTTCTGTGGACAGAGCATGGCAATGAAAAGATCTTCAAATACAATTGACTCTTTTTTGGAGCCAAATGCTCACCTTCTTGTGCGATCTTTGTTCTGCAGAAAGGTGCAAGTGACCAAAAACAAGAGCATCCAGAGGCGTACTCATCAATCATGCGGCAGTTCTACAAGGATGAATTCATGCAGACCAATCCTTCTTAAGAGGCTGCCTCCAGAAGTTCAGAGGAGATCAAAACTCTTCTACAGACAATAGGGCTTCATCTAACGAAATTCTTAAGCAAAAAACAACCACAATAGAGAACCTACGGGACGAAGACAAGACAAAAATGAAAACTGAAAGAATTTTTGGTCAGACACGGGACCCCAAGACTGACAAGTTGATGTTTGCAAAACCGAAACTTTTCTACCCAGGGCAACAACTAACTCAAAGAAAGGTGCCATCAATGGCTTCTTCTCTGTTCGATCCAGTTGGACTGTTTCCGCGTTTGTCAACAGAATTAGATGCATTCTCCAGAAAATCATTAGAGAAGGAAGAAACTGGGATCAACTTGTGTCAGAATGATATCAAAAAGAACTTTAGGAGAGGATAGATGAGTTCGACCGCATGATTTCAATTCAAATTCCTAGATGCTTGATTCCCAACGCCGATGGATCTTCCACATCCCTATATGTAATCAGCACAACAAAAACGGCACCGACCAAGCAGCTGAGCATTCCAAACTGGAATGGGAAGTGGCAATACTTGGAGCAGTGCTAGCTGGGTTCTGTGAGAGCGAGATGACAACTATCATAAATTCAGAGCACTTTTGGATAGAAATCACTGCCAAATTTGGATGGATCCAATCCAAAAACAGAGACAAAAGATGTACATTGCCAACATATTGACGAGAACTCCAACCCAGACAATTGGAGACAAATCCCGGAAAAGATCATTCCCGGTAACCACGAAAGACGAAGCCTCACCTCAGCAGACATCCCAAAGCCGTGGCTCAAACCACCGGACTTTCTGAGCAAACCTCAAGATTCCTGGAACTTCGCCGAGGATACTAATCCCCGCATGTGCCCTACACAAGCGATACATCTTTAAACGCCTGCAATTGAGGTTGAAAAAATTTCAACCTGGAGTCGACTACTCAACTCTACTAGAATGGTGTTCCAGGCAGTAAGACGTTTCAAGACAAAACTCCTAAGGAGAAGAAAAAAGAATCACCTAAGACCTCCAACACTGACAATTTTGCATCAGATGAAAACCAGGCAAGAAACTACCTGATCACGCTGTCCTAAAACGAGTGTTCTCAGGAACAATTTTTTCACTGTTGGAGGGAATCAAATTTGAGAAATGAGACAAGCTGATGCCCTTCACTCCCTTTTTAGATGACGACGGACTCTTGAGGGTAGGATGAAGACTCAACCAGGCACCTATAACTTACAGCGCAAAATATCCCCTAGTTCTCCATAGCAGGAGCAAAATTACAAGACTGTTGATTGAAAAGGCACACCATGACTGTGGCCGATAGGGCGTGCAACATGTAAAGGCTCATCTGTATCAAACTTTCCTGATGATTGGATTGAGAAAAGTGCTGAAAAGTCTGCGGAAATACTCTTTCATTCGCAGACGATGGACGGCAGACAACGGGAGACCCAAGATGGCTGATCTGCCTAAATTCAAATTTCCAGACCTAAACAAGCGGTACCCTTTCATCAACACAGGAATGGCCATATTTGGAGTTTCTACATTGAGGACAAAAATGAGGGTACTCAGATGTACTACTTCTGCTTGTTCACATGCCTGGTCACCAGAGCTGTCCACCTAGAAGTATGCCATGACCTCTCAACCGATTGTCTTCTCATGGCCGTCCCCGCAGATTTGTGTCAGGATGTGGATACCCTGAGCTCGTTGTGAGTGACTATGACAAAAACTTGATTAGAGCCAGTTAAGCAATGAAGTTCAAGTTCCAGAGAAACTACCAGTCAGACAACAAGTACATCAGACTGCAATTGCTCAACAGAAGCTTCTTTGGCCTTTCAACCCACTTTTGGCACCACACTTTGAAGGAGTTTGGGAGAGTCTGATACAGATCGCGACGAGAAGTCTTCTAGTAGTGCTGGGCAGTCGGAAACTATAACTCTCAGTTCTCAGAAAATGGTGGCAGAAGCCGTGGGCTGCAGCTTTTTAGATGAGGGAACACTTACTCCTCGTTTTTTCCTCTTTCGCAGACCTCACGTGTGTCTTAAATTTCTTCTGAAAAACAACCAGCGGTTTTCCACTAAGAACTTCAAGCTGACGCAGGCGGTACTTGACCACAACTGGAGCAGGCTGCTAAAAGAGCATGTTCCTGAGCTCAACAAAAAAAACGAAGTACCAATAATCAAATTATGAGTTGGATGAAGGTGACATTGCTTGGGTTTTCATGGACTTCACTCCAAGAGGCATCTGGCCTCTTGGGAAGGTTGTGAAAGCACACAGAGGTGCAGAAGCAATAGCTAGCAGTTTCGACATCCAGACGGCTACAGGAATAGTCCAAAGACCAGCATTAACCCTATGCCGTGTATTCCCAGACTGTCAAGTGCTCCGAAGGGTCACCGAATTAAGTTCATTGAAACACACACACACACACACACACAAGCACACACACACACACGCACACACAAACACACACAAACACACACACACACACACACAAACACACACACTCAATACCAGAATGAAAACTTTTGTGCTTTATTTCTGTGTGTTTACATTTTCATTTCAAATTTTGGCTTTTGTTAACGAGAGTGTAAAGGAACCAAGTTCCTTTATAAATTTTCTCCTCCCCCACACCCACATTTTCCACCCCCACATATATTTTCGTCCTCCAAAACCCTTTCATTTCCTGATTTCCATTCCCTCAACCTATTTCCAATAAGCTCTTTTATTTTTCTTGATTTAATTGAAGAAGTCAGAAGTGGTTGACATTTGCTTTTGAAAACTATTTATAGTAAGAGATTTCTGCGGTAAGGTATTTTTTGCGTTATTTTGTTGCTTATAAAAACGTTTTATGACATTTTTTCTGGACCTATTTGACTATTAAGTAATTTCAGCAAATAATATCTCGAGGCCTTGGATACTTCGTATTTTTTCATCTAAATTTCATATCAGAAAGGGTGAAAAATTTGGACGACCTGGCGGGAGGAGGAGGGGCTTCCAACTAGCTCACAAAAGTTCTTGTTTTGATTTTTTCATATTAACAGATCAAATTCCTTTTTTAAGACTGACTTGACAAAACTGACATGACAAAAACAGCCAGGGTAGCATCAAGTTCCTAACCCCCAAAATCAATTTCGAGGGTTCGAGCAACAATAGCTTGTAAAACTTGAGGCTCAATTTAACTAACCAGTCTTCTGGCGAGAAGCTCAGGATAATGATAAATATAATAACCACTTGACTTGCAAAAAATGCAAAATACATATGGAATTTGATCAAATAATTTGGTCTCAGGGGATAATGAGTTAGGGCAATTATTTGTTTGTTCGAGAAATTCTTGCTTGCATGTTGCTTTATTCATCACTTCAGTATTAATAGGTCGACAATCCAGTCCCGTATATGGGTTCTAATCACTGGGGTTAAGTGTGAACTAACAAGGTAAAACTGGGCTGAAATTTTTCTCATACCTCACACACACACACACACACACACACACATCTCGTCTCGAGGAGAGTGCAAATATTTATGTAAGTTAAATTCAAGGGGAAATCAAATTCAGGGCTTACTTATCTACGACCCAAGTGATAAATTTCGGTCATTTTAAGACAAATAAAGAATCCTTTCAAGTCTTTCCTCATTTTTCTACAGTCAATACTATTGCGAAAAATTTACAGAAGTGTAAACAAATAACAGCATTCGTGGAATAACTCAACATTTCTGTGTGTTACGAGGAAAAGAAACCTCAGAATTTAAGTTAAATTCAGTGAGGAAATCTCCCAAATTTGACTAGTTCCAATTTTTTTGAATGAAAAAAATTAATTCCCGGAAATATAATTTTGCGCGGACCATAGATTTAAAATTTTAAACCAATTTTCACAGTTGCTCGGTGACATATTAAGAAAAATGAGAATATAACTGCTGCTAACGAAATGTGGCGATATTTAGGAAGTTATAAAGGTATATTTTAATGAAAGCGGAAAGAAACTAGAAGTGGGGTATCAAAAATTTATGGAAACAAGCTGCAATAAAAGTGGGGGGAAATAAAAATTGAATTTGAAAAGAGGCGAAAATAGTTGGAGTCAATTTAGATCTAATAAAGCAAGTCTAGGATTTGTAGAAGCGAAATACTCGACTGCATTTTAGGTGGAAAGAGGGACTGGAGAGAGAGTTCTCTCATGGCGTAATTAAGAACCACTTTTTATAATTGTTTGATGCTAAATTCCATTCCTGGAGTGAAATTTCAGTAATTGCGAATGTCATTTCAACTCAATTGCGGTGTGTGGGTAGCTGCTGCTTTTTAACCCCCACTTCCCCATGCTAACCAACCGACCATGTTAGTAAAAAAGTTGCATTTATAACTAGCTAGTACATATATTTATTAGTAAGTGTTCAAAATAAAACGTCTGGTTCCACGGCCAATTTTGTTTTATAAAAGGAAGCGATAAATTTGGTATTGTTAAAACAAACTGTTCTAAATATGAAGCGACACTTTCAATTTCAATTTCAGCTTTATTAATATTGACATGTCGAATGATTAGCCTTCAGCTCAAATTTAATTAGCGGAAAACAGACATAACTAAACTGATTTTTCTATCTTTACGTGTCATGTTTGTAACTGGACAGTAGAGCTGACAAGCACTGAACTGAGTCTAGACTTATTTGCATAAATAACTGTCTTTGGTCACACATGTTCAAACGGCATTTGTCAAACAAGCCACTCAAAATAGACCGTCTTACAAGCCAAAAATTACTTGAACCAAAAAAAATCAACTTAAGAGTTTTTTGTAAAATAATTAGATGTAAAACTAGCAAACTGCATTGTCCCACAAAACGAATACTTTTATCAAGTAATAGTATTTGAAAAAAATCAGCATAACCCTACTTTTTATTGCAAGCGGGTGAGGAGAGCAATATAATTCAGGGGACTAGCGAAATGTCATTCAAAATTGAAAATGCTGCTCTTCATTAATTTCTTTATTTTTGTATTGTCACATCAATTGTTTTGATCTACTTTTTTTTCGAGTAAATAATCTCTTTGTAGAGATGATACTCAAATTTGGCCTCTTCAGGTACGTTAGTTACGTTAAATCATAGCATCGTTACTTCTTTTAGTTAGAAAATGTTCAAATTCTTTTTATGAGTTTCCATTCATGATCTTTACAAAAAACGGTCTCCCATTAGAAATTGATATAAGTGTTCTGTTCAACTCAGAGGCAGAGGAGTGTGGAGCCAAGACAGGAAAGTATATGCTCATCAAATGTAGTCTTCTAGCGAACAAAAATGCCCGCCGCCCCATTTTCGTCTGATGCGATTGAAAGTTATTAAGCCTCGAGCTACAGGAAGGGTTATCTCTCCAATTGTTTTGGAACCAATGCCAGAATTGGCCGATTTCTGGGACTCGCAAAAAAAAAAACGTTTCGAAAAATTCTATAGAAAAAATGTCCACTGAAAGGGAATCTGGACTCAACCAAAATTCTCTGAAGACCCGGGTTGACCAAACATACCAACCATAAAAAATTCCATAATGGTCCCATAAAGTTCCATAAAAAATTTCTTTCTATGAACTTGCTATGGTTTGTAAGTTTCCATAATGGTCCATTTTATGGTTTTTAAGTTTCCATAAAAGAATGATGGTCGTGTTATGGTTGGCAATATATCATTATGGAGCTCTATGGTTGTCAAGTTACCATTAAAGAACTTTTTATGGTTCGTAAGTTACCATTATGGAACTTTCTGTGGTTTGTAAGTTTACCATTATGGAACTTTCTGTGGTTTGTAAGTTTACCATTATGGAACTTTCTGTGGTTTGTAAGTTTACCATTGTGGAACTTTCTATGGTTTGTAGGTTTACAATTATGGAACATTATATGGTTGATAAGTAACCGTTACCTAAACACTTAGAGTCGACTTGTGGCTTTGATATAAAACTTAGTTCTGAAATGAATAAACGTACAGCTGTCGTTTGGAGCAAACCAAAAGACAATATTAATGAAGAATGTTTTTTTCTAATTTAAGTCTACCCATTTGTCTTCTCAATAGGTGAACAAAATAAATAAAACGCAAGCTTTATTATCTAGAAAAACTACACAATAAAAAAAAGTTCGGCAAACAAATAAACTTTTGCAGGAGTTAATCTCGAAAATAATCAATCATGTTCAAACACGTCTAGCAATGGGGTGAGGAAAGTCTTTGAGTTACACAAAATTTTGACCATTTTTCCGGAAATTTGAGAAGCAGTACATTCAGATCGTTTTCCAGACTCGACTTCAATATAGGAGAAAAAGTTCAGACTGACGTCTTCAGGTTTTTCTGTCTTCAGAACTTTAAAAGTAGAAGCGATTGCGTAGTTGACATCTCTGGCTGAACAAAATTGTTCAACAAGGCCGTAAACTGCAGTGCCATCTCGTATAAATGAAATGCATGCATTGTGCTCGTTTTTCTGGAATGAATGAATATTAAAATTCTTGACTCGTAAACTGTCAAAAAAGTTTTTTCCATTTCAAAAGTTGACAAAACCTTAGGAACGCGTAAATTTGGTTGCATCGTTTTTCTTTCCTTTCGAAGTTTTTGACAAAAACCAAGTGGAGCATCGTTTGCAGGCATTTCTCGTCTGATCTTTTTGTTTCTGTTATACCTTTCTATGATCAATCGCAAATGGTTAACGGTTCCAGTGAATTTTGTTTTCAAAAGGTAGTTTGCCGACTCAAACATTATCGCTGATGTGCACCATATTGGTCCATAATTTTCGACTTTCAAGAAAGATGATTCAGGTAGTGAACGTTTGGTGAAAAAATATCGGGGCCATGAATTTCTCCGATTTGGCGCGGAAACTTTTTTATCAACCTATCGGCTTCATTGACAAAGGTATTAGAAGAGAGAAGCAGTCTTGTAAAGTAGCTCAAGAGATGAAGTCGTTCTTACAAAGCTGGAGATATCGAGCCACGCAAAACAATGGGACCCGACCCACATAGAGCAACCAAACTTTAATTTCATTTGCTTTGATGAACTTAATTTCATTCAATGGTCGCAATTTTTGTTTGAAATCGTCGGTTAACTGAAAAAAAAAATAAACACGGTTTTCTATTTTTGAAAATTTTATTAGCTATGAGCTAATCTTCACATCACGAAGAGAAGCATCGAAGCCAGCCAGTCTTCTCTTGAAACTGTCTTTGATAATAAAGAGAACTGTTCTGGCAACACCCAACAAAATCTGATGCATATAGTCTATTGGAGCGGACAACGGCAGTTTTGGCACAATATCAAAAATTTTAGCAGGACCCTTGACTACCTTATAAGAGGAGCAGTTACTGTCCGCTATGAATTGCCGATAGGTTTTGTGTTCTTTGGGGGTTCGCGTTGGAAATCGTTGGTTAGGATAATAAAGGTTGTTGTCTCCACGCAGGCACTCGACATTACATAGAGTGCAGCCGTAGTACGCATTAAACTGTTGCATATTGAGGAGAGAGCTTTTCGCCGGAAGGTCTGCAGTTAAGAGAACCACTTCGAAATTCAGTTTCCTATGTGTTTCTCTAAAAAGGACGTATGAAGGCGTCATTAGTTCTCTTTCGAAGCCCTAATTAACAAAGTGACTAAATAAAAAACTTGATTGTTGACTCCACAGTTTTAATAAATTAAACTTCAAACCTCAAACACTACATCCCAAGCTGGTTTGCCAGATCCAAACCACAACCTAGCAAGGACGATGTTGCGAAACATACACCTTTTTATTGGAGGAAGATTCGCAAATGCTAGACAGACAGGCAAAAGTGGTTGTTTGTTTGATTTTACGACCTTCACACCGTCCAAAATTTATGATCAGACAATCATTAATTTCCCTTTTGACATCATAAAATGCTGTTGGTAGTTTCAAATCTTTTCCGTTCTGTTTAGAAATCGAATATTTTTCTATGGCCTTTATGTTGTCTTGTACAACGTTCTGCAGTTCTTCAATGAATTCTAACCGCCACAACTCTCCGTTTGCGCATGGCTTAGACCGCTATTTTTCTTCAGCTGTCGTGATTCCATGTGTTCTTTCGACAGATCTGTAGCTGGGAATGTTTTTCTCAGGAAAAGTTTTCCTGATCAATTTGAACCACTCATTCGCTTCATTATCAGGAGTATCATGGTTTGCAATTATTTCATGCGCACATAACAAAAAATTGCTGATACTTACGCCAAAAAACAACAGTTCAGCGTTCGATACGTCACTGTCAGACGTTTTGTCATCATTGCTGGCGTTGCCTGCCGATGCTAGAGTACTGACGTCAAAATCAGGTGAATCTGCTCCACCCTGAGGGGAAGAAACAAACAGAATATCGGGAGAAGCTGTCTTAGGACTACCAACTTCATTGTTTAGACTAAATGAGTCTCTAGATTCTTCATTGCGAGTTTCCGAACTTGAACTGCTGTCGCTAAAGTTCCGAAATTCTTCAGTCCTAAGAAACTTTTCTTTGGATCACTTCTGAGGATAAACTAAGGGCGTTCTTGGGAAAACAAGTCGATTCGAAACAGGCAGCACATCAGAAGCAACGGAATGCAGATCAATGTGAGGGCATTGGCAATTGTGATTTCAGTCACCAAAAAAGTGTTCTGAGGAGTAAAACACTGTTATTTCATCTCCTGGAATTATTTCCGAGATGATTTCTAGTTTAATAGCTTTCCGCTTTCCGTCATCAAACACGTCATATTTGCATTTCAGTCGACAGCTGTGGTTTGCAAAACGAGTCGCTCCAACCATTATTCTGTCGAACTTGCAGATATCCGTTCTTTGAAAAATGGATATTTCAGCAAAATTTCTAACAACATCATTTGGAATCTTCTCTCTGTAACCTAGGACAGAGAGCAAAAATTTTTTGGAGAAGGATGAGGAAGGTTTCAAAGGCTCATTTCCGCAATAGAACAGACCATAACCACCGTAGTCATCAGGTTTGAAGGAAAATTTGGCTGTCTGTGCGTCAACATAGCAGCATCTAAGTAAAGTATCAAACTGAAGCAACATGAGATTCTTCTTTAGGCAGTCCTCGTACTCTTTGTGAGACCACACTTCAACCATTGGCTGCAATTCACGAGAGCTATTCTGTATCATTGATTTAGTTACATGAGCATCAACTTGCGCGATTGCAAAGCACTCTTGAGATAACTCTTGAAAAAGAACATAATTCAAACAAGCAAGCTGATTTTTGTCAACAAAACTTTTGCGAACTAGCAACGCACTTGTAAAAAAACGTTTGCAGAAACTTTTAATTTCTGGTGACATTTGGTATTCAACAATAAGTCACGACACCAAAGCGCAGGAAGTCAAATAATGATGACCATAATACATTCAGTTTTCTGGCAGAAGAGTGGTTTCATTGCTATTGTGCTTGAAATCGAAACCCATCTGATTGGCTGACTTCCGTGCCTCCTTATGGGCAAAACAAGACATTTTCGGGTACTTGAGTTTCACGACAACTAAAACAGGGAAGGTGTATGAAAAATTCAAAACAACGAATTCAAACTAAATTAGACAAGTGAGTGTTATAGTCAAATCTTCTTCAGGAGAAGTCCAGATATCTTAGAAAAAACATGAGAAAGAAAAACAAAAGGTGTTATTGTTATTAGGTTGAAAAAACCCTCAAAAGCGTGGCGAGCTTCCTCGGACACAGGAGTTCTTGCTTCGCGTCTGCCCTTGAGAGGACCAAAAATTTGGATCTTCAGCAATGAGGTCTCTTTCTCCCCAAACATTTCAACAGCCAGTTTACGGCCAAACTTTGAGGGCTCTGGTCCTGCGTACAACCCCATTAGATTTTTGACATTCCATATGACTTTGGGTTGTGACACGCTGTTGTCCACTTCTGGTAAATCCCCATTCAAAACAACGTTCAGGACCCTTACAAACTCTTCATTGTTAGCTTTTTCTTCATCTCGGTTTTGTTTGAGTTTTGACTTGTAGCTAGATAAGGTCTCATCAATTTTCTTTGTGAACATTTCAAACTCTTGACGCTCGTGGCTTATTGGGGTTGATTGCAAAACAGCCGATAAATTCAACTCCTCTTTGTCTGAAGAACTTAGGACATCGGACTTCTTTTAAGGCGTTTTTCTAAATGTGACAACAGTGTCTTCCTGTTCATTCGAAGAATTTGAATTAATCATATTGACCTGAAAAACTTTTTTCATTCCATTTGATGCAAACGATCCATATGACTTTGGGTTGTGACACGCTGTTGTCCACTTCTGGTAAATCCCCATTCAAAACAACGTTCAGGACCCTTACAAACTCTTCATTGTTAGCTTTTTCTTCATCTCGGTTTTGTTTGAGTTTTGACTTGTAGCTAGATAAGGTCTCATCAATTTTCTTTGTGAACATTTCAAACTCTTGACGCTCGTGGCTTATTGGGGTTGATTGCAAAACAGCCGATAAATTCAACTCCTCTTTGTCTGAAGAACTTAGGACATCGGACTTCTTTTAAGGCGTTTTTCTAAATGTGACAACAGTGTCTTCCTGTTCACTCGAAGAATTTGAATTAATCATATTGACCTGAAAAACTTTTTTCATTCCATTTGATGCAAACGCGTAAAAACTAATGAATCGTGGCCTGATATACTTTTAGTTTTTTCTTTTTCTGGTTTTTTGGTCACTTCAAATAATGAAAGTAAAAAAACAATTGAGAAAAACGAACAGAAAACACTTTTCTAAAAATGCAACAGAGAAGCAGTTTCAAAGAATTCAAAGTAACAAAACAATACTAACAACATTTCATAAGCTGCAGAATAACGAACAGACAATAATACTATAAATGCAACAGAGAAGCCATTTCAAAGACCTTACAGTAACAGAGCAATTTTAATAACACTTCAAAAGATGCAATGCAACTGAAAATCACTCGCATATAAACAAGCAACAGAAAATGCACCTTTGAGGAGAGAAACCCAGATGTTTGATTGTGAATTATGAAACAAGCTCTTCTAAACAAATACTTTTTCAGTGCTGAGAATTTCTATTCCGCTCCTGGAAACTTCTGCTTGATTTCAGCCCCATACAGGTTGGCGCCACGAATAGTTTCAATGACAGCTTCTTCCGAGTTTTGCCGAAACTTCTGCTTGACATTTTCTAGTACAAACAAAAGGTGTAATTAATTACGCAAAACAACTTAATTGAACCATGTGCATGACAATTTTGTCAAACATTTCATATAACGAAATCCGAACTACTATTCGAGTATCAAAAATCGAACAACGCGAAACAAAGCGAATAAAGGTCAAAACTATGCTCATGTGTGCATAATCGTCAACTCTTCTTCAATAGCTGGATCACAGGGAGCTCTTCCTCCGCTTCTCCTGACTTTGCAGCCGAGTCTCTCGAACAACAAAGTACAATGCTCCTCACACCTAAAGTATTTTGCACCGAGCAGCCTGTCAAAGGATGACGCACTATCGGAAACAGGAAAATCCATCAAATTTCCACCATCTAGCATCACTGGTTCTACATCATTTGATGCTGCTTCATCGACATCTTCTGCTTTGGAGTCACCAGTTGCTTTTCCTTTAGGCTTGAACATTTCAAGCACTTTTTGTCTCAAATTTGCAGACTCCTGCATCTGCTTTTTGTTGTGCTCAGCGCTGATCTCGGTCAGTTTCAAAAACTTGCGTGTCACATAATCCATCACCTCTCTATTTGAGACGCCCTCCACTGACTGTGAGTCCTTTAGTGTAACGAAAAAAAGGAAGCATCAAAAGAAATCGGACAGTTTGGGATTTTTAAGTTTAAAACGTTCTCAGGTTAATTTCACTCTAAGCGCTTTCTTCAAATAAACGGCTTTGGAAAACTTGTTGATGAAACAAAACATACCACTGGACAAAAAAAACTAGAAAAAAATTGTTTTGATAAAATCAAACCTTTGAAGGGATCCCAGTTGCATTGGAGGCGGATGATGGCGTTTTGCTGAATGAGGTTCCAGGCTCAACAGTTGGCTCCAAATGTCCGGCTTCTTTCAGCTTTGAGGCCTTAGCTTTCTTGCATGGTGTTGGCGCTGCTTCTGATGCTGCAGTTTCACTCCGGTTTTCCTTCTCCATTACTGATGTATCCAATAGAAGTGAGTAATTCTCAGAGACACTAAGCATAACATCATGAAAAATCAATCACAAAAGGTAGACACCAAGAAGAAGCTTCATTTATTGAAGGATCGATAGTTTCTATAATTCGAACAATTTGACACCTTTTTGCATGAATGATTGTTACATCAGATTTCATATCCCAAGAGACGTACCGTACACTGCTAACATTGGCGGCCGGCTCATCCATCTTTTTTTGCCGTTTTTTTGCAACTACCTCACTGGCCTGCTTCGATTGTGCTGTCATCACCTTGCCAACAAAACTTGCCCAGAAGGTTCCGTCACCAGTAGTTGAGAATTTCAATTTTGTTGGCTGTGTCATGTTCATCTTGTCCTCCAGAGATACTCCTTCAGGCCATGAGGAATGGTTGCACGTTAGAGTGAATGGGTTCATATCTTTGTCTCCGTGGAACATCCAGACCAATTTTCCTGCTTTTCTAGCAAGTTTTGGATCTTCAACGTGTTGAGTGAGAGATTTTAACCCCTTTATTCAGCCACTGTGAGTTTGTTAAACCACCTGATCCAGAAGCAACACTAGATTGAGAATTCATGACTCTTTTTTCCCAGAATGAATTTTTTCCCTTTACCAACATAACAAAATGACCCGCTGTTCTTGGTAGTGAAAATGGCAAAATGTAAAATTTTTTGATAAAGAACTACTCAAAATTGAACTCCTTTAAACCAGCCAGAACTAAAACAAGTGAGCTTCGTATAGCTCTTTGCGCACAGCAACTTTTTGCAATTTTGTGAAGAATGGGTTTTGTAGATTCAGCAACAAGGCAGTTTTTAGCAATGAATGAGATTAAAACTCCAAGACTGTAAACATCAGAGCACTTTTTAGTTTGCAAATTTTTCTCATTGCGCAACTCAAACTCAACTTGCTTGTACTTCAAATTGTACTCCTTCCGTTCTTCGCAATCTAATGTAAAAGTTATTGGGAAGTTTACAAGAGTTGCTTCACCAAAATCTATGATTTTAGACGTTTCAGAAGAGACTAAAACATTACTTGAATGTAAGTCCAAGTGGAGAATTTGTCGCTCATGCATAAAAGAGAGGGCTTTGGTTATTTCAATGAGTCGTATAACCCAATTATTTTCAAGAGCTTGAGTTGCATACTGCCTAATTGAGGAATCAAAAAAACGTTCACAAACAAGTCCTTTCTGATTTTTGTTGTATCCGTAGGCAAAGGCGAAGAATCTTTGCCTTTAGTCGAAAGGACAATCTAAAAGTTTTTGAAGAATTCTCCCCTCTAGTATCAACTCGTCCTCTGAGCCTTTTTTGGCAATTTTGATGACATACTGAATCTTCCCTTGAAGCCAAAACTACATGCAAGAATAACAATCCCATCGCCAAAACAACCCGAACCGAACCGTCTTTCAAAACGAACGCTGAGGTTACTCGAACAAAAGTCTTCAATGGCGCTGAGGAAATTGTTAACTTGTTTCCTTTTGATTCGCCCGTCATGATTCTCCTTGCAGTCGCTCGGATGAATTGGAAAGCGTCGAGGATCTTCTCTTTTAGTGATGATGCTCTAAAAAAACCAAATAAAACTTTTAATCTAAGGAATTTGTTTGAAAAGCAATTATTATTTGCCATCATTTTTAGTTCAAAACTATCCTAATTATTAACAAACAACCATAAATTTCGGTTGAAAACTTTCCAGTATTACATCGAAAAACTTAATCGCGAATCAGTTTTTTTAATGCAATCTGACAATCTAGAAGTCTCTTCCTGGTTTCCGCCAGCTCAATGTTTTTCTGCTGTAGATCATTCCCTAGCATCTTGTTTTCTCTACGAAGTGAGCCCATTTGTTTTTCTACGTACTTCCGCTTTCTCCTAATGATTGCTGCTTCACTTGTCTTTCCTCTCTTTCTTTGTGGTTTCCTGTTCTCACCAAAACATTTGTCAATTTCACCTCCCATTTTGATCTAAGAAAGAAATTCTTGATTACCTAAATCATATTAGAATCAACAATTCATATTAACTCACTAGATATTCGAACAGTGTTGGACTTGCACACCAACATTGATTCGATTTGAACAACTTTTTGATGACGTTTTCACGAAAGCTATTTTAGAAAAAGATAATAAATCAACACCTTTTTGTGATAATAGCACTTAAATAAACTTCCATTGTAATAAATTTTAATGCACGATCGACATTGGGAAAACACTCATTATTAGACTACAAGTTTATCACACTGCTACTAAGTAAACAGTGGCGATAAAACATTCAGACTTTAAATTTTCTTCCGAACCACTTTTTCTGACCAATTCTTTTGCAGAATCAGAACTGGATGGATTATTATGTTTATTATGTTTGCGTTTTGAGCAAAAAATCGAGAAAAAGCGAACAATAACGAAATCATTGAGACTTGTACGGAAAATTTTAGCGTCGTATACGGCGAATTGTAATTTCCACCGCAAATCCAACTTTTTTCCAATCCACTATTTTGACCAATTCTTTGGCAGATTCAGAACTGGTTGGAATATTATGTTTGTGTTTTGCGCCAAAAAAGAAAAACAAGCAAACATTAACGAAAACGATGAGGCATCAATTTTTAGCGTCTTATACGGGAAATTGCGATTTCCATCAGAAATACAATTTTTCTTCCAAAACACCTTTCCGGACCAATTCTTTTGCGGATTCAGAACTGATTGGACTATTATGTTTGTGTTTTGCGTCAAATAGAGGGAAAAAGCAAACATTAACGAAAACATTGAGACCTCAAATTTTAGCGTCTTGTACGGGAAATTGTAATTTAAACCACAAATCCAACTTTTCTTCCAGAACACTTATTCTGACCAATTCTTTTGCAGAATCAGAACTGGATGGACTAGTATGTTTGCGTTTTGTGCGAAAAATCAAGAAAAAGCGAACGTTAACGAAAACATTGAGATTTGAACGGAAAATTTTAGCGTCGTATACGGCGAATTGTAATTTCCACCGCAAATCCAACTTTTTTCCAATCCACTATTTTGACCAATTCTTTGGCAGATTCAGAGCTGGTTGGAATATTATGTTTGTGTTTTGCGCCAAAAAAGAAAAACAAGCAAACATTAACGAAAACGATGAGGCATCAATTTTTAGCGTCTTATACGGGAAATTGCGATTTCCATCAGAAATACAATTTTTCTTCCAAAACACCTTTCCGTACCAATTCTTTTGCGGATTCAGAACTGATTGGACTATTATGTTTGTGTTTTGCGCCAAAAAAAGGGAAAAATCAAACATTAACGAAAATATTGACACTTCAAATTTTAAGCGGCTTATACGGGAAATTGCGATTTCCATTAGAGATACAACTTTTCTTCCAAACCACCTTTTCTGACCAATTCTTTTGCGAATTTAGAACTGGTTGGACTAGTTTGTTTGTGTTTTGCGCCAAAAAGAGGGGAAAAGCAAACATTAACGAAAACATTGAGACTTCAAATTTTGGCGTCATGTACAGGAAATTGTAATTTCCACCACAAATCCGACTTTTCTTCCAGAACACTTATTCTGACCAATTCTTTTGCAGAATCAGAACTGGATGGACTAGTATGTTTGCGTTTTGTGCAAAAAATTGAGAAAAAGCGAACGTTAACGAAAACATTGGAACTTGAACGGACATTTTTAGCGTCTTGTACGGTAAATTGTAATTTTCACGACAAATCCAATTTTTCTTCCAAACCACTTATTCTGTCCAATTCTTTTGCAGAATCAGAATTGGATGGACTAGCATGTTTGCGTTTTGTGCGAAAAATTGTGAAAAAGCGAACATTAACGAAAACATAAGCCAAAATTAAAGATTTGAATTAATCGCAAATTCCCGTATGAAAATCTAACTTTTTTCCTAGGCAAGCTATAGCAAAAACTCTTTTTATTTTACACTTTAGGTACACATGGGATACTCCATGCCGAGTTTGGTTTGATTTGAACAACTCCTTGACCCGATGAAAAAGACCTTTCTTCAAAATTCTATTATCGAAATTTACTAGAGTTAATCTCAAATTTCCGTATGAAAACCTAATTTTTTTCCTAGGATCGCTAAACCAAAAATTCCTCCTGTTCAACACCCTAGATACATAGGGGATACTCAATATCAACCATTTTGCCTGCAACTTATCAAATACTGATAGCAGTTCTTCAGCCACACGGGTCAGCTATCAAAATACCGCGTGACAGTATTTTCAAAGTTGTAGATAAAGCGAGAAAAAAGTAAAAAAAAAATTAACTAAAACATTGAGACCTTAATTTTTAGCGTCTTATACGGCAAATCCCTTGTAATTTCCAGCACAAATCCATCTGTTCTTCCAAAACACTTGTTCTGACCAATTCTTTTGCAGATTCAGAACTGTTTGGATAAGTATGTTTGTGCTTTGCGCCAAAAAGCGAGAAAAAGTAAAAATTAACGAAAACATTGAGACTAAATTTTAGCGTCTTATACGGCAAATTGTAATTTTTACCACAAACCCAACTTTTCTTCCAAAACACTTATTCTGACCAAATCTTTTGCAGGTTCAGAACTGGTTGGACTAGTATAATTGCGTTTTGCGCCAAAAAGCGAGAAAAAGCAAACATTAACGAAAATATTGAGACTTTAATTTTTAGTGTCTTGTGCGTCAAATTGCAATTTCCACCTCAATTCCAACTTTTCTTCCAAAAAACTTATTCTGACCAATTCTTTTGCAGAATCAGAACTGGATGGACTAGTATGTTTGTGTTTAGTGCGAAAAATTGAGAAAAAGCGAACGTTAACAAAAACATTGGGGCTTGAGCGGACATTTTTAGCGTCTTATATGGCAAAATGTAATTTCCACCACAAATCCAATTTTTCTTCCAGACCACATATTCTGACCAATTCTTTCGCAGAATCAGAATTGGATGGACTAGCATGTTTGCGTTTTGCGCCAAAAAACGAGAAAAAGCAAACCTTAACGAAAATATTGAGACTTTAATTTTTAGTATCTTGTGCGTCAAATTGCAATTTCCACCACAATTCCAACTTTTCTTCCAAAAAACTTATTCTGACCAATTCTTTTGCAGAATCAGAACTGGATGGACTAGTATCTTTGCGTTTAGTGCGAAAAATTGAGAAAAAGCGAACGTTAACAAAAACATTGGGACTTGAGCGGACATTTTTAGCGTCTTATATGGCAAAATGTAATTTCCACCACAATTCCAATTTTTCTTCCAAAAAACTTATTCTGACCAATTCTTTTGCAGAATCAGAACTGGATGGACTAGTATGTTTGCGTTTGGTGCGAAAAATCGAGAAAAAGCGAACGTTAACGAAAACATTGAGACTTGAACGGAAAATTTTAGCGTCTTATACGGTAAATTGTAATTTCCACCACAAATCCAACTTTTCTTTCAGAACACTTATTCTGACCAATTCTATCGCAGAATCAGAACTGGATGGACTAGTATGTTTGCGTTTTGTGCAAAAAATTGAGAAAAAGCGAACGTTAACGAAAACATTGGAACTTGAACGGACATTTTTAGCGTCTTGTACGGTAAATTGTAATTTTCACGACAAATCCAATTTTTCTCCCAAACCACTTATTCTGTCCAATTCTTTTGCAGAATCAGAATTGGATGGACTAGCATGTTTGCGTTTTGTGCGAAAAATTGTGAAAAAGCGAACATTAACGAAAACATAAGCCAAAATTAAAGATTTGAATTAATCGCAAATTCCCGTATGAAAATCTAACTTTTTTCCTAGGCAAGCTATAGCAAAAACTCTTTTTATTTTACACTTTAGGTACACATGGGATACTCCATGCCGAGTTTGGTTTGATTTGAACAACTCCTTGACCCGATGAAAAGACCTTTCTTCAAAATTCTATTATCGAAATTTACTAGAGTTAATCTCAAATTTCCGTATGAAAACCTAACTTTTTTCCTAGGATCGCTAAACCAAAAATTCCTCCTGTTCAACACCCTAGATACATAGGTGATACTCAATATCAACCATTTTGCCTGCAACTTATCAAATACTGATAGCAGTTCTTCAGCCACACAGGTCAGCTATCAAAATACCGCGTGACAGTATTTTCAAAGTTGTAGATAAAGCGAGAAAAAAGTAAAAAAAAATTAACTAAAACATTGAGACCTTAATTTTTAGCGTCTTATACGGCAAATCCATTGTAATTTCCAGCACAAATCCATCTGTTCTTCCAAAACACTTGTTCTGACCAATTCTTTTGCAGATTCAGAACTGTTTGGATAAGTATGTTTGTGCTTTGCGCCAAAAAGCGAGAAAAAGTAAAAATTAACGAAATCATTGAGACTAAATTTTAGCGTCTTATACGGCAAATTGTAATTTCTAACACAAACCCAACTTTTCTTCCAAAACACTTATTCTGACCAAATCTTTTGCAGGTTCAGAACTGGTTGGACTAGTATAATTGCGTTTTGCGCCAAAAAGCGAGAAAAAGCAAACATTAACGAAAATATTGAGACTTTAATTTTTAGTGTCTTGTGCGTCAAATTGCAATTTCCACCACAATTCCAACTTTTCTTCCAAAAAACTTATTCTGACCAATTCTTTTGCAGAATCAGAACTGGATGGACTAGTATGTTTGCGTTTAGTGCGAAAAATTGAGAAAAAGCGAACGTTAACAAAAACATTGGGACTTGAGCGGACATTTTTAGCGTCTTATATGACAAAATGCAATTTCCACCACAAATCCAATTTTTCTTCCAGACCACATATTCTGACCAATTCTTTCGCAGAATCAGAATTGGATGGACTAGCAGGTTTGCGTTTTGCGCGAAAAATCGAGAAAAAGCGAACATTGACGAAAACATAAGCCAAAACTAAAGATTTGAATTAATCGCAAATTCCCTTATGAAAATCTAATTTTTTTCCTAGGCAAGCTATAGCAAAAATTCTTTTTATTTTACACTTTAGGTACACATGGGATACTCCATGCCGAATTTGGTTTGATTTGAACAACTCCTTGACCCGATGAAAAAGACCTTTCTTCCAAATTCTATTAACGAAATTTAATAGAGTTAATCGCAAATTTCCGTATGAAAACCTAACTTTTTTCCTAGGAACGCTAAACCAAAAACTTCTCCTGTTCAACACTCTAGATACATAGGGGATACTCAATATCAACCATTTTGCCTGCAATTTATCAAATACTGATAGCAGTTCTTCAGCCGCACAGGTCAGCTATCGAAATACCGCGTGACAGTATTTTCAAAATGTAGAGAAAGCGAGAAAAAGTAAAAAAAATTAACTAAAACATTGAGACTTTAAATTTAAGCGTCTTATACGGCAAATCCATTGTAATTTCCAGCACAAATCTATCTTTTCTTCCAAAACACTTATTCTGACCAATTCTTTTGCAGATTCAGAACTGGTTGGATAAGTATGTTTGTGCTTTGGGCCAAAAAGCGAGAAAAAGTAAAAATTAACGAAAACCTTGAGACTAAATTTTAGCGTCTTATACGGCAAATTGTAATTTCCACCACAAACCCAACTTTTCTTCCAAAATACTTATTCTGGCCAAATCTTTTGCAGATTCAGAACTGGTTGGACTAGTAAAATTGCGTTTTGCGCCAAAAAACGAGAAAAAGCAAACATTAACGAAAATATTGAGACTTTAATTTTTAGTGTCTTGTGCGCGAAATTGCATTTTCCACCACAATTCCAACTTTTCTTCCAAAACACTTATTCTGGCCAAATCTTTTGCAGATTCAGAACTGGTTGGACTAGTAAAATTGCGTTTTGCGCCAAAAAACGAGAAAAAGCAAACATTAACGAAAATATTGAGACTTTAAAATTTAGCGTCTTGTGCGCCAAATTGCAATTTCCACCACAATTCCAACGTTTCTTCCCAAACACTTATTCTGACCAAATCTTTTGCAGATTCAGAACTGGCTGGACTAGTATGTTTTCATTTGGCGCCAAAAATCGAGAAAAAGCGAACATTAACGAAAACATTGAGACTTGTACGGAAAATCTTGAGACATATACGGCAAATTGCAATTTTTACCACAATTCCAACTTTTCTTCCAAAACACTTTTTCTGACCAATTCTTTTGCAGATTCAGAACCAGTTGGGCTATTATGTTTGTGTTTTGCGCCAAATAGAGGGAAAAAGCAAACATTAACGAAGACATTGAGACCTCAAATTTTAGCGTCTTGTACGGGAAAGTGTAATTTTCACGACAAATCCAATTTTTCTCCCAAACCACTTATTCTGTCCAATTCTTTTGCAGAATCAGAATTGGATGGACTAGCATGTTTGCGTTTTGCGCGAAAAATCGAGAAAAAGCGAACATTGACGAAAACATAAGCCAAAACTAAAGATTTGAATTAATCGCAAATTCCCTTATGAAAATCTAATTTTTTTCCTAGGCAAGCTATAGCAAAAATTCTTTTTATTTTACACTTTAGGTACACATGGGATACTCCATGCCGAATTTGGTTTGATTTGAACAACTCCTTGACCCGATGAAAAAGACCTTTCTTCCAAATTCTATTAACGAAATTTAATAGAGTTAATCGCAAATTTCCGTATGAAAACCTAACTTTTTTCCTAGGAACGCTAAACCAAAAACTTCTCCTGTTCAACACTCTAGATACATAGGGGATACTCAATATCAACCATTTTGCCTGCAATTTATCAAATACTGATAGCAGTTCTTCAGCCGCACAGGTCAGCTATCGAAATACCGCGTGACAGTATTTTCAAAATGTAGAGAAAGCGAGAAAAAGTAAAAAAAATTAACTAAAACATTGAGACTTTAAATTTAAGCGTCTTATACGGCAAATCCATTGTAATTTCCAGCACAAATCTATCTTTTCTTCCAAAACACTTATTCTGACCAATTCTTTTGCAGATTCAGAACTGGTTGGATAAGTATGTTTGTGCTTTGGGCCAAAAAGCGAGAAAAAGTAAAAATTAACGAAAACCTTGAGACTAAATTTTAGCGTCTTATACGGCAAATTGTAATTTCCACCACAAACCCAACTTTTCTTCCAAAATACTTATTCTGGCCAAATCTTTTGCAGATTCAGAACTGGTTGGACTAGTAAAATTGCGTTTTGCGCCAAAAAACGAGAAAAAGCAAACATTAACGAAAATATTGAGACTTTAATTTTTAGTGTCTTGTGCGCGAAATTGCATTTTCCACCACAATTCCAACTTTTCTTCCAAAACACTTATTCTGGCCAAATCTTTTGCAGATTCAGAACTGGTTGGACTAGTAAAATTGCGTTTTGCGCCAAAAAACGAGAAAAAGCAAACATTAACGAAAATATTGAGACTTTAAAATTTAGCGTCTTGTGCGCCAAATTGCAATTTCCACCACAATTCCAACGTTTCTTCCCAAACACTTATTCTGACCAAATCTTTTGCAGATTCAGAACTGGCTGGACTAGTATGTTTTCATTTGGCGCCAAAAATCGAGAAAAAGCGAACATTAACGAAAACATTGAGACTTGTACGGAAAATCTTGAGACATATACGGCAAATTGCAATTTTTACCACAATTCCAACTTTTCTTCCAAAACACTTTTTCTGACCAATTCTTTTGCAGATTCAGAACCAGTTGGGCTATTATGTTTGTGTTTTGCGCCAAATAGAGGGAAAAAGCAAACATTAACGAAGACATTGAGACCTCAAATTTTAGCGTCTTGTACGGGAAAGTGTAATTTCCACCACAAACCCAACTTATCTTCCAAAAAACTCATTCTGACCAAATCTTTTGCAGATTCAGAACTGGTTGGAATAGTATAATTGTGTTTTGCGCCAAAAAGCGAGAAAAAAACAACATTAACGAATATATTGAGACTTTAAAATTTAGCGTCTTGTGCGCGAAGTTGCGATTTCCACCACAATTCTAACTTTTCTTTTAAAACACTTATTCTGACCAAATCTTTCGCACATTCAGAACCGTTTGGACTAGTATAATTGCGTTTTGCGCCAAAAAGGGAAAAAAAAGCAAACATTAACGAAAACATTGAGTCTTTAAATTATAGCGTCTTGTACGGGAAACTGCGATTTCCACCACAAATCCAACTTTTCTTCCAAAACACTTTTTCTGGCCAAATCGTTTGCAGATTCAGAACTGGTTGGACTAGTATAATTGTGTTTTGCGCCAAAAAGGGAAAAAAAGCAAACATTAACGAAAACATTGAGTCTTTAAATTATAGCGTCTTGTACGGGAAACTGCGATTTCCACCACAAATCCAACTTTTCTTCCAAAACACTTTTTCTGGCCAAATCGTTTGCAGATTCAGAACTGGTTGGACTAGTATAATTGTGTTTTGCGCCAAAAAGGGAAAAAAAGCAAACATTAACGAAAATATTGAGACTTTAAATTTTAGCGTCTGGTGCGCGAAATTGGAATTTCCACCACAAATCTAACTCTTCTTCCAAAAGACTTTTTCTGAACAAATCTTTTGCAGATTCAGAACTGGTTGGACTAGTATAATTGTGTTTTGCGCCAAAAAGGGAAAAAAAGCAAACATTAACGAAAACATTGAGTCTTTAAATTATAGCGTCTTTTACGGGAAACTGCGATTTCCACCACAAATCCAACTTTTCTTCCAAAACACTTTTTCTGGCCAAATCGTTTGCAGATTCAGAACTGGTTGGACTAGTATAATTGTGTTTTGCGCCAAAAATCGAGAAAAAGCAAACATTAACGAAAATATTGAGACTTTAAATTTTAGCGTCTGGTGCGCGAAATTGGAATTTCCACCACAAATCTAACTCTTCTTCCAAAAGACTTTTTCTGAACAAATCTTTTGCAGATTCAGAACTGGTTGGACTAGTATAATTGTGTTTTGCGCCAAAAAGGGAAAAAAAAGCAAACATTAACGAAAACATTGAGTCTTTAAATTATAGCGTCTTGTACGGGAAACTGCGATTTCCACCACAAATCCAACTTTTCTTCCAAAACACTTTTTCTGGCCAAATCGTTTGCAGATTCAGAACTGGTTGGACTAGTATAATTGTGTTTTGCGCCAAAAAGGGAAAACAAGCAAACATTAACGAAAACATTGAGACTTCAAATTATAGCGTCTTGTGCGTCAAATTGCAATTTCCACCACAATTCCAACTTTTCTTCCAAAAAACTTATTCTGACCAATTCTTTTGCAGAATCAGAATTGGATGGACTAGTATGTTTGCGTTTAGTTCGAAAAATGGAGAAAAAGCGAACGTTAACGAAAACATTGGGACTTGAGCGGACATTTTTAGCGTCTTATATGGCGAAGTGTATTTTCCACCACAAATCCAATTTTTCTTCCAGACCACTTATTCTGACCAATTCTTTCGCAGAATCAGAATTGGATGGACTAGCATGTTTGCATTTTGTGCGAAAAATTGAGAAAAAGCGAACATTAACGAAAACATAAGCCAAAATTAAATATTTGAATTAATCGCAAATTCCCGTATGAAAATCTAATTTTTTTCCTAGGCAAGCTATAGCAAAAATTCTTTTTATTTTACACTTTAGGTACACATGGGATACTCCATGCCGAGTTTGGTTTGATTTGAACAACTCCTTGACCCGATGAAAAAGACCTTTCTTCAAAATTCTATTATCGAAATTTAATAGAGTTAATCGCAAATTTCCGTATGAAAACCTAACTTTTTTCCTAGGAACGCAAAACCAAAAATTTCTCCTGTTCAACACTCTAGATACATAGGGGATACTCAATATCAACCATTTTGCCTGCAACTTATCAAATACTGATAGCAGTTCTTCAGCCGCACAGGTCAGCTATCGAAATACCGCATGACAGTATTTTCAAAATTGTAGATAAAGCGAGAAAAGGTAAAAAAAATTAACTAAAACATTGAGACTTTAAATTTTAGCGTCTTATACGGCAAATCCATTGTAATTTCCAGCACAAATCCACCTTTTCTTCCAAAACACTTATTCTGACCATTTCTTTTGCAGATTCAGAACTGGTTGGATAAGTATGTTTGTGCTTTGGGCCAAAAAGCGAGAAAAAGTAAAAATTAACAAAAACATTGAGACTAAATTTTAGCGTCTTATACGGCAAATTGTAATTTCCACCACAAACCCAACTTTTCTTCCAATACACTTATTCTGACCAAATCTTTTGAAGATTCAGAACTGGTTGGACTAGTATAATTGCGTTTTGCGCCAAAAGGCGAGAAAAAGCAAACATTAACGAAAATATTGACACTTTAAATTTTAGCGTCTTGTGCGCCAAATTGCAATTTCCACCACAATTCCAACTTTTCTTCCAAAACACTTATTCTGACCAAATCTTTTGCAGATTCAGAACTGGCTGGACTAGTATGTTTTCATTTGGCGCCAAAAAGCGAGAAAAAGCAAACATTAACGAAAACATTGAGACTTGTACGGAAAATCTTGAGACATATACGGCAAATTGCAATTTTTACCACAATTCCAACTTTTCTTCCAAAACACTTTTTCTGACCAATTCTTTTGCAGATTCAGAAACAGTTGAACTATTATGTTTGTGTTTTGCGCCAAATAGAGGGAAAAAGCAAACATTAACGAAAACATTGAGACCTCAAATTTTAGCGTCTTGTACGGGAAATTGTAATTTAAACCACAAATCCAACTTTTCTTCCAGAACACTTATTCTGACCAATTCTTTTGCAGAATCAGAACTGGATGGACTAGTATGTTTGCGTTTTGTGCGAAAAATCAAGAAAAAGCGAACGTTAACGAAAACATTGAGATTTGAACGGAAAATTTTAGCGTCTTATACGGCAAATTGTAATTTCCACCACAAATCCAACTTTTCTTCCAATCCACTCATTCTGACCAAATGTTTCGCAGATTCAGAACTGGTTGGGCTAGTATAATTGCGTTTTGCGCAAAAAAGCGAGAAAAAACAACATTAACGAAAATATTGAGACTTTAAAATTTAGCGTCTTGTGCGCGAAGTTGCAATTTCCACCACAAATCTAACTCTTCTTTCAAAACACTTATTCTGACCAAATGTTTCGCACGTTCAGAACCGTTTGGACTAGTATAATTGCGTTTTGCGCCAAAAAGCGAGAAAAAGCAAACATAAACGAAAATATTGAGACTTTAAATTTTAGCGTCTTGTGCGCGAAATTGCAATTTCCACCACAAATCTAACTCTTCTTCCAAAACACTTATTCTGACCAAATCTTTTGCAGATTCAAAACTGGTTGGACTATTATAATTGCGTTTTGTGCCAAAAAGCGAAAAAAGCAAACATTAACGAAAACATTGAGACTTCAAATTTTAGCGTCTTGTGCGCCAAATTGCAATTTCCACCACAAATCTAACTTTTCTTCCAAAACACTTCTTCTGACCAAATATTTTGCAGATTCTGAACTGGTTGGACTAGTATGTTTGCAGTTGGCGCCAAAAAGCGAGAAAAAGCAAACATTAACGAAAACATTGAGACTTGTGCGGAAAATCTTAGCGACATAAACGGCAAATTGCATTTTCCACCACAATTCCAACTTTTCTTCCAAAACACTTATTCTGGCCAAATCTTTTGCAGATTCAAAACTGGTTGGACTCGTATAATTTAGTTTTGCGCCGAAAAGCGAGAAAAAGCAAACATTAACGAAAATATTGAGACTTTAAATTTTAGCGTCTTGTGCGCCAAATTGCAATTTCCACCACAATTCCAACTTTCATTCCAAAACACTTATTCTGACCAAATCTTTTGCAGATTCAAAACCAGTTGGACTATTATGTTTGTGTTTTGCGCCAAATAGAGGGAAAAGCAAACATTAACGAAAACATTGAGACCTCAAATTTTAGCGTCTTGTCCGGGAAACTGTAATTTCCACCACAAATCCAACTTTTCTTCCAGAACACTTATTCTGACCAATTCTTTTGCAGAATCAGAACTGGATGGACTAGTATGTTAGCGTTTTTTTGCGAAAAATCAAGAAAAAGCGAACGTTAACGAAAACATTGAGACTTGAGCGGAAAATTTTAGCGTCTTATACGGCAAATTGTAATTTCCACCACAAATCCAACTTTTCTTCCAATCCACTCATTCTGACCAAATCTTTTGCAGATTCAGAACTGGTTGGACTAGTATAATTGTGTTTTGCGCCAAAAAGCAAAAAGCGAGAAAAAAAAACATTAACGAAAATATTGAGACTTTAAAATTTGGCGTCTTGTGCGCGAAGTTGCAATTTCCACCACAAATCTAACTTTTCTTTCAAAACACTTATTCTGACCAAATCTTTCCCACATTCAGAACCGTTTGGACTAGTATAATTGCGTTTTGCGCCAAAAAGCGGGAAAAAGCAAACATTAACGAAAACATTGAGACTTCAAATTTTAGCGTCTTTTGCGCCAAATTGCAATTTCCACCACAAATCCAACTTTTCTTCCAAAACACTTATTCTGACCAAATCTTTGGCAGATTCAGAAATGGTTGGTCTAGTATAATTGCGCTTTGCGCCAAAAAGCGAGAAAAAAACAACATTAACGAAAATATTGAGACTTTAAAATTTAGCGTCTTGTGCGCGAAGTTGCAATTTCCACCACAAATCTAACTCTTCTTCCAAAACACTTATTCTGACCAAATATTTTGCAGATTCTGAACTGGTTGGACTAGTGTGTTTGCAGTTGGCGCCAAAAAGCGAGAAAAAGCAAACATTACCGAAAACATTAAGACTTTAAATTATAGCGTCTTGTACGGGAAACTGCGATTTCCACCACAAATCCAACTTTTCTTCCAAAACACTTATTCTGACCAAATTTTTTGATGATTCAGAACTGGTTGGACTTGTATAATTGCGTTTTGAGCCAAAGAGCGAGAAAAAGCAAACGTTAACGAAAATATTGAGACTTTAATTTTTAGTTACTTTATGTTTTGGACTTCTTTTAATTCAACTATGAATTAACTCTGTGTGAATTAAACCAATACTGCATTACTTTAATAAAACGAAAGACATTGGAAATATAGATTTCCGATGTAAATGATGAATACAAATGGTTGACAAATCACAATTTACAGCATTTTAAAGCTTTTTCAAGAAATTTCCTCGACATTTTTAGTGAAATCTTTAAGCCCTTCTTTTTTTGCAATAAAAATTGGAGGCATAGATTTCAAGCTCTGGGCCAACTCCGGATCAAAACAGCTTCCCATTGGACCTAGTTTTAGCTCCAGGGGATTTAAAGTTTGGATTTCGTCGTAAGTTTGGCTGCAATCAAAAGGATTTTGAAGTTGACCCATCCATGAAAAACATTGTTGACCATTGAACAGAGGAAAGACACGTTTGCAATCCTTGGATACATATTTTTCAACTCTTTCTTAGTGTCGGAGAGACTCATGGTTTCACTCTTCCTGTACCCAGAAAACCGGAAATATATTGGTTTTCTGAAAGGGTTTCTCACTTTCTTGATACCTTTCTTTTTTTTCGGGTTCCTGTTCTATTTGCCAACTGTCAACGAGTACTATACAAAACAGAAAAGTACTATTATATTCAGTTTTTAGAAAAACTTGGCAATTCACCTTCGAAGGTTGGTTCCATTTGGACATGTCCATGACCCAATTAAAAATACCACGTTTCAAAACTAATTATTCGAACTAATCGGAAATTTTTGTATGAAAATTAAAATTTTGTTCCTATACAAGCTATAGCAAAGATTCTTTTTGCCCTACACTCTACGCACACAAACCTACACTGTAGATAGTCCATACCAAGTTTGGTTGGATTTGAACAACTCCTTGACCCGATGAAAAAGACCTATTTTTAAAATTCCTTTTTCGATATATTCAAAAAGTTCCGTACGAAAAACTAACTTTTTTCCTACGTTAACTACAGCAAAAAACTCCTTGTGTTTTACACTTTATTTACAATGATCACACTCCATACAAAGTTTGGTTGGATTTGAACAACTCCTTGACCCGATAAAAAAGACCTATTTTCAAAATTCTATTCGAAATTTATTCGAAATTTATTCGAAATAATCGCAAATCTCCGTATGAAAAGCTAACTTTTTTCCTAGGCAAGATATAGCAAAAAATCTTGGCCTTTCCGACTCTAAAAACACAGGGGATACTCTATACCGAAACTGGTTTGATTTGGACAGCTCCTTGACCAGATGAAAAAGACCTATTTTTAAAATTCGTTATTCGCGAAATTCGCAACTTTCCGTATGAAATACAGACTTTTTTCCTAGGCAAGCTATAGCGAAATTTTTTTTGGTTTACAACCTAGGTACCCGTGGTATACTCCATACCCAGTTTGGTTTGATTTGGTCAACTCCTTGACCCGATGAAAAAGACCTATTTTAAAATATACTTATTCAAAATTGTTCGGAAATAATCGCAAATTTCCGTATGAAAAACTAACACTTTCTTCCTAGGCAAGCTATAGCATAAATTCTTTCTGTTTTATACTCTAGCTACACATGAGATACTCCATGCCGAGTTTGATTCGATTTGAACAACTTCTTGAACCCAATTAAAAACACTATATTTAAAAATAAAATATTCGAATTAATCGCAAATTTCCGTAAGATAAGCTAACTTTTTTCATAGGAAAGCTATAGCAAAAACTCTTTTTGTTTTACACTTTAGTTACACATGGGATGATTCATGCCGAGTTTCGTTTGATTTGAACAAATCCTTGACTCAATGAAAAAACCTATTTTCAAAATTCTATTATCGAAATATATTCGAAATAATCGCAAATTTCCGTATGAAAAGTTAACTTTTTTCCTAGACAAGCTATGGCAAAAACTCTTTTTGTTTTAAACTTAAGGCACACATGGGATACTCCATGCCGAGTTTGGTTCGATTTGAACAACTCCTTGACCCAATCGAAAATATTATAATTCAAAATTAATTATTTGAATTAATCGCAAATTTGCGTATGAAAACCTAACTTATGCAAGCTATAGCAAATCTTTTTTTCTCTTAAACTCTAAGTACCATGGAAATGCTCTGTGCCAAGTTTGGTCCGTTTTGAACAACTTTTTGACCCTACGAAAAAGACCTATTTTCAAAATTCTTCATTCGAATTAATCGGAAATTTACGTATAAAAACCTAACGTTTTGTGGAAACTTTACCATTTTGCCAGCAACTTATCAAATACTGATAGCAGTTCTTCAGCTGCACAAGTCAGCTATCGAAATACCGGGTGACAGTATTTTCAAAGCTTTAGATAAAGGCAAAACACAGACCTTAAATTTTAACGTCCCGTACGGAAATCTGTAATTTCTAACCCAAATCTATCTTTTCTTCCAAAACACTTATTCTGACCAAATCTTTCACATGATCAGAATTGGTTAGACCAGTATCTTTGCGTTTTGTGCCAAAAATTGAGAAAAAGCAAAATTTAACGAAAACACTGAGCCTTTAAATTTTAGCGTCTTGTGCGCCAAATTGCAATTTCCACCATAAATCTAACTTTTCCACCAAAAAACTTATTCTGACCAAATCTTTTGCAGATTTAGAACTGGCTGGACTAGTATGTTTGCGTTTGCGCCAAAAATCGAGAAAAAGCAAACATTAACGAAAACATTGAGACTTTAAATTTTAGCGTCCTCTACGGGAAACTGCGATTTCCACCACAAATCCAACTTTTCCTCCAAAACACTTATTCTGACCAAATCCTTTGAAGATTCAAAACTGGTTGGACTAATATGTTTGCGTTTGCGCCAAAAAGCGAGAAAAAGCAAATATTAACGAAAACATTGAGAATTTAAATTTTAGCGTCTCATACGGCAAATTGTGATTTCCAACAGATATACAACTTTTCTTCCAAAACACCGATTCTGACCAATTCTTTTGCAGATTCAGAACTGGTTTGACTAGTATGTTTGCGTTTTGCGTCAAAAAGAGAGAAAAGGCAAACATTAACGAAAACATTTGGTTTTTAAATTTTAGCGTCTTGTACGGGAAACTGCGATTTCCACCCCAAATCCAACTTTTCTTCCAAAACACTTATTCTGACCAAATCTTTTGCAGATTCAAAATTGGTTGGACTAGTATAATTGTGTTTTGCGCCAAAAAGCGAGAAAAAGCAAACATTAACGAAAACATTGAGACATTAAATTTTAGCGTCTTGTACGGGAAACTTCGATATCCACCACAAATCAAACTTTTCTTCCAAAACACTTATTCTGACCAAATCTTTTGCAGATTCAGAATTGGTTGGACTAGTATAATTGTGTTTTGCGCCAAAAAGCGAGAAAAAGCAAACATTAACGAAAATATTGGGTCTTTAAATTTTAGCGTCTTGTACGGGAAACTTCGATATCCACCACAAATCCAACTTTTCTTCCCAAACACTTATTCTGACCAAATCTTTTGCAGATTCAGAACTGGTTGGACTAGTATGTTTGCGTTTTGCGCCAAAAAGAGAAAAAAAAGCAAACATTAACGAAAACATTGAGACTTTAAATTTTAGCGTCTTGTACGGGAAACTTCGATTTCCACCACAAATCCAACTTTTCTTCCAAAACCATTATTCTGACCAAACTTTTTGCAGATTCAGAACTGGTTGGACTAGTATAATTGTGTTTTGCGCCAGAAAGCGAGAAAAAGCAAACTTTAACGAAATTATTGAGACTTTTAATTTTAGCGTCTTGTGCGCGAATTTGCAATTTCCACCACAAATCTATCTTTTCTTCCAAAACACTTATTCTGACCAAATTTTTTGCAGATTCAAAAATGGTTGGACTAGTATGTTTGCGTATTGTGCCAAAAAGAGAAAAAAAGCAAACTTTAACGAAAACATGGAGACTTTAAATTATAGCGTCTTGTACGGGAAACTGCGATTTCCACCACAATACCAACTTTTCTTCCAAAACACTTATTCTGACCAAATCTTTTGCCGATTCTGAACTGGTTGGACTAGTGTGTTTGCAGTTGGCGCCAAAAAGCGAGAAAAAGCAAACATTAACGAAAACATTGAGACTTTAAATTATAACGTCTTGTACGGGAAACTGCGATTTCCACCACAAATCCAACTTTTCTTCCAAAACACTTATTCTGACCAAATCTTTTGATGATTCAGAACTGGTTGGACTAGTATAATTGCGTTTTGAGCCAAAAAGCGAGAGAAAGCAAACATTAACGAAAATATTGAGACTTTAATTTTTAGTTACTTTATGTTTTGGACTTCTTTTAATTCAACTATGAATTAACTCTGTGTGAATTAAACCAACACTGCATTACTTTAATAAAACGAAAGACATTGGAAAAATAGATTTCCGATGTAAATGATGAATACAAATGGTTGAAAAATCACAATTTACATCATTTTAAAGCTTTTTCAAAGAGCTTTCCTCGACATTTTTAGTGAAATCTTTAAGCCCTTCTTTTTTTGCAATAAAAATTGGAGGCATAGGTTTCAAGCTCTGGGCCAACTCCGCATCAATACAGCTTTCCATTGGACCTAGTTTTAGCTCCAGGGGATTTAAAGTTTGGATTTCGTCGTAAGTTTGGCTGCAATCAAAAGGATTTTGAAGTTGACCCATCCATGAAAAACATTGTTGACCCTTGAACAGAGGAAAGACACGTTTGCAATCCATGGATACATATTTTTCAACTCCTTCTTAGTGTCGGAGAGACTCATGGTTTCACTCTTCCTGTACCCAGAAAACCGGAAATATATTGGTTTTCTGAAAGGGTTTCTCACTTTCTTGATACCTTTCTTTTTTTTCGGGTTCCTGTTCTATTTGCCAACTGTCAACGAGTACTATACAAAACAGAAAAGTACTATTATATTCAGTTTTTAGAAAAACTTGGCAATTCACCTTCGAAGGTTGGTTCCATTTGGACATGTCCATGACCCAATTAAAAATACCACGTTTCAAAACTAATTATTCGAACTAATCGGAAATTTTTGTATGAAAATTAAAATTTTGTTCCTATACAAGCTATAGCAAAGATTCTTTTTGCCCTACACTCTACGCACACAAACCTACACTGTAGATAGTCCATACCAAGTTTGGTTGGATTTGAACAACTCCTTGACCCGATGAAAAAGACCTATTTTTAAAATTCCTTTTTCGATATATTCAAAAAGTTCCGTACGAAAAACTAACTTTTTTCCTACGTTAACTACAGCAAAAAACTCCTTGTGTTTTACACTTTACTTACAATGATCACACTCCATACAAAGTTTGGTTGGATTTGAACAACTCCTTGACCCGATAAAAAAGACCTATTTTCAAAATTCTATTCGAAATTTATTCGAAATTTATTCGAAATAATCGCAAATCTCCGTATGAAAAGCTAACTTTTTTCCTAGGCAAGATATAGCAAAAAATCTTGGCCTTTCCGACTCTAAAAACACAGGGGATACTCTATACCGAAACTGGTTTGATTTGGACAGCTCCTTGACCAGATGAAAAAGACCTATTTTTAAAATTCGTTATTCGCGAAATTCGCAACTTTCCGTATGAAATACAGACTTTTTTTCCTAGGCAAATTATAGCAAAAAATTATTTTGGTTTACAACCTAGGTACCCGTGGTATACTCCATACCCAGTTTGGTTTGATTTGGTCAACTCCTTGACCCGATGAAAAAGACCTATTTTAAAATATACTTATTCAAAATTATTCGGAAATAATCGCAAATTTCCGTATGAAAAACTAACACTTTTTTCCTAGGCAAGCTATAGCATAAATTCTTTCTGTTTTATACTCTAGCTACACATGAGATACTCCATGCCGAGTTTGATTCGATTTGAACAACTTCTTGAACCCAATTAAAAACACTATATTTAAAAATAAAATATTCGAATTAACCGCAAATTTCCTTAAGATAAGCTAACTTTTTTCATAGGAAAGCTATAGCAATAACTCTTTTTGTTTTACACTTTAGTTACACATGGGATGATTCATGCCGAGTTTCGTTTGATTTGAACAACTCCTTGACTCAATGAAAAAGACCTATTTTCAAAATTCTATTATCGAAATATATTCGAAATAATCGCAAATTTCCGTATGAAAAGTTAACTTTTTTCCTAGACAAGCTATGGCAAAAACTCTTTTTGTTTTCAACTTAAGGCACACATGGGATACTCCATGCCGAGTTTGGTTCGATTTGAACAACTCCTTGACCCAATCGAAAATACTATAATTCAAAATTAATTATTTGAATTAATCGCAAATTTGCGTATGAAAACCTAACTTATGCAAGCTATAGCAAATCTTTTTTTCTCTTAGACTCTAAGTACCATGGAAATGCTCTGTGCCAAGTTTGGTCCGTTTTGAACAACTTTTTGACCCTACGAAAAAGACCTATTTTTAAAATTCTTCATTCGAATTAATCGGAAATTTACGTATAAAAACCTAACTTTTTGTGGAAACTTTACCATTTTGCCAGCAACTTATCAAATACTGATAGCAGTTCTTCAGCCGCACAAGTCAGCTATCGAAATACCGGGTGACAGTATTTTCAAAGCTGTAGATAAAGGCAACACACAGACCTTAAGTTTTAACGTCCCGTACAGAAATCTGTAATTTCTACCCCAAATCCATCTTTTCTTCCAAAACACTTATTCTGACCAAATCTTTTTCATGATCAGAATTGGTTAGACCAGTATCTTTGCGTTTCGTGCCAAAAATTGAGAAAAAGCAAAATTTAACGAAAACACTGAGCCTTTAAAATTTAGCGTCTTGTGCGCCAAATTGCAATTTCCACCATAAATCTAACTTTTCCTCCAAAAAACTTATTCTGAGCAAATCTTTTGCAGATTCAGAACTGGCTGGACTAGTATGTTTGCGTTTAGGCCAAAAAGCGAGAAAAAGCAAACATTAACGAAAACATTGAGACTTTAAATTTTAGCGTCCTCTACGGGAAACTGCGATTTCCACCACAAATCCAACTTTTCTTCCAAAACACTTATTCTGACCAAATCCTTTGCAGATTCAAAACTGGTTGGACTAATATGTTTGCGTTTGCGCCAAAAAGCGAGAAAAAGCAAACATTAACGAAAACATTGAGACTTTAAATTTTAGCGTCTCATACGGCAAATTGTGATTTCCAACAGATATACAACTTTTCTTCCAAAACACCGATTCTGACCAATTCTTTTGCAGATTCAGTACTGGTTTGACTAGTATGTTTGCGTTTTGCGTCAAAAAGAGAGAAAAAGCAAACATTAACGAAAACATTTGGTTTTTAAATTTTAGCGTCTTTTACGGGAAACTGCGATTTCCACCCCAAATCCAACTTTTCTTCCAAAACACTTATTCTGACCAAATCTTTTGCAGATTCAAAATTGGTTGGACTAGTATGTTTGCGTATTGTGCCAAAAAGAGAAAAAAAAGCAAATATAAACGAAAACATTGAGACATTAAATTTTAGCGTCTTGTACGGGAAACTTCGATTTCCACCACAAATCCAACTTTTCTTCCAAAACACTTATTCTGGCCAAATCTTTTGCAGATTCAGAATTGTTTGGACTAGTATAATTGTGTTTTGCGCCAGAAAGCGAGAAAAAGCAAACATTAACGAAATTATTGAGACTTTTAATTTTAGCGTCTTGTGCGCGAATTTGCAATTTCCACCACAAATCTAGTATAATCGAGAAAAAGCAAACATTAACGAAAATATTGGGTCTTTAAATTTTAGCGTCTTGTACGGGAAACTTCGATATCCACCACAAATCCAACTTTTCTTCCAAAACACTTTTTCTGACCAAATCTTTTGCAGATTCAGAACTGGTTGGACTAGTATGTTTGCGTTTTGCGCCAAAAAGAGAAAAAAAAGCAAACATTAACGAAAACATTGAGACTTTAAATTTTAGCGTCTTGTACGGGAAACTTCGATTTCCACCACAAATCCAACTTTTCTTCCAAAACCATTATTCTGACCAAACTTTTTGCAGATTCAGAACTGGTTGGACTAGTATAATTGTGTTTTGCGCCAGAAAGCGAGAAAAAGCAAACATTAACGAAATTATTGAGACTTTTAATTTTAGCGTCTTGTGCGCGAATTTGCAATTTCCACCACAAATCTATCTTTTCTTCCAAAACTCTTATTCTGACCAAATTTTTTGCAGATTCAAAACTGGTTGGACTAGTATGTTTGCGTATTGTGCCAAAAAGAGAAAAAAAGCAAACATTAACGAAAACATTGAGACTTTATATTTTAGCGTCTTGTACGGGAAACTTCGATTTCCACCACAAATCCAATTTTTCTTCCAAAACACTTATTCTGACCAAACTTTTTGCAGATTCAGAACTGGTTGGACTAGTATAATTGTGTTTTGGGCCAAAAAGCAAGAAAAAACAAACATTATAGAAATTATTGAGACTTTTAATTTTAGCGTCTTGTGCGCGAGTTTGCAATTTCCACCACAAATCTATCTTTTCTTCCAAAACACTTATTCTGACCAAATCTTTTGCAGATTCAGAACTGGTTGGACTAGTATGTTTGCGTTTTGCGCCAAAAAGGAAAAAAAAGCAAACATTAACGAAAACATGGAGACTTTAAATTATAGCGTCTTGTACGGGAAACTGCGATTTCCACCACAATACCAACTTTTCTTCCAAAACACTTATTCTGACCAAATCTTTTGCAGGTTCAGAACTGGTTGGACTAGAATTTTTGCGTTTTGTGCCAAATACCCAGAAAAGCAAACATTAACGAAAACATTGGGACGTGTACGGAAAATTTTAGCGTCTTATACGGAAAATTGTAATTTCCGCCACAAATCCAACTCTTCTTCAAAAACACTTATTCTGACCAATTTTTTTGCAGATTCAGAACTGCTTGGACTAGTATATTTGCGTTTTGCGCCAAAAAGAGAGAAAAGGCAAACATTAACGAAAACATTGCGTCTTTAAATTTAAGCGTCTTGTACGGGAAACTGCGATTTCCACCACAAATCCAACTTTTCTTCCAAAACACCTATTCTGATCAAATTTTTTGCAGATTCAGAACTGGTTGGACGAGTATGTTTGCGTTTTGTGCCAAAAACCGAGAAAAAAACAAACATTAACGAAAACATTGAGACTTGTACGGAAAACTTTAGCGTCTTATACGGAAAATTGTAATTTGCGCCACAAATCCAACTTTTCTTCCAAAACGCTCTTTCTGACCAAATTTTTTGCAGATTCAGAACTGCTTGGACTAGTATGTTTGCGTTTTGCGCCAGAAAGAGAGAAAAGGCAAACATTAACGAAAACATTGCGTCTTTAAATTTAAGCGTCTTGTACGGAAAACTGCGATTTCCACCACAAATCCAACTTTTCTTCCAAAACACCTATTCTGACCAAATTTTTTGCATATTCAGAACTGGTTGGACTAGTATGTTTGCGTTTTGTGCCAAAAACCGAGAAAAAAACAAACATTAACGAAAACATTGAGACTTGTACGGAAAATTTTAGCGTCTTATACGGAAAATTGTAATTTGCGCCACAAATCCAACTTTTCTTCCAAAACACTTTTTCTGACCAAATCTTTTGCAGATTCAGAACTGGTTGGACTAGTATGTTTGCGTTTTGCGCCAGAAAGAGAGAAAAGGCAAACATTAACGAAAACATTGCGTCTTTAAATTTAAGCGTCTTGTACGGAAAACTGCGATTTCCACCACAAATCCAACTTTTCTTCCAAAACACTTTTTCTGACCAAATCTTTTGCAGATTCAGAACCGGTTGGACTAGTATGTTTGCGTTTTGCGCCAAAAAGGGAAAAAAAGCAAACGTTAACGAAAACATTGAGACTTTAAATTATAGCGTCTTGTAAGGGAAACTGCGATTTCCACCATAAATCCAACTTTTCTTCCAAAACACCTATTCTGACCAAATCTTTTGCAGATTCAGAACTGATTGGACTAGTACGTTTGCGTTTTGTGCCAAAAACCGAGAAAAAACAAACATTAACGAAAACATTGAGACTTGTACGGAAAATTTTAGCGTCTTATACGGAAAATTGTAATTTCTGCCACAAATCCAACTTTTCTTCCAAAACACTTTTTCTGACCAAATCTTTTGCAGATTCAGAACTGGTTGGACTATTACAATTGTGTTTTGCGCCAAAAAGGGAAAAAAAGCAAACATTAACGAAAACATTGAGACTTTAAGTTATAGCGTCTTGTACGGCCAAACTGCGATTTCCACCACAAATCCAACTTTTCTTCCAAAACACTTTTTCTGGCCAAATCTTTTGCAGATTCAGAACTGGTTGGACTAGTACAATTGTGTTTTGCGCCAAAAAGGGAAAAAAGCAAATATTAACGAAAAATTTGAGACTTTAAATTATAGCGTCTTGTAGTCTTGTACGGGAAACTGCGATTTCCACCACAAATCCAACTTTTCTTCCAAAACAGTTTTTTTTGATCAAATCTTTTGCAGATTCAGAACTGGTCGGACTAGTATAATTGTATTTTGCGTTAAAAAGGGAAAAAAGCAAACGTTAACGAAAACATTGAGACTTTAAATTATAGCGTCTTGTACGGGAAACTGCGATTTCCACCACAAATCCAACTTTTCTTCTAAAACACTTTTTCTAAACAAATCTTTGCAGATTCAGAACTGGATGGACTAGTATATTTGTGTTTTGCGCCAAAAAGGGAAAAAGGAAAAAAAAACAAAAACATTGAGACTTTAAATTATAGCGTCTTGTACGGAAAACTGCGATTTCCACCACAAATCCAACTTTTCTTCCAAAACACTTTTTCTGGCCAAATCGTTTGCAGATTCAGATCTGGTTGGACTAGTATATTTGTGTTTTGCGCAAAAAAAGGGAAAAAAGCAAACCTTAACGAAAACATTGAGACTTTAAATTAAAGCGTCTTGTAAGGGAAACTGCGATTTCCACCAAAAATCCAACTTTTCTTCCAAAACACTTTTTCTGACCAAATCTTTTGCAGATTCAGAACTGGTTGGACTAGTATAATTGTGTTTTGCGCCAAAAAGGGAAAAAAGCAAACATTAACGAAAACATTGAGACTTTAAATTATAGCGTCTTGTACGTGAAACTGCGATTTCCACCACAAATCCAACTTTTCTTCCAAAACACTTTTTCTGACCAAATCTTTTGCAGATTCAGAACTGGTTGGACTAGTATAATTGTGTTTTGCGTTAAAAAGGGAAAAAGCAAACATTAACGAAAACATTGAGACTTTAAATTATAGCGTCTTGTACGGGAAACTGCGATTTCCACCACAAATCCAACTTTTCTTCCAAAACACTTTTTCTAACCAAATCTTTTGCAGATTCAGAACTGGTTGGACTAGTATAATTGTGTTTTGCGCCAAAAAAGGAAAAAAAGCAAACATTAACGAAAACATTGAGACTTTAAATTATAGCGTCTTGTACGGGAAACTGCGATTTCCACCACAAATCCAACTTTTCTTCCAAAACACTTTATCTGGCCAAATCGTTTGCAGATTCAGAACTGGTTGGACTAGTATAATTGTGTTTTGCGCCAAAAAGGGGAAAAAGCAAACATTAACGAAAACATTGAGACTTTAAATTATAGCGTCTTGTACGGGAAACTGCGATTTCCACCACAAATCCAACTTTTCTTCCAAAACACTTTTTCTGTCCAAATCTTTTGCAGATTCAGAACTGTTTGGACTAGTATAATTGTGTTTTGCGTTAAAAAGGGAAAAAGCAAACATTAACGAAAACATTGAGACTTTAAATTATAGCGTCTTGTACGGGAAACTGCGATTTCCACCACAAATCCAACTTTTCTTCCAAAACACTTTTTTTTCTAACCAAATCTTTTGCAGATTCAGAACTGGTTGGACTAGTATAATTGTGTTTTGCGCCAAAAAGGGAAAAAAGCAAACGTTAACGAAAACATTGAGACTCTAAATTATAGCGTCTTGTACGGGAAACTGCGATTTCCACCACAAATCCAACTTTTCTTCCAAAACACTTTTTCCGACCAAATCTTTTGCAGATTCAGAACTGGTTGGACTAGTATAATTGTGTTTTGCGTTAAAAAGGGAAAAAGCAAACATTAACGAAAACATTGAGACTTTAAATTATAGCGTCTTGTACGGGGAACTGCGATTTCCACCACAAATCCAACTTTTCTTCCAAAACACTTTTTTTCTAACCAAATCTTTTGCAGATTCGGAACTGGTTGGACTAGTATAATTGTGTTTTGCGCCAAAAAGGGAAAAAACCAAACGTTAACGAAAACATTGAGACTCTAAATTATAGCTTCTTGTACGGGAAACTGCGTTTTCCACCACAAATCCAACTTTTCTTCCAAAACACTTTTTCTGAACAAATCTTTTGCAGATTCAGAACTGGTTGGACTAGTAAAATTGTGTTTTGCGCCAAAAAGGGAAAAAGCAAACATTAACGAAAACATTGAGACTTTAAATTATAGCGTCTTGTACGGGGAACTGCGATTTACACCACAAATCCACCTTTTCTTCCAAAACACTTTTTTTCTAACCAAATCTTTTGCAGATTCAGAACTGGTTGGACTAGTATAATTGTGTTTTGCGCCAAAAAGGGAAAAAAGCAAACATTAACGAAAACATTGAGACTCTAAATTATAGCTTCTTGTACGGGAAACTGCGATTTCCACCACAAATCCAACTTTTCTTCCAAAACACTTTTTCTGAACAAATCTTTTGCAGATTCAGAACTGGTTGGACTAGTAAAATTGTGTTTTGCGCCAAAAAGGGAAAAAGCAAACATTAACGAAAACATTGAGACTTTAAATTATAGCGTCTTGTACGGGAAACTGCGATTTCCACCACAAATCCAACTTTTCTTCCAAAACACTTTTTCTGACCAAATCTTTTGCAGATTCAGAACTGGTTGGACTAGAATAATTGTGTTTTGCGTTAAAAAGGGAAAAAGCAAACATTAACGAAAACATTGAGATTTTAAATTATAGCGTCTTGTACGGGGAACTGCGATTTCCACCACAAATCCAACTTTTCTTCCAAAACACTTTTTTTCTAACCAAATCTTTTGCAGATTCAGAACTGGTTGGACTAGTATAATTGTGTTTTGCGCCAAAAAGGGAAAAAAGCAAACGTTAACGAAAACATTGAGACTCTAAATTATAGCGTCTTGTACGGGAAACTGCGATTTCCACCACAAATCCAACTTTTCTTCCAAAACACTTTTTTTCTAACCAAATCTTTTGCAGATTCAGAACTGGTTGGACTAGTAAAATTGTGTTTTGCGCCAAAAAGGGAAAAAGCAAACAATAACGAAAACATTGAGACTTTAAATTATAGCGTCTTGTACGGGAAACTGCGATTTCCACCACAAATCCAACTTTTCTTCCAAAACACTTATTCTGACCAAATCTTTTGCAGATTCAGAACTGGCAGGACTAGCATGTTTGCGTTTTGCGCCAAAAAGAGAAAAAAAGCAAACATTAACGAAAACATTGAGACTTTAAATTTTAGCGTCTTGTACGGGAAACTGCGATTTCCACCACAAATCCTACTTTTCTTCCAAAACACTTATTCTGACCAAATCCTTCGCAGATTCAGAGCTGGTTGGACCAGTATAATTGTGTTTTGCGCCAAAAAGAGAAAAAAAGCAAACATTAACGAAAACATTGAGACTTTAAATTTTAGCGTCTTGTACGCGAAACTGCGATTTCCATCACAAATCCAACTTTTCTTCCAAAACACTTACTCTGACCAAATCTTTCGCAGATTCAGAACTGGTTGGACTAGTATAATTGTGTTTTGCGCCAAAAAGGGAAAAAAGCAAACATTAACGAAAACATTGAGACTTTAAATTATAGCGTCTTGTACGGGAAACTGCGATTTCCATCACAAATCCAACTTTTCTTCCAAAACACTTTTTCTGAACAAATCTTTTGCAGATTCAGAACTGGTTGGACTAGTATAATTGTGTTTTGCGCCAAAAAGGGAAAAAAAGCAAACATTAACGAAAACATTGAGACTTTAAATTATAGCGTCTTGTACGGGAAACTGCGATTTCCACCACAAATCCAGCTTTTCTTCCAAAACACTTTATCTGGCCAAATCGTTTGCAGATTCAGAACTGGTTGGACTAGTATAATTGTGTTTTGCGCCAAAAAGGGAAAAAAAGCAAACATTAACGAAAACATTGAGACTTTAAATTATAGCGTCTTGTACGGGAAACTGCGATTTCCACCACAAATCCAACTTTTCTTCCAAAACACTTTTTCTGACCAAATCTTTTGCAGATTCAGAACTGGTTGGACTAGTATAATTGTGTTTTGCGTTAAAAAGGGAAAAAAGCAAACATTAACGAAAACATTGAGACTTTAAATTATAGCGTCTTGTACGGGAAACTGCGATTTCCACCACCAATCCAACTTTTCTTCCAAAACACTTTTTTTCTAACCAAATCTTTTGCAGATTCAGAACTGGTTGGACTAGTATAATTGTGTTTTGCGCCAAAAAGGGAAAAAAGCAAACATTAACGAAAACATTGAGACTCTAAATTATAGCTTCTTGTACGGGAAACTGCGATTTCCACCACAAATCCAACTTTTCTTCCAAAACACTTTTTCTGAACAAATCTTTTGCAGATTCAGAACTGGTTGGACTAGTAAAATTGTGTTTTGCGCCAAAAAGGGAAAAAGCAAACATTAACGAAAACATTGAGACTTTAAATTATAGCGTCTTGTACGGGAAACTGCGATTTCCACCACAAATCCAACTTTTCTTCCAAAACACTTTTTCTGACCAAATCTTTTGCAGATTCAGAACTGGTTGGACTAGTATGATTGTGTTTTGCGTTAAAAAGGGAAAAAAGCAAACATTAACGACAACATTGAGACTTTAAATTATAGCGTCTTGTACGGGAAACTGCGATTTCCACCACAAATCCAACTTTTCTTCCAAAACACTTTTTCTAACCAAATCTTTTGCAGATTCAGAACTGGTTGGACTAGTATAATTGTGTTTTGCGCCAAAAAGGGAAAAAAAGCAAACATTAACGAAAACATTGAGACTTTAAATTATAGCGTCTTGTACGGGAAACTGCGATTTCCACCACAAATCCAACTTTTCTTTCAAAACACTTTATCTGGCCAAATCGTTTGCAGATTCAGAACTGGTTGGACTAGTATAATTGTGTTTTGCGCCAAAAATGGGAAAAAAGCAAACATTAACGAAAACATTGAGACTTTAAACTATAGCGTCTTGTACGGGAAACTGCGATTTCCACCACAAATCCAACTTTTCTTCCAAAACACTTTTTCTGACCAAATCTTTTGCAGATTCAGAACTGGTTGGACTAGTATAATTGTGTTTTGCGTTAAAAAGGGAAAAAGCAAACATTAACGAAAACATTGAGACTTTAAATTATAGCGTCTTGTACGGGAAACTGCGATTTCCACCACAGATCCAACTTTCCTTCCAAAACACTTTTTCTGACCAAATCTTTTGCAGATTCAGAACTGGTTGGACTAGTATAATTGTGTTTTGCGCCAAAAAGGGAAAAAAGCAAACATTAACGAAAACATTGAGACTTTAAATTATAGCGTCTTGTACGGGAAACTGCGATTTCCACCACAAATCCAACTTTTCTTCCAAAACACTTTTTCTGACCAAATCTTTTGCAGATTCAGAACTGGTTGGACTAGTATAATTGTGTTTTGCGTTAAAAAGGGAAAAAGCAAACATTAACGAAAACATTGAGACTTTAAATTATAGCGTCTTGTACGGGAAACTGCGATTTCCACCACAGATCCAACTTTCCTTCCAAAACACTTTTTCTGACCAAATCTTTTGCAGATTCAGAACTGGTTGGACTAGTATAATTGTGTTTTGCGCCAAAAAGGGAAAAAAGCAAACATTAACGAAAACATTGAGACTTTAAATTATAGCGTCTTGTACGGGAAACTGCGATTTCCACCACAAATCCAACTTTCTTCCAAAACACTTTTTCTGAGCAAATCTTTTGCAGATTCAGAACTGGTTGGACAAGTATAATTGTGTTTTGCACCAAAAAGCGAGAAAAAGCAAACATTACCGAAAATATTGAGATTTTAAATTTTAGTGTCTTGTGCGCGAGAGTGCAATTTCCACCACAAATCTAACTTTTCTTCCAAAACACTTATTCTGATCAAATCCTTTGCAGATTCAGAACTGGCTGGACTAGTATAATTGCGTTTGGCGCCAAAAAACCAGAAAAAGCAAACATCAACGAAAATATGGAGACTTTAAATTTTAGCGTCTTGTACGGGAAACTGCGATTTCCACCACAAATCTAAATTTTCTTCCAAAACACTTATTCTGACCAGATGCTTTGCAGATTCAGAACTGGTTGGACTAGTATAATTGTGTTTTGCGTTAAAAAGGGAAAAAGCAAACATTAACGAAAACATTGAGACTTTAAATTATAGCGTCTTGTACGGGAAACTGCGATTTCCACCACAGATCCAACTTTCCTTCCAAAACACTTTTTCTGACCAAATCTTTTGCAGATTCAGAACTGGTTGGACTAGTATAATTGTGTTTTGCGCCAAAAAGGGAAAAAAGCAAACATTAACGAAAACATTGAGACTTTAAATTATAGCGTCTTGTACGGGAAACTGCGATTTCCACCACAAATCCAACTTTCTTCCAAAACACTTTTTCTGAGCAAATCTTTTGCAGATTCAGAACTGGTTGGACAAGTATAATTGTGTTTTGCACCAAAAAGCGAGAAAAAGCAAACATTACCGAAAATATTGAGATTTTAAATTTTAGTGTCTTGTGCGCGAGAGTGCAATTTCCACCACAAATCTAACTTTTCTTCCAAAACACTTATTCTGATCAAATCCTTTGCAGATTCAGAACTGGCTGGACTAGTATAATTGCGTTTGGCGCCAAAAAACCAGAAAAAGCAAACATCAACGAAAATATGGAGACTTTAAATTTTAGCGTCTTGTACGGGAAACTGCGATTTCCACCACAAATCTAAATTTTCTTCCAAAACACTTATTCTGACCAGATGCTTTGCAGATTCAGAACTGATTGGACTAGTATAATTGCCTTTTGCGCCAAAAAACCAGAAAAAGCAAACATTAACGAAAATATGTAGACATTAAATTTTAGCGTCTTGTGCAAGATATTGCAATTTCCACGACAAATCCAACTTTTCTTCCAAAACACATATCTACATGAAAAATTTTGCATTACATCACTACTCAAAAGCCCTCATTCCAATGCCAGCAGGAAAATCTGGTTGTTTCCCGAACTATTACCTGTTGGCATTGACGCATACATATATTTACATGTAAAGAAAAAAAAACCTGAACTGGTTTGTAGATTTCTATCGATTCGGATTTGAAAGCGCACTGTGTCTTCTTGGGAATTTAATACCCTTCACGCAAAGGCATCAAGTTCATATCTGAAGCTGAAAAGCAATAACATTAGTAATTTGGACAACTCCTTGACCCGATGAAAAAGACCTATTTTTCAAATTCGCTAATCGCGAAATTCGCAAATTTCCGTACGAATAACTGACTTTTTTTCCCTAAGCTAAACCAGAAATTCTCTTTGTTTTAGACTCTAGCTACACAGGGGATACTGTATACCAAGTTTGGTTTGATTTGAACAACTCCTTGACCCGCTGAAAAACACTATACTTGAAAATTAAATATTGGAAAAAATCGCAAATTTCCCTATGAAAACGTAACTTCTTTTCTAGGCAAGCAATAGCAAAAATTTTTTCACCCTACACTCTCTCTACCTACACAGGCGATACTCCATGCGAAGTTTGGTTTGATTTCGACAACTCTATGACTCAAAAAGAATTATACTTAAAATTACTTATTTGAAATAATCGCAAATTTCCGTAAGAAAAACTAACTTTTTTTAGACAAGCTATGGCAACAGTTCTTATTGTTTTAAACTTTAGTTACACATGGAATACTCCATGCCGAGTTTGGTTCGATTTGAACAACTCCTTGACCCAATCGAAAATAATATATTTCAAAATTAATTATTTGAATTAATCGCAAATTTCCGTATGAAAACCTAACTTTTTTCCTAGGCAAGCTATAGCAAAAACTCTATTTGTTTTACAATCTAGGTACCCGTGGTATACTACATACCCAGTTTGGTTTGATTTGGTCAACTCCTTGACCCGATGAAAAAGACCTATTTTAAAATATACTTATTCAAAATTATTCGGAAATAATCGCAAATTTCCGTATGAAAAACTAACACTTTTTTCCTAGGCAAGCTATAGCATAAATTCTTTCTGTTTTATACTCTAGCTACACATGAGATACTCCATGCCGAGTTTGATTCGATTTGAACAACTTCTTGAACCCAATTAAAACACTATTTTTAAAAATAAAATATTCGAATTAATCGCAAATTTCGGGAAATTGTATTTTCCACCACAAATCTAACTTTTCTTCCAAAACACTTATTCTGACCAAATCCTTTGCGGATTCAGAACTGGTTGGACTAGTATAATTGCATTTGGCGCCAAAAAACCAGAAAAAGCAAACATTAACGAAAATATGGAGACTTTAAATTTTAGCGTCTTGTGCGCGAAATTGCAATTTCCACGACAAATCTAACTTTTCTTTCAAAACACTTATTCTGACCAAATCTTTTGCAGATTCAGAACTGGTTGCACTAGTATGTTTGCGTTTTGTGCCAAAAAGAGAAAAAAGCAAACATTAACGAAAACATTGAGAATTTAAATTTTAGCGTCTTGTACGGGAAACTGCGATTTCCACCACAAATCCAACTTTTCTTCCAAAAGACTTATTCTGACCAAATCTTTGGCCGATTCAGAACTGGTTGAACTAGTATAATTGTGTTTTGCGCTAAAAAGCGAGAAAATCAAACATTAACGAAAATATTGAGACTTTCAATTTTAGCGTCTTGTGCGCGAAGTTGCAATTTCCACCACAAATCTAACTTTTCTTTCAAAACACTTATTCTGACCAAATGCTTCGCAGATTCAGAACTGGTTGGAATAGTGTAATTGCGTTTTGCGCCAAAAAACCAGAAAAATCAAACTCTAACGAAAATATGTAGACTTTAAATTTTAGCGTCTTGTGCGCGAAATTTCAATTTCCACGACAAATCCAACTTTTCTTCCAAAACACTTATCTACATGAAAAATTTTGCATTACATCACTACTCAAAAGCCCTCATTCCAATGCCAACAGGAAAATCTGGTTGTTTCCTGAACTATTACCTGTTGGCCTTGAGGCATACATTTATTTACATGTAAAGAAAAAAAAACCTGAACTGGTTCGTAGATTTCTATCGATTCGGATTTGAAAGCGCACTGTGTCTTCTTGGGAATTTTATACCCTTCACGCAAAAAATTCAATTTCATATCTGAAGCTGAAAAGCAATAACATTAGTAATTTGGACAACTCCTTGACCCGATGAAAAAGACCTATTTTTAAAATTCGCTAATCGCGAAATTCGCAAATTTCCGTACGAATAACTAACTTTTTTTCCCTAAGTTAAACCAGAAATTCTCTTTGTTTTAGACTCTAGCTACACAGGGGATACTGTATACCAAGTTTGGTTTGATTTGAACAACTCCTTGACCCGCTGAAAAACGCTATACTTGAAAATTAAATATTGGAAATAATCGCAGATTTCCGTATGAAAAATTAACTTTTTTTAGACATGCTATGGCAAAAATTCTTTTTGTTTTAAACTTTAGTTACACATGGAATACTCCATGCCGAGTTTGGTTCGATTTGAACAGCTCCTTGACCCAATCGAAAATACTATATTTCAAAATTAATTATTTGAATTAATCGTAAATTTCCGTATGAAAACCTAAATTTTTCCCTAGGCAAGCTATAGCAAAAACTCTTTTTGTTTTACAATCTCGTTACCCGTGGTATACTCCATACCCCGTTTGGTTCAATTTGGACAAGTCCTTGACCCGATGAAAAGGACCGCTTTTTAAAATTCGTAATTCGCGAAATTAGCAAATTTCCGTATGAACAACTAATTTTTTTCCTAGGAAAGCTATAGCAAAAATTCTTTCTGTTTTACAATCTAGGTACCATTGGTATACTCCATGCCCAGTTTGGTTCGATTTGAACAAATCCTTGACTCAATGAAAAATACTATATTTTAAAAATGAATATTGGAAATAAACGCAAATTTCCGTATGAAAAGCTAACTTTTTTCCTAGGCAAGCTATAGCAATAATTCTTGGCATTTCAGACTCTTAATACACAGGGCATACTCTATGCTGAGTTTGGTTCAATTTGGAAGTTTCCTTGACCCGATGAAAAAGACCTATTTTTAAAATTTGTCATTCGCGAAATTCACGTATATTCGCAAAATTTCCGTATGAAAATCTAACTTTTTTCCTACACAAGCTATAGCAAAAACTTTTGGCATTTCAGACTTTTAATACACAGGGCATACTCCATACCGAGTTTGGTTCATTTTGGACAAGTCCTTGACCCGCTGAAAAAGACCTATTTTTAAAAATCGTTATTCGCGAAATTCGCAAATTTCCGTATGAAAACCTAACTTTTTTCCTACACAAGCTATACCAAAAATTTTTCTGTTTTATACTCTAGCTACACGGGAGATACTCCATACCGAGTTTGGTTCAATTTGGTCAAAGCCTTGTTCCGATGAAAAAGACCTATTTTTAAAATTTGTCATTCGCCAAATTCACGTATTTTCGCAAAATTTCCGTAAGAAAATCTAACTTTTTTTCCTACACAATCTATAGCAAAAATTCTTGGCATTTCAGACTTTCATTCCAAAACACTTATCTACATGAAAAATTTTGCATTACATTACTACTCAAAAGCCCTCATTCCAATGCCAGCAGGAAAATCTGGTTGTTTCCCGAACTATTACCTGTTGGCATTGAGGCATACATATATTTACATGTAAAGAAAGAAAAACCTGAACTGGTTCGTAGATTTCTATCGATTCGGATTTGAAAGCGCACTGTGTCTTCTTGGGAATTTTATACCCTTCACGCAAACGCATCGAGTTCATATCTGAAGGTGAAAAGCAATAACTTTAGTAATTTGGACAACTCCTTGACCCGATGAAAATGACCTATTTTTAAAATTCGCTAATCGCGAAATTCGCAAACTTCCGTACGAACAACTAACTTTTTTTCCCTAAGTTAAACCAGAAATTCTCTTTGTTTTAGACTCTAGCTTTACAAGGGATACTGTATAACAAGTTTGGTTTGATTTGAACAACTCCTTGACCCGCTGAAAAACACTATACTTGAAAATTAAATATTGGAAATAATCGCAAATTTCCGTATGAAAACGTAACTTCTTTTCTAGGCAGGCAATAGCCAAAATTGTTTCATCCTACACTCTACCAACACAGGGGATACTCCATACGAAGTTTGATTTGATTTCGACAACTTTATGACTCAGTCAAAAAGAATTATACTTAAAATTACTTATTTGAAATAATCGCAAATTTCCGTACGAAAAATTAACTTTTTTTAGACATGCTATGGCAAAAATTCTTTTTGTTTTAAACTTTAGTTACACATGGAATACTCCATGCCGAGTTTGGTTCGATTTGAACAGCTCCTTGACCCAATCGAAAATACTATATTTCAAAATTAATTATTTGAATTAATCGTAAATTTCCGTATGAAAACCTAAATTTTTCCCTAGGCAAGCTATAGCAAAAACTCTTTTTGTTTTACAATCTCGTTACCCGTGGTATACTCCATACCCCGTTTGGTTCAATTTGGACAAGTCCTTGACCCGATGAAATGGACCGCTTTTTAAAATTCGTAATTCGCGAAATTAGCAAATTTCCGTATGAACAACTAATTTTTTTCCTAGGAAAGCTATAGCAAAAATTCTTTCTGTTTTACAATCTAGGTACCATTGGTATACTCCATGCCCAGTTTGGTTCGATTTGAACAAATCCTTGACTCAATGAAAAATACTATATTTTAAAAATGAATATTGGAAATAAACGCAAATTTCCGTATGAAAAGCTAACTTTTTTCCTAGGCAAGCTATAGCAAAAATTCTTGGCATTTCAGACTCTTAATACACAGGGAATACTCTATGCTGAGTTTGGTTCAATTTGGAAGTTTCCTTGACCCGATGAAAAAGACCTATTTTTAAAATTCTATTATCGAAATATATTCGAAATAATCGCAAATTTCCGTATGAAAAGTTAACTTTTTTCCTAGACAAGCTATGGCAAAAACTCTTTTTGTTTTAAACTTAAGGCACACATGGGATACTCCATGCCGAGTTTGGTTCGATTTGAACAACTCCTTGACCCGCTGAAAAACACTATACTTGAAAATTAAATATTGGAAATAATCGCAAATTTCCGTATGAAAACGTAACTTCTTTTCTAGGCAGGCAATAGCCAAAATTGTTTCATCCTACACTCTACCAACACAGGGGATACTCCATACGAAGTTTGATTTGATTTCGACAACTTTATGACTCAGTCAAAAAGAATTATACTTAAAATTACTTATTTGAAATAATCGCAAATTTCCGTACGAAAAATTAACTTTTTTTAGACATGCTATGGCAAAAATTCTTTTTGTTTTAAACTTTAGTTACACATGGAATACTCCATGCCGAGTTTGGTTCGATTTGAACAGCTCCTTGACCCAATCGAAAATACTATATTTCAAAATTAATTATTTGAATTAATCGTAAATTTCCGTATGAAAACCTAAATTTTTCCCTAGGCAAGCTATAGCAAAAACTCTTTTTGTTTTACAATCTCGTTACCCGTGGTATACTCCATACCCCGTTTGGTTCAATTTGGACAAGTCCTTGACCCGATGAAAGGGACCGCTTTTTAAAATTCGTAATTCGCGAAATTAGCAAATTTCCGTATGAACAACTAATTTTTTTCCTAGGAAAGCTATAGCAAAAATTCTTTCTGTTTTACAATCTAGGTCCCATTGGTATACTCCATGCCCAGTTTGGTTCGATTTGAACAAATCCTTGACTCAATGAAAAATACTATATTTTAAAAATGAATATTGGAAATAAACGCAAATTTCCGTATGAAAAGCTAACTTTTTTCCTAGGCAAGCTATAGCAAAAATTCTTGGCATTTCAGACTCTTAATACACAGGGAATACTCTATGCTGAGTTTGGTTCAATTTGGAAGTTTCCTTGACCCGATGAAAAAGACCTATTTTTAAAATTTGTCATTCGCGAAATTCACGTATATTCGCAAAATTTCCGTATGAAAATCTAACTTTTTTCCTACACAAGCTATAGCAAAAACTTTTGGCATTTCAGACTTTTAATACACAGGGCATACTCCATACCGAGTTTGGTTCATTTTGGACAAGTCTTTGACCCGCTGAAAAAGACCTATTTTTAAAAATCGTTATTCGCGAAATTCGCAAATTTCCGTATGAAAACCTAACTTTTTTCCTACACAAGCTATACCAAAAATTTTTCTGTTTTATACTCTAGCTACACGGGAGATACTCCATACCGAGTTTGGTTCAATTTGGTCAAAGCCTTGTTCCGATGAAAAAGACCTATTTTTAAAATTTGTCATTCGCCAAATTCACGTATTTTCGCAAAATTTCCGTAAGAAAATCTAACTTTTTTTCCTACACAATCTATAGCAAAAATTGTTGGCATTTCAGACTTTCATTCCAAAACACTTATCTACATGAAAAATTTTGCATTACATTACTACTCAAAAGCCCTCATTCCAATGCCAGCAGGAAAATCTGGTTGTTTCCCGAACTATTACCTGTTGGCATTGAGGCATACATATATTTACATGTAAAGAAAGAAAAACCTGAACTGGTTCGTAGATTTCTATCGATTCGGATTTGAAAGCGCACTGTGTCTTCTTGGGAATTTTATACCCTTCACGCAAACGCATCGAGTTCATATCTGAAGGTGAAAAGCAATAACTTTAGTAATTTGGACAACTCCTTGACCCGATGAAAATGACCTATTTTTAAAATTCGCTAATCGCGAAATTCGCAAACTTCCGTACGAACAACTAACTTTTTTTCCCTAAGTTAAACCAGAAATTCTCTTTGTTTTAGACTCTAGCTTTACAAGGGATACTGTATAACAAGTTTGGTTTGATTTGAACAACTCCTTGACCCGCTGAAAAACACTATACTTGAAAATTAAATATTGGAAATAATCGCAAATTTCCGTATGAAAACGTAACTTCTTTTCTAGGCAGGCAATAGCCAAAATTGTTTCATCCTACACTCTACCTACACAGGGGATACTCCATACGAAGTTTGGTTTGATTTCGACAACTCTATGACTCAGTCAAAAAGAATTATACTTAAAATTACTTATTTGAAATTTTTTAGACAAGCTATGGCAAAAATTCTTTTTGTTTTAAACTTTAGTTACACATGGAATCCTCCATGCCGAGTTTGGTTCGATTTGGACAACCCAATCGAAAATACTATATTTCAAAATTAATTATTTGAATTAATCGTAAATTTCCGTATGAGAACCTAACTTTTTTCCTAGGTAAGCTATAGCAAAAATTCTTGGCATTTCAGATTCTTAATACCGAGGGCATACTCTATACTGAGTTTAGTTCAATTTGGAAGTTCCCTTGACCCGATGAAAAAGACCTATTTTTAAAATTTGTTATTCGCGAAATTCACGTATATTCGCAAAATTTCCGTATGAAAATCTAACTTTTTTCCTACACAAGCTATAGCAAAAATTCTTTCTGTTTTACAATCTAGGTCCCATTGGTATACTCCATGCCCAGTTTGGTTCGATTTGAACAAATCCTTGACTCAATGAAAAATACTATATTTTAAAAATGAATATTGGAAATAAACGCAAATTTCCGTATGAAAAGCTAACTTTTTTCCTAGGCAAGCTATAGCAAAAATTCTTGGCATTTCAGACTCTTAATACACAGGGAATACTCTATGCTGAGTTTGGTTCAATTTGGAAGTTTCCTTGACCCGATGAAAAAGACCTATTTTTAAAATTTGTCATTCGCGAAATTCACGTATATTCGCAAAATTTCCGTATGAAAATCTAACTTTTTTCCTACACAAGCTATAGCAAAAACTTTTGGCATTTCAGACTTTTAATACACAGGGCATACTCCATACCGAGTTTGGTTCATTTTGGACAAGTCTTTGACCCGCTGAAAAAGACCTATTTTTAAAAATCGTTATTCGCGAAATTCGCAAATTTCCGTATGAAAACCTAACTTTTTTCCTACACAAGCTATACCAAAAATTTTTCTGTTTTATACTCTAGCTACACGGGAGATACTCCATACCGAGTTTGGTTCAATTTGGTCAAAGCCTTGTTCCGATGAAAAAGACCTATTTTTAAAATTTGTCATTCGCCAAATTCACGTATTTTCGCAAAATTTCCGTAAGAAAATCTAACTTTTTTTCCTACACAATCTATAGCAAAAATTGTTGGCATTTCAGACTTTCATTCCAAAACACTTATCTACATGAAAAATTTTGCATTACATTACTACTCAAAAGCCCTCATTCCAATGCCAGCAGGAAAATCTGGTTGTTTCCCGAACTATTACCTGTTGGCATTGAGGCATACATATATTTACATGTAAAGAAAGAAAAACCTGAACTGGTTCGTAGATTTCTATCGATTCGGATTTGAAAGCGCACTGTGTCTTCTTGGGAATTTTATACCCTTCACGCAAACGCATCGAGTTCATATCTGAAGGTGAAAAGCAATAACTTTAGTAATTTGGACAACTCCTTGACCCGATGAAAATGACCTATTTTTAAAATTCGCTAATCGCGAAATTCGCAAACTTCCGTACGAACAACTAACTTTTTTTCCCTAAGTTAAACCAGAAATTCTCTTTGTTTTAGACTCTAGCTTTACAAGGGATACTGTATAACAAGTTTGGTTTGATTTGAACAACTCCTTGACCCGCTGAAAAACACTATACTTGAAAATTAAATATTGGAAATAATCGCAAATTTCCGTATGAAAACGTAACTTCTTTTCTAGGCAGGCAATAGCCAAAATTGTTTCATCCTACACTCTACCTACACAGGGGATACTCCATACGAAGTTTGGTTTGATTTCGACAACTCTATGACTCAGTCAAAAAGAATTATACTTAAAATTACTTATTTGAAATTTTTTAGACAAGCTATGGCAAAAATTCTTTTTGTTTTAAACTTTAGTTACACATGGAATCCTCCATGCCGAGTTTGGTTCGATTTGGACAACCCAATCGAAAATACTATATTTCAAAATTAATTATTTGAATTAATCGTAAATTTCCGTATGAGAACCTAACTTTTTTCCTAGGTAAGCTATAGCAAAAATTCTTGGCATTTCAGATTCTTAATACCGAGGGCATACTCTATACTGAGTTTAGTTCAATTTGGAAGTTCCCTTGACCCGATGAAAAAGACCTATTTTTAAAATTTGTTATTCGCGAAATTCACGTATATTCGCAAAATTTCCGTATGAAAATCTAACTTTTTTCCTACACAAGCTATAGCAAAAATTCTTGGCATTTCAGGCTTTTAATACACAGGGCATACTTCATACCGAGTTTGGTTCAATTTGGACAAGTCCTTGACCCGATGAAAAAGACCTATTTTTAAAAATCGTTATTCGCGAAATTCGCAAATTTCCGTATGAAAACCTAACTTTTTTCCTACACAAGCTATACCAAACATTTTTCTTTTTTATACTCTAGCTACACAGGAGATACTCCGTACCGAGTTTTGTTCAATTTGGTCAAAGCCTTGTTCCGATGAAAAAGACCTATTTTTAAAATTCGTTATTCGCGAAATTCGCCATTTTCCGTATGAAATACAGACTTTTTTCCAAGGCAAGCTATAGCTAAATTTCTTTTCGTTTTACACTCTAGCTATACAGGGGATACTCCATACCGAGTTTGGTTCAATTTGGACAATTCCTTGACCCGATGAAAAAGACCTTTTTTTAAAATTCGTTATTTCCGTATGAAAACCTAACTTTTTTCCTACGCAAGCTATAGCAAAAATTCTTGGCATTTCAGACTCTTAATACACAGGGAATACTCTATGCTGAGTTTGGTTCAATTTGGAAGTTTCCTTGACCCGATGAAAAAGACCTATTTTTAAAATTTGTCATTCGCGAAATTCACGTATATTCGCAAAATTTCCGTATGAAAATCTAACTTTTTTCCTACACAAGCTATAGCAAAAACTTTTGGCATTTCAGACTTTTAATACACAGGGCATACTCCATACCGAGTTTGGTTCATTTTGGACAAGTCTTTGACCCGCTGAAAAAGACCTATTTTTAAAAATCGTTATTCGCGAAATTCGCAAATTTCCGTATGAAAACCTAACTTTTTTCCTACACAAGCTATACCAAAAATTTTTCTGTTTTATACTCTAGCTACACGGGAGATACTCCATACCGAGTTTGGTTCAATTTGGTCAAAGCCTTGTTCCGATGAAAAAGACCTATTTTTAAAATTTGTCATTCGCCAAATTCACGTATTTTCGCAAAATTTCCGTAAGAAAATCTAACTTTTTTTCCTACACAATCTATAGCAAAAATTGTTGGCATTTCAGACTTTCATTCCAAAACACTTATCTACATGAAAAATTTTGCATTACATTACTACTCAAAAGCCCTCATTCCAATGCCAGCAGGAAAATCTGGTTGTTTCCCGAACTATTACCTGTTGGCATTGAGGCATACATATATTTACATGTAAAGAAAGAAAAACCTGAACTGGTTCGTAGATTTCTATCGATTCGGATTTGAAAGCGCACTGTGTCTTCTTGGGAATTTTATACCCTTCACGCAAACGCATCGAGTTCATATCTGAAGGTGAAAAGCAATAACTTTAGTAATTTGGACAACTCCTTGACCCGATGAAAATGACCTATTTTTAAAATTCGCTAATCGCGAAATTCGCAAACTTCCGTACGAACAACTAACTTTTTTTCCCTAAGTTAAACCAGAAATTCTCTTTGTTTTAGACTCTAGCTTTACAAGGGATACTGTATAACAAGTTTGGTTTGATTTGAACAACTCCTTGACCCGCTGAAAAACACTATACTTGAAAATTAAATATTGGAAATAATCGCAAATTTCCGTATGAAAACGTAACTTCTTTTCTAGGCAGGCAATAGCCAAAATTGTTTCATCCTACACTCTACCTACACAGGGGATACTCCATACGAAGTTTGGTTTGATTTCGACAACTCTATGACTCAGTCAAAAAGAATTATACTTAAAATTACTTATTTGAAATTTTTTAGACAAGCTATGGCAAAAATTCTTTTTGTTTTAAACTTTAGTTACACATGGAATCCTCCATGCCGAGTTTGGTTCGATTTGGACAACCCAATCGAAAATACTATATTTCAAAATTAATTATTTGAATTAATCGTAAATTTCCGTATGAGAACCTAACTTTTTTCCTAGGTAAGCTATAGCAAAAATTCTTGGCATTTCAGATTCTTAATACCGAGGGCATACTCTATACTGAGTTTAGTTCAATTTGGAAGTTCCCTTGACCCGATGAAAAAGACCTATTTTTAAAATTTGTTATTCGCGAAATTCACGTATATTCGCAAAATTTCCGTATGAAAATCTAACTTTTTTCCTACACAAGCTATAGCAAAAATTCTTGGCATTTCAGGCTTTTAATACACAGGGCATACTTCATACCGAGTTTGGTTCAATTTGGACAAGTCCTTGACCCGATGAAAAAGACCTATTTTTAAAAATCGTTATTCGCGAAATTCGCAAATTTCCGTATGAAAACCTAACTTTTTTCCTACACAAGCTATACCAAACATTTTTCTTTTTTATACTCTAGCTACACAGGAGATACTCCGTACCGAGTTTGGTTCAATTTGGTCAAAGCCTTGTTCCGATGAAAAAGACCTATTTTTAAAATTCGTTATTCGCGAAAGTCGCCATTTTCCGTATGAAATACAGACTTTTTTCCAAGGCAAGCTATAGCTAAATTTCTTTTCGTTTTACACTCTAGCTATACAGGGGATACTCCATACCGAGTTTGGTTCAATTTGGACAATTCCTTGACCCGATGAAAAAGACCTTTTTTTAAAATTCGTTATTTCCGTATGAAAACCTAACTTTTTTCCTACGCAAGCTATAGCAAAAATTCTTGGCATTTCAGACTCTTAATACACAGGGCATACTCTATACTGAGTTTGGTTCAATTTGGACGTTTCCTTGACCCGATGAAAAAGACCTTTTTTTAAAATTCGTTATTCGCGAAATTCGCGTATGTTCGCAAAATTTCCGTATGAAAACCTAACTTTTTTTCCTACACAAGCTATGGCAAAAATTCTCGGCATTTCAGACTCTTAATACACAGGGCATACTCTATGCCGAACTTGGTTCAATTTGGACAATTCCTTGACCCGATGAAAAAGACCTATTTTTAAAATTCGTTATTCGCGAATTTCGCGTATATTCGCAAAATTTCCGTGTGAAAACATAACTTTTTTCCTACGCAAGCAAAAGCAAATATTTTTGGCATTTCAGACTTTTAATACACAGGGAATACTCTATGCCGAGTTTGGTTCAATTTGGACATTTACTTGACCCGATGAAAAAGACCTATTTTTAAAATTAGTTATTCGCGAAATTCGCCTAAATTCGCAAAATTTACTTTTGGAAACCTAACTTTTTTTCCTACACAAGCTATACCAAAAATTCTTGGCATTTCACACTTTTAATACACAGGGCATACTCCATACCGAGTTTGGTTCAATTTGGACAAGTCCTTGACCCGATGAAAAAGACCTATTTTTAAAATTCGTTATTCGCGAAAATCGCAAATTTCCGTATGAAAACTTAACTTTTTTCCTACACAAGGTATACCAAAAATTATTTCTGTTTTATACTCTAGCTACACAGGGGATACTCCATACCGAGTTTGGTTCAATTTGGACTAGTCCTTGACCCGATGAAAAAGACCTATTTTTAAAATTCGTTATTCGCGAAATTCGCAAATTTCCGTATGAAAACCTAACTTTATTCCTACACAAGCTATAACAAAAATTTTTCTGTTTTATACTCTAGCTACACGGGGGATACTCCACACCGAGTTTGGTTCAATTTGGTCAAAGCCTTGTTCCGACGAAAAAGACCTATTTTTAAAATTCGTTATTCGCGAAATTCGCAATTTTCCGTATGAAATACAGACTTTTTTCCAAGGCAAGCTATAGCTAAATTTCTTTTCGTTTTATACTCTAGCTATACAGGGGATACTCCATACCGAGTTTGGTTCAATTTGGACAAATCCTTGACCCGATGAAAAAGACCTATTTTTAAAAATCGTTATTTCCGTATGAAAACCTAACTTTTTTCCTACGCAAGCTATAGCAAAAATTCTTGGCATTTCAGACTCTTAATACACAGGGCATACTCTATACCGAGTTTGGTTCAATTTGGACGTTTCCTTGACCCGATGAAAAGACCTTTTTTTAAAATTCGTTATTCGCGAAATTCGCGTATGTTCGCAAAATTTCCGTATGAAAACCTAACTTTTTTTCCTACACAAGCTATGGCAAAATTTCTTGGCATTTCAGACTCTTAATACACAGGGCATACTCTATACCGAACTTGGTTCAATTTGGACATTTACTTGACCCGATGAAAAAGACCTATTTTTAAAATTCGTTATTCGCGAAATTCGCCTAAATTCGCAAAATTTAATCTTGAAAACCTAACTTTTTTCCTACACAAGCTATACCAAAAATTCTTGGCATTTCACACTTTTAATACACAGGGCATACTCCATACCGAGTTTGGTTCAATTTGGACAAGTCCTTGACCCGATGAAAAAGACCTATTTTTAAAATTCGTTATTCGCGAAATTCGCAAATTTCCGTATGAAAACCTAACTTTTTTCCTACACAAGGTATACCAAAAATTATTTCTGTTTTATACTCTAGCTACACAGGGGATACTCCATACCGAGTTTGGTTCAATTTGGACTAGTCCTTGACCCGATGAAAAAGACCTATTTTTAAAATTCGTTATTCGCGAAATTCGCAAATTTCCGTATGAAAACCTAACTTTATTCCTACACAAGCTATACCAAAATTTTTTTCTGTTTTATACTCTAGCTACACGGGGGATACTCCATACCGAGTTTGGTTCAATTTGGACAATTCGTTCTCCCGATGAAAAAGACCTTTTTTTAAAATTCGTTATTCGCGAAATTCGCAAATTGCCGTACGAAAACCAAACTTTTTTCCTACACAAGCTATATCAAAAATTCTTGGCATTTCAGACTCTTAATACACAGGGCATACTCTATACCGAGTTTTATTCAATGTGGACATGTCCTCGACCCGATGAAAAAGACCTATTTTTAAAAATCGTTATTCGCGAAATTCGCAAAATGCCGTACGAAAAACTAACTTTTTTCCTACGCAAGCTATCGCAAAAACTCTTTTCGTTTTACTTTCTAGGTACACGTGGGATAATCCATGCCGAGTTTGGTTCACTTTGGATGACTCTTTTACCTTAACAAAAAGACCTATTTTTAAAATTACTTATTTGAAATAATCGTGAATTTCCGAACAAAAGTTTTATAAACCAGACCGAAGACGTCCCCAACATGAGATGCACAAAAGCCCAGCGGGGGTGGACTGACTAAACGGCGTCTCAACGGGGCAGGGGCGGGGGTGGTGCACCTCATGCGGGCCCGAAGCCCTCACTTAGAATAGTAGTATTCTATTAAAAAAAATTTTACATTTTGATTTACCATAGTGTGACACATGCTCTGTAACTGGGGGTCACATAATGTACTGGGAAGGGGGGCACAGCTAGAAAAGATCCGTTAATAACTCTCCCTACATAAAAATAACTCTCCCTACATAACGATAACTCTCCCTACATAACGATAACGATTACCTCAGAAAGTCAAAATGCATACCATTGAAACCGTCTTGAACTAAGCTGACAATATCACCAAACAAAATAAAAAAATCCCTCTCTACACAGAGTTATTAGCAAAAGCCAACCGAGTCCGGTCGAAAATTGGGACGTTTTCTAATCTCGTACACAAATTTTCAACTTCTGAGGAGTATTTTTTCAGGTTTCATTATAGCAAAAGAAAGCACACATAATGAGCTCTCTAAGTACGTAATTCAATAGGAAAAAAATACTGTAGGGGGAGTTATTAACGATCGAGCCGTTGGTACCAAATGACCAAAAAATGGACCTGGGAAGTCCACAATGACCAACATGTCCAAGAACTCACTCGACTAAAATAACCAAAATTTGCTGGCAGTATCACTGGCATACACTGAGTCTAGCAAGCTACTAAAAGATCTCTAAAAGTACGGTCTACAGGTCCGTAACTCAAGTCACAGCTTCTGTTCTCCTGTTTCAACAGGCCAAACTGGGGGTATCTTTGATAGTCAATATTTCAAAACTCGCCAAACGAAAAAAAAACAAACTAGGACCAAAAACAGTACTGCTTATGACACGCTTTGTGTCAAAAGATCAACCCAATCGCTCCATTCTACGAGGAGATATTGCATAGTTAATGTACCGTACCAATCTCGTCAGAAACGAGGAGAGGTGACTTGCAGACCAAAAACTGACCCTCTAAATTACGGAAAACGCCCTACAAAACATATATGGAGAGCCTCCTCGCTATCGGGGGAGTTTAAGGAACCGCGGGGCTAAAATCGTCATTTTTGTTGGTCTAACATGTACATACACGAAATGTACCGGACAGGAATTGGTCAAAATGGAGGTATTTGTCCTGGCCAATATCTCAAAAACCGCTCAAAGAAACAAAACGCTATTTACAGGGATTCAAGTACGGCTCAAGTTGAGTTCAAGCCAACAAACAGATCAAAAATCGGTTCACTGTAAGAGGAGAAATTCCAATTTAAACGTACCGAACCAAATGACCAAATAGGACAAGTAAGGGTCAGGTATCGCTAAAATTCACCACCCGAACTACGGAATACTACATACAAAAATGTATTTGGGGATACTCAGCATAAACTGATGATTCTAAAAAACTAACATTTGTCCGTTAAATCGGGTGTTCAGAAAGTGAAGAAAGTGACCAGACCTGACCGTCATCCGCTTCTGGGGTCAAAATGGGGTCAAGTTTACAGGGCAATTTCTCGAAAACGATTAGAAGAAAACAAACGCCGTTAGAACAGTTCTTAGCACTGCGCTTGATATATGCAGCATATTAAAAAATGAGCCCAATCGGTGCACTGTAGAGGGAGCTATAGCAAAAACAAGTTACCGTACCAAATTGCGAAAAAGCGAAGTGACATCTGTTCAGAGCCCAAATTGACCGTCTGAAAATCACAAACTAGTATGTAATATTTATATATATATATATATATATATATATATATATATATATATATATATATATATATATGGGGACACTCCCCACTAAAGGAGGATTCTAAAACACTAACATTTATTGGGTAAATCGGTTGTTTTGTAGTACCGAAATTTGGGTCACCCAGAATAGCCCAAAAATTCGACTTTTTTCAAAATTAAACATTAATAACTTTTTGATTAGGCCGATTTGAGAAACCAACCACACACTGCAAGCAAAAGGGGTTTAGCGCTAACACAATGCGACTGCTCCCGTTTAATTTGGTCCAGTACTTTAGCAGATATTAACAAACTACTGTTTTGTAACCCATTTTTTGGGCTAAAAGCGAAGCCCAAAATCTCCGGAACTGACGTAAAACAACGTGAAAAAGAGTTGCTGGCGTATTTGTGGATGAAATTTTGCTCCATTTCGACGTTCTGGGTCACGGAAAACCTTCATGGGGAGGTGGGAAAAAATTTCCCACCTCAACATGAATGGATGAAATCGTGAAAAAAGAAAAAATGTTAAATTAACCTCGTTATTCAATACAAGTAGCTCCAGGGACCCAAATGCTGCAAAGAAAACACAAATTGCACGCCGAAAAACCTGTTCTTAGCTCAAAACACCAATAAGCGATTAAAATTTGAGAAATGTTATGTTTTTCAGCAATCGCTGTTAAATTACCGTTCCACTAAACTTTTTTAAGAAGAACAGTAGCAATTCCATCGAAGGTGTGCTTAAAGGGTAGAGAATGCGTTATAGTTTACCTACTTTGTTGGTTAATTGACAGAGAAATAAGAAAAAGTCCAAAAACTGAGTGCCTTTTTTGTTCGAGGAAATAAACTTCGTTTACAACTTCATTCTTACTTGCTAAGACCGATACAAAAATAGACTGAAAAGGACTAGCAGGAGGAGCTCAATAAAAACAAAACGCCACCTCAGTTGTTCAATTTGATTGAGTACTTTAGGAGATATCAAAAAACAATAAACTGAAACCTGACTTTCGATCTCTGAAAAAACACAAATTAAAAGATAAGCAATGCAAAATGTTCCTCAGAACCTAATAAGATCTGTTCTATGACTGAAAGAGCTTCTGGAATCCATCAACTGAAGCGTAAAAAACACGTTTGTCAATTATTAATAAAGTGCAGTAGGAGAACAAAAGCATCAGTTCATAAAAACGCTTTGAAGAAATTAGTTTTTCAAATTTACACCTTAGTAACTTTTTTGGTAAGGTTGATTCAAAAAATCAACTGAACGAGCAAGCAAGAAGGTCCTATACCCAACTAACTGAGGAACATAACGAACCTACACATGTAGCCTAAATCCGATTATCTGCGGTGCGAATTTTTTTATGACCCAACAGGACCAAAATTTCGACTTTTTTCAAGTTTGAACCTGAATAACTTTTTTACCATCCCCGTTATGAGAACCACCCAATTGTTCAGGCAAGTAGCTTTCAGTACAAACAAAGCGCGCCTAAGTTTGTTCAGTTTAATGCAGTAGCTTTGGAGAAATCGACAAACAATTGAAACGTCCCCCGATTTGTAGGCTACGCTGAGACCTAATTTTTCTCAAAAATATCTGCAAAACGGCTATCAACGGCGCCTCGGACGTAATTCTGGACGCAATCTAAGTGCACTGCGTATCTACTGGACACAGAAGGCCTCTACCGCGAAGTGGGAAAAAATTCCCACCTGGCCAATAAGACCAGGACGTTTCGTGTGTTTTCAAAAAAAACGAACTCACTGGAACTTACGGATAACACCAAAAAGAGAAAATTGTCGAAAATGTATAAAGAATTGATTGTTGTAGATTCGTGGACTTGAAAGGCAAACAAATAACCCAATTTATATTTTCAAAAACGTCCTAATGAAAAAAATAACATCTCTTAACGTAAAAGTTGTGCCAAACAAAAATTTTTGAAATTAGGTCGTCAATTTTTTTCGCTTGGCTTTTCTAGTACAACTGCATTTGACAACAAAATAGCACTCAGTAGCAAAGCAACAAATCTTATTTGATTCATTTTGAAACAGTTTTCGATGAAGAATTATCAAAAAAAGAACTCTTACACCGAGTTTTGCTAAATGAGAACGAGCTGTATTCTGAAAATTACCGCACACTTGATATAAGAAAAGGTTACAAGCTGAGAAGAATTAAAGAATCAGACTCCAGTAATCTATACCGTTAACTAACTAACTAACAGATACTGCAAAGTTGCTATAAAAGCCATGAACTTCCGAAATATTACAAAAAATTTTTAAATCAATTTTCTCTATATGATGGAGCAAAAAATCGACCCAATTCTAAGTTTTTGAACTCTTGCTGTAATCGATTTTCAAATTTTAATTTCAATTTTTAAAAAAAACCAGTTGGATGCAAGTGAAACTGAAAAGTGATGAAAGGAGACAAATGTAGTGCAAATATCGAAAATTCTTACTTTTAAATCAATTTTTTCTACATGATGGAGCAAAAAATCGACCCCCCCTACCCAGGTTTTTGAGTTCTTGCTGTAATCTAATTCCAAATTTTTTGTGCATTTTTTCTTAACAAAATCCATTGGGTGCAAGTGTAACCGGAGAGTGTTGAAGGGAGACAAAATTAGTGACAATATCAAAAAACTTTGTCTTTAAAACATTTTTTCTAGATGATGGAGCAAAAAATCGATCCCCAGCATAGGTTTTCGAACACTTGCTGTAATATTATCTCACATTATACCTGCAATTTTTCAAGAAAATCAGTTGGATGCAATTGAAACTGGAAAGGTTGTTCAAAGGAGACAAATGTAGTGAAAAAATCAAAAAATTTTGGTCTAAAAAAATGAAAAAAATTTTGTTTTTAAATTATTTTTTCTAGCTGATGGAACAAAAAAAACTGAGCCCCCAACCTAGGTTTTTGAACTCTTGCTGTAATTTAGTTTCAAATTACACTTGCTATTTTTCAAGAAACATTTTTTTTGCTGTAAAACTTGTACTAATGAGTTTTTTTAAATGTACACTTGAAAAACTTTCTAGTTGAAAATCAGAAAAGACATTTGTTCAGCATTGAATCTTGGCATTGAAACTTAGTTTTGAACTTATTTGAAAAATATCACCAAAAATTGGGGTATTTATTAATACAGAATTTCTTATGGAAAATTTGTAACCATAAAACGGTCCATAAAAAGGATTTTCATTGCGTTTTATGGTAAGTACGGTACCATACAAGTGGACTCTTTGTTTTTTGACGTTTAGTCAATCTGAGACTGGTCTTTTGATTTTATTTGGAAGATAACCTCAAAAAATCGGGAATTTAATAATACAGAATTTTTTATGGAAAATTTGAAACCATAAAACGGTCCATAAAAGTTTTTTTATGGCGTTTTATGGTAAGTACGGTACCATAAAAATAAAGTACAGAATTTTTAAATTTTATGCACAGAAACGTTGTTTTGGAACTGCATGTAGCTCTTTGGACTGTTTCTCAGCCAAACTCGAAAATTTTTATGATCGTTGTATGTTTAGTAAGTTTCCATAAAATCCATATATGGCGTTTTATGGTTGGTAAGTTTCTTTTATGGTGGTAAACCCGGGGATAGTCCAAAAAGCATGAAACGCAAGGCAAGGCGCAAGAGTAATTTTTGTCAGATGGAAAAGCGGCAACGATGGATTACATCAAAAAAAATATTTAGAAGTGTGGGCTAATTGGTCGAATGCAATTTGGATGACTCGTTTAACGAAGCAATAGCCCATCTGGAAAGTCCTGTCCTGATAGTGCTCAAAAATATACGCAAAAAGCGTCCAATTAGTTGAAAAAGTGTACTATGTAGGTAATATCGGGCAAAAACGAACGTTATTTAAGCATAATCCCATCTCTCATTGAAAAAAAAATCCATCAGATATCAGGCGAACAGCAGTGAAGACAAATGGTAGTCAAGTCCTCTGAGATTGCGACCGAATGGTGACACTGATTACATCGTTCAGGATTTCATCGAGCGATCTTGGTAAAAAACAATGTTAAAACTTGCATTAGGATTTTTTTGACTGAAGATTCATCATTTTTTGAACCCATACATTGCTTTCCCTCTGGTAGCACAAGACAAAGCTCTGGATTTAAATTTCTTGTTATACGGGAGCTGGTAAAAAGAGTAAGAGACATTGTAATATAAAACGAAATCTTGTGAAAAATGGGAAAATGGGTGAGGTACAATTATGTTGAGGACAAAAACCATTCAAAGTGCTATTCAAGCTGTTCCACGACGCTATCACAGTCAAATTACATCAACATTTCTACATAAATAAACCAAGAAAATACTTACACGTCTTATTTGAAATCTTCCCATAGAAAAATTACAAACAATTGACCACACTTGTTCACTTTCCAGCAGCATACAAAAAATATACCAGACACCATCAGTTCCTTTAATACCTTTTGCAGAGAAAAGTAATTAAGTCATATAAGTGAATGATTTATGAGCTCATTTTTTCGGCTATTTTTGACGTTTTTTTTCAATTGTCAAGTCTAAAATCAGACTTGGATTTAGACTGCCAAGTGTAAAAAGTGACGTGATCATGGTTCTGAATCAGTACTGAAATTGACTTGGCGTTAGGTCCGGGAGGACTCGATAACATTGGCAATGTATTAAGTTGCTAATTTTCGGCTCACAATTCTACTCGAAGATTAAAAGTGAATAATTACGCCGATGACCCTATGTCTTTCAAGTTTGAAATAGAATTTCTCACGGGTCTTGGAAATGCGTTTGGAAACAACGTAGTAATTTGTCATATAATTGCAAAACGAACTCTGCAGAGATAGTTATAAAAATTCCGGATATATATATATATATATATATATATATATATATTTATTCATGTAATTGAATATAGTTGTGTCTTGTGATCCATAAGCACAATTGAATGCTTAAAACAGTTGGAAACTATCCGTGCCTACTCCAAAAATTAGCTCAACAAAGCAATCCAAAAGCAAACAAGCCGCATAATTTCTACAGGTCTTACAGAGATGCAAATCAACATACACTCACATTTTAAGCAAGCAAAGTTCAATTTTTCGACATTCCACAAAGAGCGTAGAAACAACTATTTATAATGATCTGATCGCATGACTGAATAATCGCAATGACAAAATTTTGCAAAGAGAAGTACCACCACTGATGTTTGAATATCGATCAAACTATAGTCTTAAACTTAGTGAGAGCTAGAAAGAAAGTTTAACTTACCAGATTAGAAAGACAAAAGCAAATTGATTTTAATCCGAGAATTTATATAAATGAATCGTCAAGAAATGGTGCTTAGAATCAATATTCGGTTCAAATTGGTGAATCTAGATAAATAAAATTAGAGTGAGAATATTTGATGTAAAATCTTCCCAGCATGTATTAAATGATTATTTTATCTCCGGAAGTGTGAATGAATTCTTAGAAAAGTGCAAATGCATTCCATTTATGGTTCCCTTTGCGACTGATTTGCAGAAGCAAACTATATTGTGTAACCCTTGAGACCCCCACTATAAATCATGCTACTAAGATTAGTTTTGTATCTCGACTTTCTCGCACTGATGATGGGTATATATACAGCTGATTTTTGAGTCCTTTTTCATCCCCAAAATCAAATCACCGTCTTGATCTAATAATCAGATCTCTCCTGTAAATGTCTAAATTCTACTGTAAAATATCATTCTTGTTATTCTCTCATTTTGAGAAATCAATTTTTCTACTTAGTTAAAAACCTTTTTTATTCCGCTTGCGAAAACCCAAAAACCAACAGGCTATGGGCCCAACAATTTTGCCAAGTCTTAAAACTAATTTCTAAAACAAAACTAATTTGTTGTTGACAGTCATAATCCTTTTCTGCTTAGTACCTTTTCTTTTTACACTTGTTTTGCCTGCTCAAACGACGATGGATCAACAGACAGTGAAACTGCTGACCTACACAGCAAAGGCACAGGACTTTCCAATCTGGAGCACAAAATTTGTGGCAATGATGCAGACGAAGGGACTCTTCAAATCACTACTTGCGACAAAGGAGCAACCCAACGAGCCTGCACCACTAGCCAATGGTGCGAGCAACGATGAAAAGAAGATCCACAAGGTGCTGAAGGATGCATATGAGAAGGAAGTTGCAGACATCAAGGAGAAACGTATCAATGTGTGGTGCCATCTGGCACTGACTCTAGATGCAACAACCCTCATGCTGATAAGACATGACTGTGTGGGAGATGACGGCATCGGAGATGGAGCAAAGGCTTGGAAGCTTTTGCAAGAGAGATTTCAGAGTGTGGAAACGCCAACAGTGGTGACTTTGGTGGCACAGCTTGCTCGACTGCAGCTCGAGGATACTGAGGATTTGGATAGCTTCTTCATCAGAGGACAGGAGTTGCTCACAAGGCTACAAGAAGCAGGGGAAGCTGTCTCAGAGACCCCCTTCAACGCCTTGGTCCTCAATGGTCTGCCAATGAGGTATGGAAGTTTTTTTATACAGGAAAGCTTTAACCCGGCAACCAACTTCACAGAGTTGAGGAAAAGGCTGCAGAACATCCATGAGAGCACAGCACAGAGGCACAAGGGACAAAGTGGTTCAGTGGCAATGGCAGTGAAGCGTGACTTCGAGAAGGGACCCAAGGACTGCATGAGATCCCTGGACACTTTGCCAAGGACCGCAGGAGGACGGAGACAGCACAATGCAGCAAGTGTGGTGAGAAGGGTCACCTAGACAGTGCATGCAAGAGACAAAGAGATGGAGGCAAACAGGAGTCAGTGGCAATTGGTCCAACATTGGCTTCACCAGACGAGGAATACTGGGCAGCTCTTACCCAGTGGTAGACAGCAGGCATGCTAGTGGACAGTCGTTGTACAGATCACATAGTGACGAACATCGATGCGTTCCTGGACTTTGTGCCCATTCAATCAGTGGTCAGAAATTCCAACGGAGAGGCTTCCAGAGTGGCCAGCATACCCTCAAACAAAAAGGAATTCCAATGCGAACTCAAAACTGTTCTGTGTGTGCCGGACTATTCTTCAAACCTCCTATCAGTCTCAAGATGCACGGAGTGGGGACATAGCTTCACTTTCGAGAAAGGAAACAGCTGCGGGAAACTCCAGAAGCAGCGTTCTAGAATTCAAGATGAGTTCCAACAGCGTGAAATTTGACAGTGCAAGGAAGTGGCACAGACGATTGGGTCATTTGAATCAAGCGGATGTGGTCAGGAATGCACCAGAGACAGTGGGAGAACTCGATGATGTATGCAAAGTGTGTGCATTGGCCAAGATCACAGATTCCAGTACCAAGAGTGGCAGAGACCCAAACAGAAGAGAAGCTGGAGAGGGTGTTCACAGACGTGATGGGACCTTTCAGAGTAGAGTCACTGTCAGGGTTCCGGTTCTGCATTGTGTTTGCAGACCAGTAATTGAAGTTTGTGTTTGTGGACTTGCATAAGGCAAAGAGTGAAGCACTGGCCAGCCTGAAGAAATTTGTTCTCAGTGTGGGGACTGAGGCAAGACAATGCGAAGGAGTTTCTCTCAGAGCAGTTGATGACATACTGCTTAGATGCAGGCATTCTACAGGAGAAGACCATACCAGAGGTGCCACAACAGAATGGGTTAGCTGAGAGGTGCAACAGGACACTGCTGGAGATGTCAAGATGTTTGCTCATTGACTCAGGACTTCCCAAGATGATGTGGGGAGCAGCAATTCTTCACGCAGCAAAGATCAGGAACTTGGTTCTGGGACGAGGAGAAGAAAAATGCCCAGCAGAGCTGATGCGAGGTATAAAACCTAAGCTTTCAATTGGTAAACTATCTATTTTTGGTTGCACAGTCTTCATGAGCAAGCGGGACAGAGATGTCAGCAAACTTGAACCCAAGGCACTGGAAGGAAAGTTTTTGGGTTATACTGAAGGAGACAACGGATACCTGGTGTACGTACGTACCCAACACACGCAAGGTTGTGGCAGTTCGAGATGTGATCATCAAGGAGTCCGAAGTGGGCTCAATCCCTGACAACACAGAGACGCCCAACCTACTAGATGGGGGGGTCACAGCAACTGGGGATCTGGCACCCAGATGGTGGTCATCAAGACGATGGCAACAAAGAGGAGCAGGGCACATCTATTGCAATAAAGGAAGAGTGGCATGACGCAGAGAGAGTGAACACTCAAGAAACGACACTGAGACGAGATGCCTCAGATGCTGGGGAAGCAGCACTGGATGAAGAATCTACTGCAACCAGAGGGAGTCTCAGAGACTCTGAGTCACTGGAAGACAGTGAAACGGAGGACTTCTCACAGACAGTTGGCTTCTTTGAAGAGGCACTGGAGCAAGCGGACAGGGCAGAGCCCAGACGAGGGACACGAGCAAGGAATGTTCCGCAATTTTTTGGAGAAGTCAGGACCCTTCTTGCTGTGACTGAGGGTAACTATGTGGAATCCAAAACAGTCTACGAAGCCAAGCAAGCTGACGATTGGGACCAGTGGTACCGGGCAATGAATGACGAGGTCGAGGCACTCCAAGACAACGAGACTTGGGACCTAGTGAGACCACCCACAGACAAGGACGTCATACCGGGCAAATGGGTCTACAAAGTGAAATTGGGGCCCAGTTGTCAAGTCGACAAATACAAAGCACGCTATGTGGCGAAATGCTTCAAATAAGGGGAAGGACTGGACTACTTTGAGACTTTTGCGCCTACCTGTAAGCCAGAGACATTCAGGATTCTACTTCAGGTATCAGCGAAGCAGGGCCATGTGATGCACCAATTTGATGTCAAGACGGCTTTCCTGCACTCACCAATCGAGGAAGAAGTGTATCTGGAACAGCCACCGGAGTTTGTAAAACGCGGATAAGATGGGGAGAAGTTAGTATGTCGACTAAATAAAGCAATTTTTGGTTTGAAACGGGCATCTAACAACTGGTACAAAGAGCTGGCAAAGTTCCTATTAGGACAGGGGTTCACCAGAAGCAGGAACGATCACTGCCGCAAGATCAGAGGCAGAGGATCACACCTTCATCTTGGTCTGGGTTGACGACATCATAGTAGCATCAAGAAGTATGACAGTGATCTCCGATATCAAGAAGGCACTAGAGGCAACATTTCACATGGAAGACAGAGGGAGACTACACTGGTTTCTGGGCCTTAGAATCAGACAAGAAGAGGGCAAAGTCACAGTCGAGCAAGAACGCTACATAGAAACAATGCTTGAGCGGTTTCAAATGGATCAATGCAAACCCTCAAGAACTCCAGCTGATTTGAAATTGAAATTTCAGACAGCACAGAACGGAGGCAAAGAAGTGGACCAGAGGATCTACGGAAGCTTGGTTGGATCACTTCTTCATCTGGCCAAACAGACGAGGCCAGACCTCAGGCTCACAGTCAACGTTCTGACCAGGCACATGAACGCAGGTACCAATCGACACTGGCTATGCGGAAAACGACTTCTGCGATATCTTCAAGGTTCAAAAGGTTTAAGACTTACTTACACAAAAGAGGCTAGTTATGATTTAGTGGGGGAAAGTGATGCAGACTGGTCTGGAGATGTGAACGACAGAAAATCAACAACGGGCTATTACTTCAAGCTCAACGGACGTGGCGCAGCACTCAGCTGGGGTGCCAAAAAGCAGAAAACCGTTGATCTTTCTTCATCAGAGGCAGAATATCAGGGCATGGCAGCAGCAGTTGAGGAAGCACTCTACCTGAAACAACTTCTAGAGGATTTTGGCATCCAACAGAAACGTCCAATAGCAATTGGAGAGGGCAACCAAAGTTGTATCAGACTTTGCCAAAACCCAGTCATGCACAAGAGGAGCAAGCACATCGAGACAAAGTCTAACATCATTCGGGACAAGACGAAGGATGGGACTATTTCAATTCATTACGTTCCTACAGACAAAATGGCAGCGGACATCTTCACAAAATCCTTACCCGTTCCGAAAGTGGAAACAATCAGAGCAGTTTTGATGGGAACAGACTCTACGCAATCAACTCAAGTCTGAGTGGAGGTGTTAGAATATCGATCAAACTATAGTCTTAAACTTAGTGAGAGTTAGAAAGAAATTTTAACTTACCAGATTAGAAAGACAAAAGCAAATTGATTTTAATAAGATAACTTATATAAATGAATCGTCAAGAAATGGTGCTTAGAATCAATATTCGGTTCAAATTTTCGAATCTAGATAATTAATATTAGAGAGAGATTATTTGATGTAAAATCTTCCCAGCATGTATTAAATGATTATGATATCTCCGGAAGTGTGAATGAATTCTTAGAAAAGTGCAATTGCATTCCATTTATAGTTCCTTTTGCGACTGATTTGCAGAAGAAAACTATATTGGGTAACCCTTGCGACCCCCACTATAAATCATGGTGCTAAGATTAGTTTTGTATCTCGACTTTCTGGCACTGATAATGGGTATATATACAGCTGATTTTGAGTCCTTTTTCGTACCCAAAATCAAATCACCATCTTGATCTAGTAATCAGATCTCTCCTGTAAATCTCTAATTTCTACTGTAAAATCTCATTCTTGTTTGAGAAATTAATTTTTCTACTTAGTTAAAAACGCTTTTTATTCCGCTTGCGAAAACCCATAAACCAACAACTGATGACGACGCTCGATTAAATTTTGAAGCTAATGGGCTGTTTGTTTCACACTTCAGATGCTTTTTCTCTAGTAAATTGTTTAATATGTCCGTTATAAAAACGCTGGCTTCGTATAAATGTCAAAAAACTATTAAATAATTGAAGCGTCCACAAAAATAACTCATTTAGTAATCCATTTTCCGTTCAATAACCTTCTCTTGCACTGGGTGTTTAGCTTGTCAGTGTCGCAATCCATACGGAGATTGGCAGCAAGAGTTTCCGATAAAAAATGTTATTATTCTGACTTGATCTCATAAATCAGGAGAAAAATTAACTCCAACAATTTGCTTAGCTCTGCATCATAACTCCGTTACGTGCGATCAAGGCACAGGCATCCAGTTGTCCATGCTTCCATGGGAAACATAGTGAAGCAGGTTGGGGGGTTGCTGTCTTGAAATATTTAATAAATTTTATTCGAATCTCAATTTAAAATCATTTATTGTATATCGTTCCTAATTTCTTTGAAACTATAATTACTTCTTTTTAAAGATCTTTAATGTTAGACTACTATCAGAACTCGTAAATGTATATAGGAGTTAAATTTTCGCTCCCGAATTGACGGACTGTCACTTGAGTGGGAGGGGATTTTCGATTTGGGCCTTTATTGCAGTAACATTTGGGCCTGCTCATTTTTACTGCAGTAAGATAACATACGTTGTACTTGATTTATTTGAATGTCAATTTTAGATATCACCCTTTTTTCATTTGCTGTTCACTGTGTTCGCATGCATGTCTGATATTTAGCAACCCGACTTGAGAACTAATATCTGTTCACCATAATTAGCTGTTGATAATTAATTCTCTTGATTTTGTATCTCGTGATCAGTTGTCCAATTTAGTCCTTCTTCTCGCTATTCGTTTTCAATCACAATTTGAGTGGCCAAAAAATTGTAAGTTGATTCTCTAAACGAGTGTCAGAGTTAAACTTTGTGAAGTGAACGCGCGTAGCAAAATCTATCTTTGCTGTTTGGAAGTTTAACCTGAGTGTTGGAGCTGAGCTTAAGGAATAACAAGCTTGCGTAGTTGGGGAAAATAGAAACAAAACACTTTCTGTTGTCTTAGTCATTTAATAGTTATAGTTATAGTTCTAGTTCTAGTTACAGTTTGTCACGTGAGAAAAAAGAGAAAAAGGGGAAAATAACAAAAAGCAACACACAGAACGCAACGTAGCAGCCGCAGAAAACGGCTTAAAGTATAACTCAGCAAAATATTGCAAAACAAATTGTCTTGAGCAGTAAATAACGTGTTACTGTGTCTTGAACTAGAAATATTCCTGAGCAGTAAATTGTTACTGTGTCTTGTATTCCAAATATTATTCTTGAGCAGTAAATTCTGTTACTGTGTCTTGCATCAACGAATTATTGGAGCTGAAATTCAACTGTTACAACCCCAACTTCTGGCATTCTCAACTTGTGAGTACAAAAAGCAAAAGCCAACTTAAGTTTAAATTTAAATATTTTTGCACAAACAGATCTTAGACATATATCTTTGTCTTCGATTTGTTTTTTCTATCGGATTGAACTGGTATACATAAAGAGATCCCGTATTGTGTGATTTGTAGCAATCCAGTTCAAATTGATAGTTGAAAGAACTAACATTAGCCAATAGTTACGAACTAAAATAGTTAATGCAACGGTAAGTACAGCAGAGCGGATATACAGTTACAAAAGCGAACTGCATAAACGAAGTATCCGGAAAGATTTTGTAACCACTCAGAACGAACTGGGCGGTGTAAAACTTTCTTTGTGAAACACAAGGAGAGCAGCCGTTACACTGAGCTTCGAAATAGAGTACACAAATCTACTTGTGTACAAAACTTTGTTCAAATCCAACTATGACCAGACTGCGCTTCGAAATTTGATCCATTCGCATTATTGCACAAGGGAAGAAGCTCAAAAACCGGTGTCAAAAATTGCTCATTTTTTCAAGAGGTCGGCTTGATGATCAAACTTTGTCAGGGGGGGGGGGTGAGGGGGTCTGTGTCGAGGGAGCCGTAATTGGGGGGACAAACACACTTCCATTCAAATTGCACCCTGTTTGGTCTGCTGGGGGGAATATCACGATTATGAATGAAGTGAACAGCTGGAAGTTAGTAGAAACTTGAAAGATAAAGTGAGAATGCATGAACAAAATATAACTTTTGTAATCGCAGTACATGAAACATTTTGTTTTGATCGTAAACAAGCAAATTCTTCTTATGGTGAAAATGAACTAAAGCAAATTTTTGAATGTTACCTTTGTGTATTTTGAGACAATCTGATCAAATTTAATTTGTAAAAAAAAATAAAAAGTTACCTTATGAAGTTTTAGTAATGATCCACTAATTCAGAACAAACAGAAAGAGTGGAGAAGAAGAGGGGAGGAGAAGGAGAAGGAGGAGGAGTGAAAATTGTTGTTTATTGTTGGGATAACATCATTTGTTTTCCTTAAGAGAGTAGTCTTGTTTCTTATTAAATGAAATATTAAAATCACTCCCCGATACCACAATATCAACAAGCTCATTACAAGCCATTTAAAATTCATTTGCGATCAGATTTCCAATTAGGCAAAGTGCATTAGAAGTTAAATAGCAAGGCTTAATTAAAGCAAATAAACAAAAGGTACTGTATAGATTCAAGCTGCAGTCCCAAAGTACAAACGCAGTGACTCCGTCACAGAGTCAAGACATTTTGCAAAGACAGATTAGCAACTCCGAAAAACAAATCGAAGCAAAAATTCAGGAGGGCCAGGAGCTAATCAGAAACAACGATAGATCAAGCAAACTCAAGACCATCTATAAACAGGTGCTGAAACTTGACGACTCTCTTTGCATTCTTAACCGAAAGCGAGCAAATTTTCTTCGTGATTCTGAATTGTTTGAAAGTTACGAAGCCGAACGACTAAATTTCTTACAAAAATTAAACGCAGACTGGTTGCCATACATTCACGGAGAAACAAACATGACGGATCAACAGAATCAAACCGCACAATTGACAAGCGATGCAGAACCAACTGCCGCTAAGTCTTCACAATTTGTTGTAGGAGTTTCTCAACAAACTGCTGAAAATGGAAACCCAAACAAAGACAACAATTCAAAGGCCTCCTCTGATAAACGAGCTAAGAAGGCAGAAAAGCTTGCGGCTCTAGAGAAAGACTTTGCATCAAAATTGAGGTTGAAGAAACTTGAATTCGAATTGAAAAGGAAGGAGCTTGAAATGGAGATGCAACTTTTTGAAGAAGAAGGAGCACTGAAACTGGAATACGAGAAAGAAGCTCTTGACGCAAGAGCACCAGAATCTGTTGACAGTGCAACCCCTAGTATTCGAAGTAGATCACCGTTCAACTGGAAAACCCCGAAGGATAAAGATGTTTCCGGTTGGCTCGATAACTCGGTTAAATTCTCCAACTTGCACGATCATAGTTTCGAGCGTGCGAAAACCAGGATCGACAACAATTATCCCAGGGTAAGCTTCAATCGCGAAGGTGTACTTAAATCACGGTCACCAAGTGGAGAGCGTGCCAGCACAGCCCGGGAACAAGACAAATTTAAGCGTAATAAACCAAGCAGTAGTAGTCAGCTACCTAAGTTGAAGTTGAGTTCATTCGACGGAAACCCCCTAGAGTGGCCGGAGTGGTCGAATATGTTCAAAGCAACGGTTCACCAACGCGATATACCCAACTCAGAGAAAATGAGCCACTTGAAAACTTTGTTGACAGGTAAAGCAAAGTCAGCTATATCAGGAATGGGCTATTCGGGAGAATTCTATGCTCAAGCGTGGGAACTGCTGGGACGGAAGTTTGGGCGATCTTACCTAATTGTCGACGCTCAGCTTAACATGTTGCGCAAACAACAACCAATTCGAATGCACGACTCAACGGCTATAATTAATTACTCAATAACAATCAGCAACCTAGTTAATGTACTGAAGCAATACGACTATGAGGGCGACCTGCAATCAAGTTCAACACTGCAAGTGGCAATTGAAAAACTGCCCCCAAACTTGAAAGAAAAGTGGTTCTTTTTCGTTGACGAGTGTCAAGAAGATAGGCCCGATCTCACTCTCCTTGAAAAATGGTTAGCTCGAATGGCTTTTGTCCATGAAGGAATGCCATCAACCAAGAGCGAACGAAAGGAAGATGATCGACCAAACGCTAACAAGGAAAAACGATTCTCAAAATCGTCAAACGTTACTGCGAGTTCGAATGCGAACGAAGCGAAGCAAATGCAAAACAACTGTCCACTAGCGGATGGCACTCATAAAATATGGAACTGTCCAATATTTAAGAATATGAATGTCACCGATCGCTATGAAGCAGTGAGAAAAGAACGCTTATGTTATGGATGTCTGGGGAAAGGGCATGCAATCAAAGATTGTAAAGTCCACCCGGGTGGTATAAATGGATGTACCAAAAAGCACAACAGACTGCTACACTCAGAAAACCAAATGGACGAGGGTAGTCACGCAGTTAACGTAAGCGCAGCAACAATCAACCAGAGTAACCAAGTTACTAGTTTTCTTCAAATAGTTCCGGTATAGGTTCAGAGCGGTGGTAACAGGTTGAGTACCTATAGAAGGTTCCTATCACAATAAAGGGACTAAATTCAAAGGTGCATTCAGTTGAAGCGTTTGTACACCCATCAATCTCGTTGGGAAACACAACATATGATTACAAGGAACTGAAGAACAAATTCAGACACCTGAATGTTCTCACTAACAGAGCATTCAACCTGATGGAAGTAGGCATCATACTTGGACAAGATGCCTACGAAATTCAACGTCCATTGGACTATAAGATTGGAACACGAAGTGAGCCTTTCGCCGTCTTAACAGAATTAAGATGGGTAGTCAGTGGTCCCATGACAGGCAAGAAAAGTCAAAATGTTTGTCATTTTGCCTTCACAGAAGATGTGAAAGTGGCAGAAAATATCCAATCATGGTGGGACATAGAAACCTATGCTTCCAAAATAAATGTTGTAACTCAATCAAAGAAAGAGCAGCAAGCTCAGAAATTTCTAGAGAGCACGACAAAGTTTACAGGTGAGCGGTACGAAGTGGGCATGCTCTGGAGTGAACCAGAAGCCAATCTCTCAAACAACTACGGCTCAGCCCTTGGTCAGCTCTACTCACTGGAACGAAGATTCCAACGAGACCCAAATTTAAAAGAATTGTATCAGCAGTCAATTGATACAGATGTTGAAAAAAGATTTGTGAAGATCCTTAGTAAATCGGAAGTCAAAGGCATTTTCGGAAAGCAATGGTATTTGCCACACCATCCAGTACTAAACCCTAACAAAACGGGTAAAGTTCGCCGTGTTTGCAACGCTGCAGCAAAATACAAGGATGTATGTCTAAATGACAAGTTGTTAGCCGGACCCGATCTACTACACGGATTGATCGGAACAATATTCAGATTTCGAGAAGGACCAATTTCCCTAACCGCAGATATTGAATCAATGTTTTTGCGAGTGCAAGTTCCTGAACGGGATAAAAGCTGCTTGAGATTCTTGTGGCGACCAACAATGAACGAACCTGTGCAAATTTACGAGTATCAGCGTCATGTTTTCGGACCAAAGAGTTCACCAACAGGTGCCAACTACGCTCTGAAGCGAGTAGCGGTCGATAACGAGGACGAGTTCCCAATTGCAGCAAAAACAATCCAAAACAATTTCTACATGGACGATTTCATCAAGTCAGTCGAAACACCTGAGGAAGCAATCAAGGTTTTCAAACAACTGCAACCTATTCTCTCAAAACGTGGATTTGAACTGAAGAAGTGGATCACCAACAGCGACGTGGTAACCAACGCAATCCCAGAGGACTTAAGATCAATCAGCAAAACAAAGCAGGTTGAAGTAGAGCCCAGCCAGGAAGGGTCATCAGTGCTTGGGCTTCAGTGGACGATTACCGATGATAGTCTACAGGTTTGTAGAGGTACAACCAAAGAAGTTGAGACCCCAATCAACCAAAGGAAGATCTTATCTCTAGTTTCTTCAGTGTTTGATCCTCTTGGACTGTTTGCACCATTCAGCGTCCATATGAGACGACTCCTGAAGAGCATCTGGACCAAAAATGGACAACATTGGGACAACTCAGTAGAACCTAACGAAGAGGAAGAGTTTCTGAAGTGGAAGGCGCAGCTTCCAGAAGTAGCAGAAACCAGCATTGAAAGAAGATACTTCAGCACAGCCAAGGACAAATGGGAACTTCATGTGTTTGCGGACGCATCTGAAGATACAATGTGCGCAGTGGCATACCTACGTTCAAAGCCCAAAGAATACTCAGCAGACTTAGCATTTGTAATCGGAAAGTGCAGAGTCGCACCGATGCGACACCTTTCCATACCACGCTTAGAACTACAAGCAGCAGTGATGGCGGCGAGACTTAAAGAACAGATAGTGAAGGAACACGAATCGAAGATTCAGAGTTGCAACTTCTGGACAGACTCCACTACTGTTCTGCAATGGATTCACAGCTCCCACCGTAAGCAACAGGTGTTTGTTGCAAACAGAGTAGCTGAGATTTTGGATACAACTAATGTTTCACAGTGGAATCATGTGAGTGGTATTAACAATCCAGCTGAAATCGGGACACGAGCGATCAATGTTGACAAACTTAAGAGAAGCGAATGGCTCACTGGGCCGGCCTGGTTGAAGCAACGAGAGAACGAATGGCCTGAACAGTTGAATTTAACATTTGCTTCAGATGAACAAAACGACGAAATTGTCTTCTCAGCAAAGAGAAGAAGCCGATGATTCAGTGGGAACGATTCAGCAATTACAATCGACTAGTAAATACAATGGCACACATACAGCGTGTATTCAAAAAACACAAACCGGCAACAAAAACACTAAGTGTTCAAGAAAGAGAGGATGCACAAGCAAGCATATTCAGACTACTGCAGCAAGAACAGTTTGCTGAAGAGATGAAATCTCTCAAGGCTGAAAAGGAAATTCAAAAAACAGCAAAATCCTCCAGTTTTCACCATTCATAGACCAGCAAGGACTTATTCGTGCTCAAGGCAGAATAGGTAAAAGTCATCTGAACTTCGAAACCAAGCATCCAATACTGTTACATTGGAAGCACCATGTAGTTGAATTATTCTTGCAAAATGAACATAAGAATAATCACGACGAAGGTACTGAACATGTCAGAAACATAGTCCAGCAAAAATTCTGGATCCTAGGCATACGAAATGCTTTGAGATCGATCAAAAACAAATGCATTAGATGTCGAAAGGGAAAAGCCCAAACAAAGGCGCCGGTAATGGCAAATCTACCTGAAGAACGATTAGTGGCATCAACAGTGTTCTCGAATGTGGGCGTAGACTATTTTGGACCATTCACAGTAAAGATTGGTCGAAGAAACGAAAAGCGTTGGTGCTGTCTATTCACATGCCTTACTGTACGAGCGGTACACATAGAGATTGTACCAAAACTAGACACTGATTGTTGTCTGAACGCAATTATGCGATTCATTGCACGAAGAGGCAAACCGGTCAAAATGATTAGCGATAACGGGACAAACTTCGTTGGAGCTGAAAAAGAACTGGCAGAGTATATAGCAGCATGGAACAAGGTTCGAATTGAAGAACATCTGATTCAACAGGGTATCAGATGGAAGTTCAACCCACCTGCAGCACCACACTTTGGAGGAGTGTGGGAAAGACTGGTTAGGAGTTGCAAGAAGGCAATGTACGCAGTGCTGGGCAATCGATCAGTCACGGAGGATGTTCTGTCAACCACGATGTGTCTTGTTGAACAGACGCTGAATGCTAGACCGCTGAAACAAGTCAGTTCTGATGCTACCGATTTAGAAGCTATTACTCCAAACCATTTCCTACTTGGCAACAAGAACCTTTGTTTACCGTATCTATCAGGTGCAGAGCAATTTGTTGATCATAGAAAGCTCTTCCGACAAACACAAGCTTACGCAGACCTCATCTGGGACAGATTCCGTAAAGAATACTTGCCAACGTTGAATAGTCGAAAGAAATGGCAGACCACAACGGACAGAAGTCTTCAGCAGGGTGATCTTGTGTGGTTAGTGGAAGACAGTGACAAACGTGGATATTACAACTTGGGTCGAATAACCGAAACCTTTGAAGGTTCCGACGGAGTGATTCGATCAGCGAAAATCCGAACGAAAGATGGATACTACAAGAGGCCCGTAGTGAAGCTCGCTCCAGTACTACCAAGTGACGATGATGTTTTCACGAAGGAAAACAGGGCAGGCGATGTTGGAGCTGAGCTTAAGGAATAACAAGCTTGGGTAGTTGGGGAAAATAGAAACAAAACACTTTCTGTTGTCTTAGTCATTTAATAGTTATAGTTATAGTTCTAGTTCTAGTTACAGTTTGTCACGTAAGAAAAAATAGAAAAAGGGGAAAATAACAAAAACCAACACAGAGAACGCAACGTAGCAGCCGCAGAAAACGGCTTAAAGTATAACTCAGCAAAATATTGCAAAACAAATTGTCTTGAGCAGTAAATAACGTGTTACTGTGTCTTGAACTAGAAATATTCCTGAGCAGTAAATTGTTACTGTGTCTTGTATTCCAAATATTATTCTTGAGCAGTAAATTCTGTTACTGTGTCTTGCATCGACGAATTATTGGAGCTGAAATTCAACTGTTACAACCCCAACTTCTGGCATTCTCAACTTGTGAGTACAAAAAGCAAAAGCCAACTTAAGTTTAAATTTAAATATTTTTGCACAAACAGATCTTAGACATATATCTTTGTCTTCGATTTGTTTTTTCTATCGGATTGAACTGGTATACATAAAGAGATCCCGTATTGTGTGATTTGTAGCAATCCAGTTCAAATTGATAGTTGAAAAAACTAACATTAGCCAATAGTTACGAACTAAAATAGTTAATGCAACGGTAAGTACAGCAGAGCGGATATACAGTTACAAAAGCGAACTGCATAAACGAAGTATCCGGACAGATTTTGTAACCACTCAGAACGAACTGGGCGGTGTAAAACTTTCTTTGTGAAACACAAGGAGAGCAGCCGTTACACTGAGCTTCGAAATAGAGTACACAAATCTACTTGTGTACAACAACTTTGTTCAAATCCAACTATGACCAGACTGTGCTTCGAAATTTGATCCATTCGCATTATTGCACAAGGGAAGAAGCTCAAAAACCGGTGTCAAAAATTGCTCATTTTTTCAAGAGGTCGGCTTGATGATCAAACTTTGTCAGGGGGGGGGGGGGGGGTGAGGGGGTCTGTGTCGAGGGAGCCGTAATTGGGGGGACAAACACACTTCCATTCAAATTGCACCCTGTTTGGTCTGCTGGGGGGAATATCACGATTATGAATGAAGTGAACAGCTGGAAGTTAGTAGAAACTTGAAAGATAAAGTGAGAATGCATGAACAAAATATAACTTTTGTAATCGCAGTACATGAAACATTTTGTTTTGATCGTAAACAAGCAAATTCTTCTTATGGTGAAAATGAACTAAAGCAAATTTTTGAATGTTACCTTTGTGTATTTTGAGACAATCTGATCAAATTTAATTTGTAAAAAAAAATAAAAAGTTACCTTATGAAGTTTTAGTAATGATCCACTAATTCAGAACAAACAGAAAGAGTGGAGAAGAAGAGGGGAGGAGAAGGAGAAGGAGGAGGAGTGAAAATTGTTGTTTATTGTTGGGATAACATCATTTGTTTTCCTTAAGAGAGTAGTCTTGTTTCTTATTAAATGAAATATTAAAATCACTCCCCGATACCACAATATCAACAAGCTCATTACAAGTCATTTAAAATTCATTTGCGATCAGATTTCTGTCCCCATAAATTGTTTCCCAATTATGTTTCCATCAGCAAAACAAACCTCCCATAAAAGTTATTATGATCCCTCAGCTTAGCATGCATTATTAAATAGTATTGCTATCATATACCAGACTGTGTTTTTCATCAAACGACACACAAAAACTCAAAGCTTTATTGGTTAGAGGAAGAGAGAGAATAATACGTCCTTTTAGACTATAAAAGTGATATACAAAAACTCTAGAATGAGAATAAGCGATGGGCCTGTGATTTCTTTGGGACTATTTTTTATCTAATCAGGAAACGGACAAATTCAATTCAAAATGGTAAAGAGACCTCTGCACTCACTTATAAATCTAAAATAAACGCAAAATAAAAAAAAGGGTCATCCAAGTTAGACATACTATCACGCGGTAGGTATAATTAATCATGTTTGCCTATAGAACTTACCGTTACCATAACAAATATACCTATAAAAAAGTAAAAAAAGAAAGTATGAAAAATACTCTTTCGTTTTGATAACTTCAATTCTAGTAACGTATTATCGACAAAATCAACGTATTGAGTATAGTTCGTACATAGCCACGAGATAAAGTGGCGTTAACATTAAGTAACGGATTAGCATTAACGATGATAGCAACAAGTGAGAGTTTAGACGGCAAGGTTTTTTTATGCTCTTTTACTGGTTTTTTGTCTTTATTGACGTCTGAATCGGTTCATAATCGATCAACAATCGTCCAAAGAACCTAAAAAAATTAAGTCGAAAACCACCTTAATCCGTACATATCGTGGTTATATTTACTTTAAATTAGGTTAAACGAAATTTTTGCGAATATTATACGTAAATTGGACGCAATTCTATACCCAAATTAAATACTCGAATCTGATTGGCTAATAATCTCTCGCTTTACTTAGTAGCATCATCCGGCACTGATGTTGAGAGAATCAGTACTAATTTCACAGGCGGGCGTACGAATGATCCGGTAGACGCGCGCAGGACGGCAGAGCGCGCGACGCTGTCGGATTCCTAACAGAGTTCAATGATCAGAGCAGTGGGGTAGTAACCCCATGGGTTGGTCTATTCAACAACCCAAACAAAATCAGCGGTCTCAAAATGTTGCTCGACAGGCGTCTGCCACTTGGAACGTCGGTTCAGCGCCGGTACGTACTCTTTGATCCAACGAGACCAAATAGCGTTAGCGTAAGACTGCGCGCAGGCGTAACGCTTGCGGTGATCAAACTCATCTACGCCAATGATGGAAGGAATACTACGTACTTTGTTACCGAGGAGAAAAATGATTAGGTGTTATTGCGCCTAGGTCGGACGGTTCGGCGCTTACGGACGTTAACGGACGTGAATTAAGTGCATGTTCGACCAGACAAGAACTGCTACTTGAAACTTCATCTGCAAGGCGACGTGTTCCAAGGGTTGTGTAAAGTACGCGCTTGAAACTACGTACTAGCCTCTCCTAGATGCCACCTTGATGTGGCGCAGTGGGCGGGTTGAACCTCCACTTAATGCCTTTGTGGGCAAGTTTCACGGCGATGTTGATGATGTTCCACAATTCGATGTTCTCGCGTAGTTCTTTTTACGCACCAACAAAGTAAGTACCATTATTAGACCAAACAACGGCCAGTGTACCCCGACGGGAGACAAACCGCTCCACTCCCATTATACACGAGCTGGTGTCCATTGATGGAACAATTTCAACATGAACGGCACGAGTAGTTAAGCATGTGAAGAGGAAACCCCACCTTTTCTCGGTAGTTCTACGCACAGTAACGTAAAACGGGCCGAAGTAGTCCACCCCGGTATTCGTGAAGGGAGGAGACTGGTATGCGAGTTTTTCAACAGGGAGGTCAGCCATGATGGGTTGAATGGTAGCAGCGCGGAGCATTCGGCACGTAACGCAGTTAGATTTAATGAAACGTAGTGATGAACGCAATTTAAGGATGGCATGACGTTCTTGTACTTTATCCCGCAGGTAGTCAATACCTTGATGATGATGTTTAACGTGGGTATGCCTAAGGAACAACTTTACAAATGGAAGTCGTGCGTCGAGAACGATCGGATGTTTTACATCAAAGTCAGCTTCGACCAACCGTTTGATGCGGCCGGCCGATCGGATTAGACGATTTGGCCCAATAAAGGGTGAATACGGAGCAATACGGCTATTTCGTTTAACGGATATGTTTTCTCTCCGCATTAAATGATTCCCCTTGTACAAAGTACTGGAGATGACGCTCGGCTGCGTCAAGCTCCCCGGCGTCTATGCTGCTACCATCGGCATTACGGTAACATTCGTGAGAAGGTAACATGCGGACTGCGTACGCTGTTTTCCGCAGCAATTTTCGAAAAGAACTGTACTTATCGACGGGAATTAGTTGCGGGGGCGGTTCCTTAGTTGACTTGTTTACGGATGCGGCCAATGATGTATTGGTTTCATCAGTTTCCCTACTTACCATACCAAGTTTGTTGTTTTTAATTAATTTGGTGCTTGGATCGGACGGGAATTCTTTGGTTCTTAAGAAATCTGGACCCCTCGCCGATCTACTTGATTGCAAAATCTCAGCGGACATACCACAAGTACCGGCATCTCCTGGGTTATTGCTTGAGGCAACCTGGTTCCATTCGTAAACGCTAGTGTGTTCTAAAATCTCGCATACACGGTTTGCAATGAAAAACGACTGCTTGCTTGTGGAGTGAAGCCACTGTAAGACAGTAGTGCTATCGGTCCACATAACAATTTGTTAACATGCACAGTAAGGGCTCGACAGATGTCTTGTTTCAACCGAGCGGCCAGTAAAGCAGCTTGCAGCTCTAGCTTTGGAGTTCTCTAGCTTTGGATTGCAGCTCTAGCTTCATAGGTGCTACGCCCGCTTTACCCAGGACAAATGCAAGCTCTGTTTTTCACCCTTTAGAAGTGTTTACTTGAGCTCGGAGAAATGCAACAGCGCTGAAGACTACTTGAGAACTAGTGCCAAAAATGTGTAGTTCCAGATGTTTAAAGTTTCCAGAAAAGTAGCTCCGTTGTATAGTGATTTCGGCAAGCTTGGGTAGTTCGACATTTCATTCGGGAACCTTTCAACAGTGTCTTTTGGTAATTCTTCATCCCAGTGCTGCCCACTGACACGCCAGATGTCCTTTAGTAACAATCGGGCACCAACAGTAAAAGGTACCACTAGGCCGATGGGATCAAATACCTTAGACACACTAGGCTCAAAAACAAGCGTTGTGTTAAAGACTTAGTTACTGTACTGGAGGTACCCCGACTCACAACTAGAGTATCATCGTTGTGACCCCAATTCAACCCAAACACGTGCGAAGATTCCCCCTTAGATGAGACAATTACTTTTGGTTCGGTGGACTGAGGTGACCCATCAATTTGGTCAACCAGATTTGTTGCATTGCTTACAAACTTAGTAAGCTTGAACCCACCTAAATAAAGAAGATGCACCAATTCCTTCGATCTATTGAGAGCCCTCTCAAGCGATTCTTCTCAGTCCAAGTAATCGTCCATGTAGAAGTTTTCTAGGACGGCTTTGGATGCTACCGGGTACTGACTAACATTGTCTCGGGCCGTGCGTTGCAACGCATAGTTAGCGCATGTGGGTGAGTCTTTAGCCCCGAATATATGGTGCGTGTATTGATACACTACAACATTTGTTTTGGGGTCTTCCCGCTACAAAAAACGCAGTGATGGCTGGTCACAGTCAGGGACACCCACTTAGAGGAACATACCCTCTATTTCCGCGGATATGGCGAATTGATGTTGACGAAACCTATGTAGTAAATGGCTTAGGTTTTGGAACAGGTCGGGACCAGTGAGCAAAGATTTATTCAAAGAAGTACTGTGAAACTTTGCTGCACCATTTAATACCCTACGCACTTTCCCCGGTTGGTTCGGGTTGATTACGGGATGATGTGGTACGTACCACTCTTTATGCGACCGCTGATCAACCTTGTGAGCATCAGGTACTGTAATTAAGAAACATTTTTCCAAGTCTTCATGGATGGTATTAGCATAATTCTCGTTCAATGTTTTGTCTCTCGAGAGCCGCTTTTCGAGAGATTTGAGCTGTAACAGTGACGAAAAATAGTTATTTGGGAGCTGGATGTTGTCATCAGCCCAAAACATACGGACATCAAATCTTTGGCAGTTATGAAAAGTTGTTGTTTCGAGTATTTCCTGCGAACGAGCATGCGCTGCGGATCATGGGTCAACCTGATTGAACGCGCCGTACGATTACATATCATAACAAGACTTAACCTGACAAGCTAATTCATAATCCTGTTCGACATTAGCTTTGAAACACGTTGAGACTAAACTTGAGCTTGACGGAAGTGGGCCACTTGAAGACCAACTTATGGGCAAGCGAACAACGAACGGTGAGCACTTTTCGTCGGCTGTAAAGTACTCTAACGGGCGGATGGCATGGTAGACATCCTGTCCAAGTGTCATGTCAATGTTTCCGTAGCTACATCTTACAGGATCTAGGACGGCCAGATGTGGTTAAGTTTCTTGCATGGACTTAACGTCAATGATGTCGGAACCTACATTTAATGTTTCTCTCACATAGGGACGTACAGTGAATGCTTGAAAGTCTTGATCCTTATGAGGTGTGACAGTCAGTTGAACCACTTTTGTGTCGATGAGTTGTTCCGTGTTTAAAACCTTGACGTTCAGTTCTAATGCGGTACCCTGCAAACCGAGTCTAGCTGCGAGACTATCGGACACCCAAGAGTAACTGCCAGCGGTATCGCATAAAACCAACGCCGTGATATTATTACCAGAAGAATTACGGATGACAAAGTGGTTGTTCTGCTTGGTTGCTGTTGACCGGTAGTTGGCCTACTAGTACCTTCGTTGGACTTCGAAGTATTGATGTTGTTAATTGAGTTGTTGTTATTGGAGCTGTTGCAACCATCTTTTCTACATTTACGGGGACTTTTGCACTGCCTGAACATATGTTTAACGCGCAAACAAGAAAAACAGAGCTTTGCGTCAGCCACGACCTTGGCTCTCTGCGTGGGGTTCTTTTCCGTAAGGACACGGCATTCCCAAAGCCGGTGGCTGCCTTTGCATAAAATGCAACTAGAGATTGATATTAACGGAGAACTCTGTTGCGGTTCAAGATAACTCTTGTGTTGCTTATTTGCAGCAAATGCCTTCGAAGTAACTTTTGTTCTTTTTAGTGAGTGGTTGTTATCCTCAGTCCTCGCTTTGGTTGCAGTATTCTTCACTAAATCGTCTTCCCTGGCCTTCTCCTTTAACCAGTCATTAAAGTCCAGAAGAGTAGGTTTCACCCATTGTTTGTTTTTTGACAGTGAAGACTGACCAAGACTCCTTCATATTGGGCGGTAGCTTCTGTACGGCAGTGTTGAGAAGCGCAGCACTCTTCAAATCAGAATCATATGAGAGCGATTTAAAGACTCCGACAAAAATTGAAATGCACCCTGAATAGTTAATGATGTTATCGCTATTGTGGATCTTCAATGGTGGAAAGCTGTTGAGTTTATTTAAATGTGCACTTACGGCCGCCTGTGGTTGACCAAATTTACGTTTTAAGGTTCTCAGTTTTGTCTTTGTACATTGCGCCGCAGTAGGCGAACTCAGCTATTGCTGTTTTAGCTTTACCGGTTACGTGGGTCTTAAGGTGTGTCAATTTTACATCATCAGTTAAGAACTGAGAGTCAATTGCGTTTTTAAATTGACCATACCATTCGTACTACCATACCATTCGTACCATGTAGAAGTTTTCTAGGACGGTTTTGGATGCTTCCGGGTACTGACTAACATTGTCTCGGGCCTAGCGTTGCAACGCATAGTTAGCGCATGTGGGTGAGTCTTTAGCCCCGAATATATGGTGCGTGTATTGATACACTACAACATTTGTTGTGGGGTCCTCCCGCTACAAAAAACGCAGTGATGGCTGGTCACAGTCAGGGACACCCACTTAGAGGAACATACCCTCTATTTCCGCGGATATGGCGAATTGATATTGACGAAACCTATGTAGTAAATGGCTTAGGTTTTGGAACAGGTCGGGACCAGTGAGCAAAGATTTATTCAAAGAAGTACTGTGAAACTTTGCTGCACCATTTAATACCCTACGCACTTTCCCCGGTTTGTTCGGGTTGATTACGGGATGATGTGGTAGGTACCACTCTTTATGCGACCGCTGATCAACCTTGTGAGCATCAGGTACTGTAATTAAGTAACATTTTTCCAAGTCTTCATGGATGGTATTAGCATAATTCTCGTTCAAGGTTTTGTCTCTCGAGAGCCGCTTTTCGAGAGATTTGAGCTGTAACAGTGACGAAAAGTAGTTATTTTGGAGCTGGATGTTGTCATCAGCCCAAAACATACCGACATCAAATCTTTGGCAGTTATGAAAAGTTGTTGTTTCAAGTATTTCCTGCAAACGAGCATGCGCTGCGGATCATGGGTCAACCTGATTGAACGCGCCGTACGATTACATACCATAACAAGACTTAACCTGACAAGCTAATTCATAATCCTGTTCAACATTGGCTTTGAAACACGTTGAGACTAAACTTGAGCTTGACGGAAGTGGGCCACTTGAAACCCAACTTATGGGCAAGCTAACAACGAACGGTGAGCACTTTTCGTCGGCTGAAAAGTACTCTAACGGGCGGATGGCATGGTAGACATCGTGTCCAAGTGTCATGTCAATGTTTCCGTAGCTACATCTTACAGGATCTAGGACGGCCAGATGTGGTAGTGTTTCTTGCATGGACTTAACGTCAATGATGTCGGAACCTACATTTAATGTTTCTCTCACATAGGGACGTACAGTGAATGCTTCAACGTCTTGATCCTTATGAGATGTGACAGTCAGTTGAACCACTTTTGTGTCGAGGAGTTGTTCCGTGTTTAAACCCTTGACGTTCAGTTTTAATGCGGTACCCTGCAAACCGAGTCTAGCTGCGAGACTATCGGACACCCAAGAGAAACTGCCAGCGGTATCGCATAAAACCAACGCCGTGATATTATTACCAGAAGAATTACGGATGACAAAAAGGTTGTTCTGCTTGGTTGCTGTTGACCGGTAGTTGGCCTACTAGTACCTTCGTTGGACTTCGAAGTATTGATGTTGTTAATTGAGTTGTTGTTATTGAAGGTGTTGCAACCATCTTTTCTACATTTACGGGGACTTTTGCACTGCCTGAACATATGTTTAACGCGCAAACAAGAAAAGCAGAGCTTTGCGTCCGCCACGACCTTGGCTCTCTGCGTGGGGGTCTTTTCCTTAAAGACACGGCATTCCCAAAGCCGGTGGCTGCCTTTGCATAAAATGCAACTAGATATTGACGTTAACGGAGAACTCTGTTGCGGTTCAAGATAACTCTTGTGTTGCTTATTTGAAGCAAATGCCTTCGAAGTAACTTTTGTTCTTGTTAGTGAGTGGTTGTTATCCTCAGTCCTCGCTTTGGTTGCAGTATTCTTCACTAAATCGTCTTCCCTGGCCTTCTCCTTTAACCGGTCATTAAAGTGCAGAAGAGTAGGTTTCAACCATTGTTTGTTTTTTGACAGTGAAGACTGACCAAGACTCCTTCATATTGGGCGGTAGCTTCTGTACGGCAGTGTTGAGAAGCGCAGCACTCTTCAAATCAGAATCATATGAGAGCGATTTAAAGACTCCGACAAAAATTGAAATGCACCCTGAATAGTTAATGATGTTATCGCTATTGTGGATCTTCAATGGTGGAAAGCTGTTGAGTTTATTTAAATGTGCACTTACGGCCGCCTGTGGTTGACCAAATTTACGTTTTAAGGTTCTCAGTTTTGTCTTTGTACATTGCGCCGCAGTAGGCGAACTCAGCTATTGCTGTTTTAGCTTTACCGGTTACGTGGGTCTTAAGGTGTGTCAATTTTACATCATCAGTTAAGAACTGAGAGTCAATTGCGTTTTTAAATTGACCATACCATTCGTACTACCATACCATTCGTACCATGTAGAAGTTTTCTAGGACGGTTTTGGATGCTTCCGGGTACTGACTAACATTGTCTCGGGCCTAGCGTTGCAACGCATAGTTAGCGCATGTGGGTGAGTCTTTAGCCCCGAATATATGGTGCGTGTATTGATACACTACAACATTTGTTGTGGGGTCCTCCCGCTACAAAAAACGCAGTGATGGCTGGTCACAGTCAGGGACACCCACTTAGAGGAACATACCCTCTATTTCCGCGGATATGGCGAATTGATATTGACGAAACCTATGTAGTAAATGGCTTAGGTTTTGGAACAGGTCGGGACCAGTGAGCAAAGATTTATTCAAAGAAGTACTGTGAAACTTTGCTGCACCATTTAATACCCTACGCACTTTCCCCGGTTTGTTCGGGTTGATTACGGGATGATGTGGTAGGTACCACTCTTTATGCGACCGCTGATCAACCTTGTGAGCATCAGGTACTGTAATTAAGTAACATTTTTCCAAGTCTTCATGGATGGTATTAGCATAATTCTCGTTCAAGGTTTTGTCTCTCGAGAGCCGCTTTTCGAGAGATTTGAGCTGTAACAGTGACGAAAAGTAGTTATTTTGGAGCTGGATGTTGTCATCAGCCCAAAACATACCGACATCAAATCTTTGGCAGTTATGAAAAGTTGTTGTTTCAAGTATTTCCTGCAAACGAGCATGCGCTGCGGATCATGGGTCAACCTGATTGAACGCGCCGTACGATTACATACCATAACAAGACTTAACCTGACAAGCTAATTCATAATCCTGTTCAACATTGGCTTTGAAACACGTTGAGACTAAACTTGAGCTTGACGGAAGTGGGCCACTTGAAACCCAACTTATGGGCAAGCTAACAACGAACGGTGAGCACTTTTCGTCGGCTGAAAAGTACTCTAACGGGCGGATGGCATGGTAGACATCGTGTCCAAGTGTCATGTCAATGTTTCCGTAGCTACATCTTACAGGATCTAGGACGGCCAGATGTGGTTAAGTTTCTTGCATGGACTTAACGTCAATGATGTCGGAACCTACATTTAATGTTTCTCTCACATAGGGACGTACAGTGAATGCTTCAACGTCTTGATCCTTATGAGATGTGACAGTCAGTTGAACCACTTTTGTGTCGATGAGTTGTTCCGTGTTTAAACCCTTGACGTTCAGTTTTAATGCGGTACCCTGCAAACCGAGTCTAGCTGCGAGACTATCGGACACCCAAGAGAAACTGCCAGCGGTATCGCATAAAACCAACGCCGTGATATTATTACCAGAAGAATTACGGATGACAAAAAGGTTGTTCTGCTTGGTTGCTGTTGACCGGTAGTTGGCCTACTAGTACCTTCGTTGGACTTCGAAGTATTGATGTTGTTAATTGAGTTGTTGTTATTGAAGGTGTTGCAACCATCTTTTCTACATTTACGGGGACTTTTGCACTGCCTGAACATATGTTTAACGCGCAAACAAGAAAAGCAGAGCTTTGCGTCCGCCACGACCTTGGCTCTCTGCGTGGGGGTCTTTTCCTTAAAGACACGGCATTCCCAAAGCCGGTGGCTGCCTTTGCATAAAATGCAACTAGATATTGACGTTAACGGAGAACTCTGTTGCGGTTCAAGATAACTCTTGTGTTGCTTATTTGAAGCAAATGCCTTCGAAGTAACTTTTGTTCTTGTTAGTGAGTGGTTGTTATCCTCAGTCCTCGCTTTGGTTGCAGTATTCTTCACTAAATCGTCTTCCCTGGCCTTCTCCTTTAACCGGTCATTAAAGTGCAGAAGAGTAGGTTTCAACCATTGTTTGTTTTTTGACAGTGAAGACTGACCAAGACTCCTTCATATTGGGCGGTAGATTCTGTACGGCAGTGTTGAGAAGCGCAGCACTCTTCAAATCAGAATCATATGAGAGCGATTTAAAGACTCCGACAAGAATTGAAATGCACCCTGAATAGTTAATGATGTTATCGCTATTGTGGATCTTCAATGGTGGAAAGCTGTTGAGTTTATCCAAATGTGCACTTACGGCCGCCTGTTGTAGGCCAAATTTACGTTTTAAGGTTCTCAGTTTTGTCTTTGTACATTGCGCCGCAGTAGGCGAACTCAGCTATTGCTGTTTTAGCTTTACCAGTTACGTGGGTATTAAGGTATGTCAATTTTACATCATCAGTTAAGAACTGAGAGTCAATTGCGTTTTTAAATTGACCATACCATTCGTACTACTGTAGAGGATCACCACTATATTGGGACAATTTCCATTCAGGTAGCGGATTATTTCTCTTGCTCGTAATGGCGTCAGCTAACGCCTTAACGAGTTTTGCGTTTTCGGCTGCTGGCGCCGGAGGAGTGGGATGCAGTGGGCCACCCCCAATACAACGGCGCGGGAGCTGTATGATCATACATGGGACGAATAATTGGCGTGACAAAAGGTGGATCGATGTTAGTTGCCGTACTGATTGGGTTTACTTGGCTGCTACAGGTTGCTGCGTGGCTGCTAATAACAATTTGTGGTGCAGTGGTTTGTGAGATGGCATGGTTGATGGCGTAGTTAGCAGTGCTTGGTGGTAGTATCGGTTGAAAGTTGTTGAGAAAGGTAACCTTATTTGACACCGGGTTTACTAGATCTTGCCTTTTCAGTTTCTCTTGCTGTTCAGCCTTGATGTTGAAATGGCTAATTTCTCAATGCAATGAAAGTAACTTCCAAACGAACACTTGGAAAGTGGGTTATACCGAACCCAAGTGACAACGACTTGGTATTCAAGGCGCCGAAGAGCTGGAAAGAAGGAACCGAGTAGTGATCTACTCGGCGAAATTAAGTAACAAAAGTGAGAGAGCGACTAACTTTCTTTTAAGCAACGTGAGACTTAACAGAAAGACAGGCAGCCGGCAAAAGAGGGCCGGGCGTACGAAACAGGGCTAAACGGAAATTGAAAAAGACGGGGCGGGGGAGACGGGCGAACGATAAAACGGGAGACAGAGTGGAACGGGCGTGAACGCCGGTAGGAGACGGGCAACGCAATGGACGGGACGGAAACGTTGAACGAATGACGCACGACGAAACGGGGAATGGAACGGAAGGAACGGGAATGTTGGGGGACGGGTTCACGACGCGGAGGGAACACAGACAGTTAGAACGGAAGCATTGAGCCAGTAGCACGCAACGAAGTGGAAAGATGGGAAGGAACGGACGAGAGACAATTAAGCTACAAACGGGGTGGTCTGGAAGTACTATGCTAGCCGACCACAGCAACAAACTCAACCAAACAAACTAGCCGTAACTCCAGAACAAACTTAAGTCAAACCCTAGGAAGGAGGTGAGATGCTACTGCAAGATAAACTAGCATAAGTCATTATGGGGCTTAATATACAAATAAGAAAAACTAATTGACGGCAAAGCAGTAGTATACTAAATGGATGAGAAGAGCAAGAAATTTACTAGCCATAACCCCAGAATAAACTTAAGTCACACCCTAGCAATGTTCAAACCTAAACAACTGATCAGCATACCAATAAAACTAAACAAACTACAGCAAAAGTTAAATAATATGCAGCATTTTCGTAGTCTATGAAAGCTGCAGAAATGAAGAAACAATCTAGCCGTAACTCCAGAAGAAACTAAAGTCACATCCTAGAAGGCAAAAACCCAAACCAACTAACAATCATAGTTACACGAAAAAATTAAGCAGTAAACGTCAATAAACTACAACAGAGGTGCTATTAATTTATTAAGTTGCAAAAGTCCACGAACCACATAGCCCTAACTCTAGGACAAACGTAGGTCACACCCTAGAAAACAACAAGGCCAAAACAGCAAACCAGCACACTAGCATATTCAACACACTGCAACAAAAACACAACATACTTCATCCTAAATGGCAAAATACTACAGCAAAATCCGGATAAGTAGATGGAGAAAACGAAATGAAAGGTTTTAGGAGAGCGACGTTATTGAGTAAAAAAACCGGACAATTGACGAGTGAAAGGACAAAAAGGACGCCTACGAAACGTTACATAAACCTGCAATGAGAAAAATTCTGAGAAATCGATAATTTTTTCTTTGGGCCAGAGGTTGTGAGTTTTTTCACAATTTTTCTGAGTGTATTGAGTTTGACTCAATTGTCAAAGCTTCTGGTTGAAAAATTATAAGTTGACGAATTTGTCAAAATTTTATGCTTTCAAATTTTTTCAAGTTTTGGTCAATTTTTTCTGCATATTCTTCATTACGAATCGGTAATCCAGTAACTGGACGGTTTTTAGCTCGAATATACGGTTTATCAAAATTCGACATTTATTTTCTAAAGTTTTTTGGGATTCCATCAAAATTGACCAAAAATTTTCAAAATGGGACAATTCAGCATAAATTTTCCTCTTTTTTCTCTATATCAGAGGTAATTGTTTGATATACGAACCGACTTGATCACTTTTTACAATTATTCGACAATTCGACAAAAAATTTCAAAATTGATGTTTTTTTGTCTCACAAATTATGTTTTTGGGAGGTGAATGGTGACCGATTATGTAAGTCTATCTCATGAAACATTCGTGTCCTTTTATTTGTTAGACCAGAGCGGAAAAAAATCAAGGTTGGGTTTTGCCGTCTAAGTTAACTCAATATCAATTTAAGACTTGCAAAATTAGAAAACATTCAAGTCAGTCTTACAGTTTAGTTCCCTTTTATACAGAGCATGGTGTCATTGGGTCAGTCACATTGGTGTTTTTTGGGGTAACCACAACTGCTGAAATTATCGTAACGGGTTCCATTTTTTGCGATTCCATTCCTCGTCTTGCTTAATTATGCCTCCACATACTACAAACCCTTCTGAATTATGCTGATTACAGCGCGTGGTGGTACTTGACCTCGATTACAGTTTTTCTGACATGTGACTCGTTGCCAAACACAAACGGGGTGTGTTTAAAGCCGCTGTCCATTTGGTTGAATGCATTTTTTTTCAGATCGGTTTCACTGCTCCTAAACAGTAAATATCTCCATATGCAATCTTTCTTCTGCCTCACCAACATCTGGTCTAGTTGTGTCAGGAATTTTAATCCAGATGGACAACCCTGAATGCCCTGGCTTAGCCACCCAGTCTGAGTACTGTGTATTTTGCATCTGATTGTAACCAGCTTTCAAGCAAAACCTATTTAGTAACTTCATCACAACAATTAGGCCGAGAATTTCACCTGAATTGGTGTTCGTAAGCCGGGAGCGGCATCAAGATAAAGGCGAAAACACTCTTTCGTTTTGATAACTTCATTTCTAGTAACGTATTATCGACAAAATCAGCGTATTAAGTATAGTTCGTACATAGCAACGAGATAAAGTAGCGTTAACATTAAGAAACGTATTAGCATTAACGATGATAGCAACAGGTGAGAGTTTAGACGGCAAAGTTTTTTTTGATGCTCTTTTACTGGTTTTTTTCTGAATTTATGATGTCAGAATCGGTTCATAATCGATCAACAATCGTCTATAGAACATAAAAACATTAAGACGAAAACCACCTTAATCCGTACATATCGTGATTATATTTACTTAAAAGTAGGTTATATGAAATTTTTCCGAACATTATACGTAAATTTGGCGCAATTCTAAACGCAATTTAAATACTGGAATCTGATTGGCTAATAATCTCTCGCTTTACTCAGTAACATCATCCGGCACAGAAGAAGATGTTGGGAGAATCGGTACTAATTTCACAAGCGGGCGTACGAATGATCCGGTAGACGTGCGCAGGACGGCAGAGCGCGCGACGCTGTCGGAACTCTAACGGAGTTCAGCGATCCGAACAGTGGGGTAGTAACTCCTTGGGTTGGTCTATTAAACAACCCAAACCAAATCACCGGTCTTAAGATGTTGCTCGGCAGGCGTCTGCCACTTGGAACGTCGGTTCAGCGGCGGTACGTACTCTTTGATCCAACGAGACCAAATAGCGTTAGCGATGTGTTTCAGTGGAAAGCAAGTTTGACTTGTTCATAATATCAAACTGTCATTTGCCAAATCTTTCCAAAAATCTTTAAAGTTCGAAACAAAGTTTACAAACCATTAGGTGTCAAGCGGACAAGTTCTAGAAATTCAATTGGATCTGTCAGCAATCATATTTACAGAGAACCGATAAGACAGGAGGAAAAAAGCAAGTATTGTTAAAATTTCCAAAATTTAATATCGTCAACATAAAGTCAACAAGTACAAAGCTTCAATTATATTACAACTCAAAACATAATTTAGACTCACTTTTGCTCCAATTTATTTATGAAGACTTTATTTAATGAATTTAAAAAAGGTAACCAAAATATAAATATGGTCAAATACTAAAATGCGCTTACGTTACTTTGAAAACAATTAGTGTCGCGGTAACGAAAACTATTACATTCCTACACAAAATATTGATAAGGCTGATTTATGGCACAAAAGAAATCATCAAATTTTTTTCATTACCCAAATTCAATACACAAGTTCAAAATCTTCTACGAACACGCAGTTTCAAAAAATCAGTACCATAAGCTACCGTGAAAGAATTATATAGGTTCTGTTAGAACTTCCTAGAAAGCCAATATGACTCTGTCACGCTTGAGACTCGGCACATATACAGCTTTCCAAAACTTGCAATTCCTACAATTTAAAAAAACTCACAGAGTATTGAAGTCAAAAGATAAGCTGAACACACAGACCAGTTCGCCAGTTCTGACAGTTGCATCTATGCAATTTCAAAAAAACTTGCTTTTTATATGTATATCTAGCCGATTGTAACGAAAACAGGCAAAAAAAGATAAGACGGCAATCGGCCACATGTAAAAAAAAGCTCTGAAAACTAAAAATTCTAGATTTGATGTCAAATTGGCAATGACAATAGCGTGAACATCTTCTCACGGCTGCTAATTGATACAAAATGTCTAAAATAAACTTAATTAAGCCAAAATTAGCAAAAATGGACAATAAATTTCAGCAATGTTCTTAAATTATGGGCAAAAGTTAAAGGTGAACAAAATGATTGTGAACAGTCAAATGTTAACAACAATTTCAGTGTTGACAAATTAAAATTTAGTGCCAAGAACATTTCAAAAAAACCTCAATAACTCCTCGATGAAATAGACGTTTTAGTTCCAAACTCAACCCTTGACGCACTTTTTGGTGATAGCACTCACAACTCTCTCTCAGCATGACTCCGAAAGTTAAAAGTGAAAAAGCACAAGCGCTAACTTCGAGCTTATTTCACAAATCCAGATCAAGCTTTGGCGGGTAATTTACACTATATGTATAAGCTGATTTACTACGTATATTTGCCACCCATAATCAAACAACACTAAATTGATATTCAAAACAGCTGCGTATTCTGCGTGCCCCTCTAACCTCACCAAAAGGTTATGGGCCCAGAAAACTGACAAGTGAGACAAAACAAGAGAAAGGGTGGCCAGCCTGTTTGACAGTGACAAAAAAAGGACAGAGAGAGTGACAAAGAGGGACAGAGAAAGAGAGGTTGTCCTGGTCAAAAGAGTGTCAAAAACAGAGAAAGGAAAGGAGAGAGAAAGAGAGGGAGAACGATGAAGACACAGAAAGTAAGGGAAAGAGAGAGAGAGAGAGAGAGAGAGAGAGAGAGAGAGAGAGAGAGAGAGAAGAGAGAGAGAGAGAGAGAGAGAGAGAGAGAGAGAGAAGACAGTGAGAGAGAGAAATAATTTGGTTTATTGAAATAATTTTATGCTTGTTATTTATAAAGTTAAAGATTCCAGCTCGCGTCAAAACTTGATTACGGTTGCGTGAAAACCACTCGTGATTTAACAAAAAAAAACGGTGGATTGAAACAAAAATTAAAAGGTCGATTAAAAGAGTCCGTTTCTTAAAAAAGGGTGAATCGATCCGTAAAACAGATTGAATTTGTAGAAGGGATTTTGGCCAGAGCCCTTGCAGGACATATAACATTGTGTACAACATTCGATACATATGCAAACCTGCAATATGATTGAATATATTAACTGCATAGTAAAACATAATGTATAGATTGCTCGCTTGAAGAATTTTGCGAAAATTTGCCCATGCGTAAGAGAAAAGTTTAAGCTAGCGTTTGAGAAACTATCTGGAGGATCCGACTTCATCGTGCTTAGTCGCAGTGGGGGAATCAGTGACTAAAATGGTCAATGTCTACTCCAACTTTGTCAAGGATACTACTTTCTCAAACACAATGTCATCTTTTATAATAAGTAGACAGAATTTCTCATTTGGCTTTTGAAAAGCCCTGCTTTCTAAAAAAAACTTACTTTGTATAGCAACGAATTTTTGCAGACTCTGCTTTGTTATTAAAAAATTGAAGTAAACGTTGAAAATTTTAAAAAAATAAAGGCTGTCTGGTGGTCAATTGTTTTACTTTTAAAGGACGTTTATACTTTGCGTTTTTCCAAAACCTAAGATACTGTTGCTTTCAAAATTAGGATAAAAATTAGTTTTGTTGAAATGAAAATAGAAAGCTTGTTGAAGGTCGGAATAAAGAAAGACCTGTTGGGTGTTCTATGATTAGTGGTTTATGATGTTTGTTCGATAGAGGGTACGGATAGATTTAATTTTAAAACTTCAATTTTACATTTTTGAGCGTTTAAGTCTGAGTTTCAGAATTTTTCTTAACAAACAATAATAGCTCCCCTTTTAAACATGAATAGCAAAACAATTGATAAGCTTTTCTTTAGCGGTAAAGAAGAAGACTTTGTATATTTTTCTGAACAGTTTGAGGCACGAATGTATGTTTTGAGGTGAATGAAATTCTTAACTGCACTGTAGGATATAGGGAGTTTATCCTTACGCTTAGGGGACGACCTTCACATGAGCAAATTGAAGCGGCCGATAGAAAGGGAACAGAGGTTTTTGACGAAAAACAGATGGCGATTTGGTATGAATTTGTTCAGTGCCTCGACAAGGAGTCAGTTTTATTTTGGCGACCATATAGGGGAAAAGGATCTGAAGCTTGGAGCGTGTTGTGTCAGAGATTTAAAAGTTTTGAAAGGCGCGTTTACAAAAATTAATATCTGATTTAACAAATTTGAGAAAATAAAATAACGAAAGCATAGTAGACTATGTTACTAGAGCCGAGGACATGCAGTTGAACCTTTCCGAAGTCGATGAGTCCCTAAGTGAAAAAAAGTTTGTCTCGGTACTTTTGAAGGGACTTCCTCGTGAATTTGAAAGTTTTTGTAATCTGGTAAAATATGGTCAAGATAAAACCTTGGATGAAATTATACGTGATTTGATAAATTTTGAAAGTGAGAAACGCAACTACAGAAATACAGAGAAAAAAGAATCCGTTTTTTCACCAATGATCGAAATTGTTTTAATTGTCACAAGAGGGAGAATATTGCAAAATTTTGTCATGCACAACTATCGGAACCTAACAAAGAGAAACTTAATTCAAAAATAACTTGTTTTAAGTAAGAAAAAGTTCGACATATTGCCAAAAATTGTTTCACTATCAAAAAATTTGAATCCCATGCAATGAAACACGAACGAAAAAACAATTCGAAAGAAAGTCGAAAATTAGTTACGGAAGAACAAGAGAAGGAAAGATTTAGCTTTTTCTCGAGTGAGAATCGTAATGAACATCAAGATTTTATCATTGACTCTGGCGCAACAAACTACATGATTAAAGATAAAATATTTTTGCTAACCTGGATGAAAATTTTTCTGGCATAATTCACAATGCGAACAAAAAGCGCTCCACAAAATTAGGAACGGGGGATGTTGAGTTTTTTGCTAAAAATAGCAATGAAGAATTGAAAAAAACTGTTTTAAAAGATGCTTTATTTGTACTTGATAACTCAATAAACTTAATTTCTGTTTCGAAACTTAGAGAAGCGGGTGTTGGTGTTTCTTTCGATGAAAAACTTAATTTTGTTTTTAATAAATTGTCGTTTCCTTTTGAAGTTGAAAATGGATTGTTTGTGTGGAAAACTTTTCCTTGTTCTAATGAAAATTGCTTTAATGTTGACAGTTTACAAATGTGGCATGCAAAGATAGGACATAACAATTTTTTGATATGAAACGTCTGCCAGAACTTGTTGACGGTATGAAAATAAGTGATCCAAAAATTTAGGGTTGTGAACTTTGTGAGTTAAATTAGTCGAAAACACAGCCTGTTCCCAAAGACTGCATGACAAGAGCGAAAAAAAATTTGGGCATTGTGCATACAGATGTCTTAGGAAAAGTTTCTTCTGAAGCTGTTGATGGCCATTGTTATGCCATTGAATTTGTAGATAGTTTCAGTTGCTTCTCAAAAGTTTACTTCATGAAAATCAGTGACGAGGTCTTGGATAAGTTTAAACAGTTTTAAGCTGATGTTGGAAAACCAGGAAATTTGGTTTCTGATGGAGGTGGAGAATACATTTCAAATGAGTTTAAGCGCTATTGTAGGAACCAAGGATTTTGTTTTGAAAACTCTGCTCCATATACTCCACAAGAAGAACGAAAAATTGAAAAAAATTGGTGAACTGCTGCTGCTATGGCTTGCTGTTTCTGAGACAACGCTTGCTTAGACAAAAAATATTGGACGTATGCTTTTAACATGGCTTTTCACGTCAAAAACATGCTTTTGTATTTAGCTCTTGAGAAAACACCTTTTGAAATGATGTACAATGAAAAATCTAATTAGTCTTTCGACAAACTTTTTGGTTGTGTGGCATTTATGCATATTGAAAAACCGTTTCGCAAAAAAAACAGATCAAACCTCAAAAAAGGAAATTTTTCTTGGGAATTCTTATAAAAGTAAATGTTATTTGATTGGGTTTGAAGACGAAAGAGGAGAACTCAAAATCCGAAAATCACGAAACGTAAGATTTAATGAAAATGAATTTTACTTTAAACAAAAGAAAACAAAAGTTAGTCGAAGACGTTGATAACGATTCAAATGAAGTTTCCTTTTTGAGTCAACTGGCTATCGATCCTTTGCTTCCAAAAAATGTTGATGAGGCTTTGCAAAATCCAAATTGGTTTGAAGCAATGAAAAATGAGTACGACTCTTTGGTTGATACAATGTTTGGTCCTTAGTGAAAAGTGATGAAAAACCAGTAGGAAGTAGATGGCATTTTGCTTTGAAATTCGGTCTTGATGGTGATATATGTCGCTATAAAACTCGTTTTGTTGCAAAAGGTTTTAGCCAAGTTTTCGGAAAAGATTTTTATAAAACATACTCAACTACAAATAGACTTTCAGCCAATAGAATTTTGATGTGTCTGGTTATTTCTAACGATTATCAATTAAAACAAATGGATACAAAAACTGCTTTTTTCAATGCTCCAATTGAAGAAGATGTAGTCATTAAACAACCTGAAGGTTTTGAACTTTTGGATGAAAATCGAAAACCATTTGTTTGTAAATTGAAAGAGAGTTTTTATGGTTTGAAACAATCTGGAAGAAACGGGTTTTTGACTTCGAAGGCTTTCTTGATTACACTAAGTTTTGTTAACTCATTTCATGACAAATGTTTGTTTATAAAAAAGCAGGATGAAAAAAAAATGGTTTCCTTTGCTTTTGGGTAGATGACTTAATACTTTCTGGCATTTCTGAAAATTTTTGTGATTGGTTTTAAGCTGAAGTTTTCAAGAAGTTTAAAATTAGTGATTATTCGGATTTGACGTGGTTTTTAGGAATTAAAATTGAGAGGACTTCATCGCAAATAAAGATTAGCCAACAGAAATATATAAAGAAATTCTAGAGACTTTCAAAATGAACGATTGTAGGCCAATTGGCACATCATTAGAAGAAAATAGTAAACTTACAAAAAATGACTGTCCTCAGAAGGGGAGTGAGGAGCAATTTAGATTGAGCTTAACTATTTAGCTTTGTCTAGTAGACTCGATATTTGTTTTGCTGCTAATGCTCTTAGTTCGTTTGTTGAAAATCCCGGAGAAGTTCATTGGAAAGCAGCCAAGCGTGTTCTTAGATACTTAAGAGGAACAATGAATCAGACTCTAAATTTTCATAAGATTCAGAATCTGGATTTGTTGAATTTTCCTGATGCTGATTGGGCAAGGAACATAGATAACAGGAGGAGTACTTCAGCTTTTGTTTTAAGTGAGTCGTCTGGAGCAATAAGTTTGGGTTGTAAGGCCCAAAAGACTGTACCAACATCAACTGCTGAAGCAGAATTTCACTCTGTTGTTGAGGCGAGTAAAGAAGGCATTCACCTAAGTGGAATCCTAGAGGACTTAGGAATTTTCTGTAAATTTTCTCTGAAAAATTTTTGTCAATAATCAGGCTTGTATTGCATTAAGTAAACATTCTATGCATCATGGAAAAACTAAACACCTTGCCATAAAACTGCACTGTGTACGAGAACTGCTAGAAAACCCGAAACTTGAACTGACATATTTGAGTACAGAAAATACGCCTGCAGATATTCTAACCAAATCGCTTGGAATAAGAAAACACTCACATTTTCGTACATATCTTAATAGCTCGAAAGGTGGGGTTTCAGCATGACTCCGAAAGTTAAAAGTGAGAAAGCACAAGCGCTAACTTCGAGCTAATTTCACACATTGAGATCAAGCTTTGGCGGGTAATTTACACTATTTATATAAGCTGATTTACTACGTATATTTGCCACCCATAATCAAATGACACTAAATTGAAATTCAAAACAGCTGCGTATTCTGCGTGCCCCTCTAAACTCACCAATACTCTCCACGATAAACATATCGATCGGCAAAAATTTAATTGACAAGAAACCAGTAGAGCATATTGTTCCTCCACCCTCTAAAAGTTGGATTAGAATATCAAATGAGGAAAACAATTTCAGGAAAACTTGAAACAAGCAACAAACGCAAGTGGCAAAGAAACTATCACTTCTGACATTTCACTCGCAGGAACCTCTTTCTTAAACTATGAAATGGAAACTTGGTATGATGTTGCACACTGTAACATGGATGACCATCAAACTCATGAATGTACTAGACAAAATATAGGTCTATCTGTTTAACAGTGAACTTGACAAATCATGAACCTGTCTATTCTAACATATTATGCAGCAGAAATTAAAAATGGAGGAAATTAATGTTTTTGTATAAAAGTAGTTAGCTATAGCTTCTAATACAAGACATACTGTAGTAAATTGGTAAATTGTTGTGCTTGTTCCCAAAGCCCAAAAAAGTGGTTGTGAGAAAAAATCCAAACATTAAATTTAAATGAAAGGTAAAATCTGCTATACTAATATACTGAAAATTGTAGGGAAAAAGAAAACAAAATGTTCTAGCCTCGAAAATTAATTTAAAAAGGATAAGTACATATTTTTATGCTTATATGATTCATTTAGCAAATATGAAAAATGTCATTTTTCAATACTGTTTTGTATTTTGCCACGAGAAAACAACAAAAAAATATTTTGATACCTACTAAACACCACAAAAAATATTTCCAAGAGCTGGTGGTTTTATTCTTCTTTTCAATAGAATACCGCAAGTTTAGATGACGTGAAACAGACTTGGGATCGGAAAACCGAGAAAAATTTGGTTATGTTTCCATTAGTCTAATAACTAACAGCCGAACATTTGATAAACATTTATAAATGGAAACCCGTAGCTGTTTCTGTTTTCTTTTAAGGCTCATCGCTATTTCTGTTTTCTGTTAATAGAAAACGGAAGCAACGATGAGCCCCAACAAAAAATAGAAACAGTAGTGAGCTATCGCGTTGTATAGCAGGCATACTGTAGTAAATTAGTGAAATTTTTTGCGTGTTCCCAAAGCTCAAAAAAAGTGCTTGTGAGAAAAAATCCAAATATTACATTTAAATGAATGGTAAAAATTGCTATACTATTAGACTAAAAATTACAGGGAAAAAGAAAACAAATTGTTTTAGCTTCGAAAATGAATTTAAAAAGGATAGGTACATATTTTAATGCTTATATGATTCATTTAGCAAATATGAAAAATATCATTTTCAATGCTGTTTTATATTTTGCCACAAGAAAACAACAAAAAAATATTTTGATATTTACTAAACAGCACAAAAATTATTTCGAAGAGCTGGTGGTTTTATCCTTCTTTTCAATAGAATACCGCAAGTTTAGATGACGTGAAACAGACTTAGGATCGGAAAACAGAGAAAAACTCTGTTATGTTTCCATTAGTCTATTAACTAACAGCCGAACATTTGATAAACATTTATAAACGGAAACCCGTACCTATTTCTGTTTTCTTTTAAGGCTCGTAGCTATTTTTATTTTCTGTAAATAGAAAACGGAAGCAACTATGAGCCCTAACAGAAAATAGAAACAGTAGTGAGCTATCGCGTCCTATACAAGACATACTGTAGTAAACTATTGATATTTTGTGCTGGTTCTCAAAGCTCAAAAAAGTGCTTGTGAGAAAATATCCAAACATTAAATTTAAGTGAATGGTAAAATCTGCTATACTATTAGACTAAAAATTGTAGGGAAAGAGAAAACGAATTGTTTGAGCTACGAAAATTCAATTAAAAAGGATGAATACCTGATTTAATGCTTATATGATTCATTTAGCAAATATGAAAAATGTCATTTTCCAATACTGTTTTGTATTTCGCCACGAGAAAACAACAAAATAAGATTTTGATATTTACTAAACACCACAAAAAATATTTCCAAGAGCTGGTGGTTTATCCTTCTTTTCAATAGAACACCGCAAGTTTAGATGACCTGAAACAGACTTAGGATCGGAAAACAGAGAAAAATTTGGTTATGTTTCCATTAGTCTAATAACTAACAGCCGAACATTTGATAAACATTTATAAATGCAAACCCGTAGCTATTTCTATTTTCTGTTGAGGCTCGTAGCTATTTCAATTTTCTTTTAAAAGAAGACGGAAGCAACTATGAGCCCTAACAGAAAATAGAAACAGTAGTGAGCTATCGCGTCGTACACAAGACATACTGTAGTAAATTGGTGAATTTCTGTGCTTGTTCCCAAAGCCCAAAAAAGCTGTTGTGAGAAAAACCCGAACATTATATTTAAATGAATGGTAAAATCTGCTATACTAATAGACTGAAAATTGTAGGGAAAAAGAAAACAAATTGTTCTAGCTTCGAAAATTAATTTAAAAAGGATGAGTACATATTTTTATGCTTATATGATTCATTTAGCAAATATGAAAAATGTCAATTTTCAATACTGTTTTGTATTTTGCCACGAGAAAACAACAAAATAAGATTTTGATATTTACTAAACACAACAAAAAATATTTCCAAGAGCTGGTGGTTTTATCTTTTTTTTTCAGTAGAATACTGCAAGTATAGATGACGTGAAGCAGACTTAGGATCGGAAAACAGAGAAAAATTTGGTCATGTTTCCATTAGTCTAATAACTAACAGCCGAATATTTGATAAACATTTATAAATGGAAACCCGTAGCTATTTCTGTTTTCTTTTAAGGCTCGTAGCTATTTCTATTCTCTGTTAATGGAAAACGAAAGCAACTATGAGCCATAACAGAAAATAGTAACAGTAGTGAGCTATCGCGTCGTATACAAGACATACTGTAGTAAATTAGTGAAATTTTGTGCGTGTTCCCAAAGCTCAAAAAAGTTCTTGTGAGAAAAAATCCAAATATTATATTTAAGTGAATGGTAAAATCTGCTATACTATTAGACTGAAAATTGTAGGGAAAGAGAAAACGAATTGTTTGAGCTACGAAAATTAAATTAAAAAGTATGAGTACCTGATTTAATGCTTATATTATTCATTTAGCAAATATGAAACATTTCATTTTCCAATACTGTTTTGTATTTTGGCACGAGAAAACAACAAAAAAAGATTTTGATATTTACTGAACACAACCAAAAATATTTCCAAGAGCTGCTGGTTTTATCTTTCTTTTCAATAGAATGCCGCAAATTTAGATGACGTGAAACAGACTTAGAATCGGAAAACAGAGAAAAATTTGGTTATGTTTCCATTAGTCTAATAACTAACAGCCGAACATTTGATAAACATTTATAAATGGAAACCCGTAGCTATTTCTGTTTTCTTTTAAGGCTCGTAGCTATTTCTATTCTCTGTTAATGGAAAACGAAAGCAACTATGAGCCATAACAGAAAATAGTAACAGTAGTGAGCTATCGCGTCGTATACAAGACATACTGTAGTAAATTAGTGAAATTTTTTGCGTGTTCCCAAAGCTCAAAAAAAGTGCTTGTGAGAAAAACCCAAATATTTCATTTAAATGAATGGTAAAATCTGCTATACTATTAGACTGAAAATTGTAGGGAAAGAAAAAACGAATTGTTCTAGCTTCGAAAATTAATTTAAAAAGGATAAGTACATATTTTAATGCTTATATGATTTATTTAGCAAATATGAAAAATGTCATTGTTCAGTACTGTTTTGTATTTTGCCACGAGAAAACAACAAAATAAGATTTTGATGTTTACTAAGCACCACAAAAAAAAATATTTCCAAGAGCTGGTGGTTTTATGCTTCTTTTAAATAGAATACCGCAAGTTCAGATGACTTGAAACAGACTTAGGATCGGAAAACAGAGAAAAATTTGGTTATGTTTCCATTAGTCTTATAACTAACAGCCGAACATTTGATAAACATTTATAAATGGAAATCCGTAGCTTTTTCTGTTTTCTTTTAAGGCTCGTAGCTATTTCTATTTTCTGTTAATAGAAAATGGAAGCAACTAGGAGCCCTAACAGAAAATAGAAACAGTAGTGAGCTATCGCGTCGTACACAAGACATACTGTAGTAAATTGGTGAATTTTTGTGCGTGTTCCCAAAGCCCAAAAAAAGTGGTTGTGAGAAAAACCCAAATATTATATTTAAATGAATGGTAAAATCTGCTATACTAATAGACTGAAAATTGTAGGGAAAAAGAAAACAAATTGTTCGGGCTTCAAAAATTAATTTAAAAAGGATAAGTACATATTTTAATGCTTATATGATTCATTTAGCTAATATGAAAAATGTCATTTTTCAATATTGTTTTGTATTTTGCCACGAGAAAACAACAAAATAATATTTTGATATTTACTAAACACCACAAAAAAATATTTTCAAGAGCTGCTGGTTTTATCCTTCTTTTCAATAGAAAACCGCAAGTTTAGATGAGGTGAAGCAGACTTAGGATCGGAAAACAGAGAAAATTTTGGTTATGTTTCCACTAGTCTAATAACTAACAGCCGAACATTTGCTAAACATTTATAAATGGAAACCCATAGCTATTTCAGTTTTCTTTTAAGGCTCGTAGCAATTTCTGTTCTCTGTTAATAGAAAACGGAAGCAACTATGAGCCCTAACAGAAAATAGGAACAGTAGTGAGCTACTGGGTCGTATACAAGACATACTGTAGTAAATTTGTGAAATTTTGTGCGTGTTCCCAAAGCTCAAAAAAAGTGCTTGTGAGAAAAAATCCAAATATTACATATAAATGAATGGTAAAATCTGCTATACTATTAGACTGAAAATTGTAGGGAAAGAGAAAACGAATAGTTTTAGCTACGAAAATTAAATTAAAAAGGATGAGTACCTATTTTAATGCTTATATTATTCATATAGCAAATATGAAAAATTTCATTTTTCAGTACTGTTTTGTATTCTGCCACGAGAAAAAAAAACAAAATATGATTTTGATGTTTACTAAACACCACAAAAAATATTTCCAAGAGCTGGTGGTTTTATCCTTCTTTCCAATAGAATACCGCAAGTTTAGATGACGTGAAACAGAATCGGAAAAAAGAGAAAGATTTGGTTATGTTTCCATTAGTCTAATAACTAACAGCCGAACATTTGACAAACATTAATAAATCGAAACCCGTATTTTTTTCTGTTTGCTTTTAAGGCTCGTAGCTATTTCTGTTCTCTGTTAATAAAAATTGGAAGCAACTATGAGCCCTAACAGAAAAAAGAAACAGTAGTAAGCTATCGCGTTGTATACACGTCATACTGTAGTAAATTGTTAAAATTTTGTTCGTGTTCCCAAAGCCCAAAAAAGTGGTTGTGAGAAAAATACCAAACATTATATTAAATGAAAGGTAAAATCTGCTATACTAATAGACTGAAAATTGTAGGGAAAAAGAAAACAAATTGTTCTAGCTACGAAAATTAAATTAAGAAGGATGAGTACCTAATTTAATGCTTATATTATTCATTTATCCTTCTTTTCAATAGAATACCACAAGTTTAGATGACGTGAAGCAGACTTAGGATCGGAAAACAGAGAAAAATTTGGTTATGCCTCCTTTAGTCTAATAACTAACAGCCGAACATTTGATAAACATTTATAAATGGAAACCCGTAGCTATTTTTGTTTTCTTTTAAGGCTCGTAGCTATTTCTATTCTCTGCTAATGGAAAACGGAAGCTACTAGAGCCCTAACAGAAAATAGAAATATTAGTGAGCTATCGCGTTTTATACAAGACATACTGTAGCAAATTAGTGAAATTTTGTGTGTGTTCCCAAAGATCAAAAAAAGCTTGTGAGAAAAATTAAAATATTAAATTTAAATGAATGGTAAAATCTGCCATACTATTACACTAAAAATTGTACGGAAAGAGAAAACGAATTGTTTTAGCTACGAAAATTAAATTAAGAAGGATGAGTACCTAATTTAATGCTTCTATTATTCATTTAGCAATAATGGAAAATTTCATTTTTCAGTACTGTTTTGTACTTTGCCACGAGAAAACAACAAGATAAGGTTTTGATATTTACTAAACACAACAAAAAATATTTCCAAGAGCTGGTGGTTTTATCTTTTTTTTTCAGTAGAACACTGCAAGTATAGATGACGTGAAGCAGACTTAGGATCGGAAAACAGAGAAAAATTTGGTTATGTTTCCATTAGTCTAATAACTAACAGCCGAACATTTGATAAACATTTATAAATGGAAACCCGTATTTTTTTCTGTTTGCTTTTAAGGCTCGTAGCTATTTTTATTCTCTGTTAATAGAAAACGGAAGCAACTATGAGCCCTAACAGAAAATTGAAACAGCAGTGAGCTATCGTGTTGTATACAAGACATAATGTAGTAAATTGGTGAAATTTTGTGCGTGTTCCCAAAGCTCAAAAAAATGCTTGTTAGAGAAATCCAAATATTATATTTAAATGAATGGTAAAATCTGCTATGATATTAGACTGAAAATTGTAGGGAAAGAGAAAACAAATTGTGTTAGCAACGATAATTAAATTAAAAAGGATGAGTACCTAAATTAATGCTTATATTATTCATTTAGCAAACACAAAGAATTTCATTTTTCAATACTGTTTTGCATTTTGCCACGAGAAAACAAAATAAGATTTTGATATTTACTATAAACCACAAATAAATATTTCCAAGAGCTGGTGGTTTTATCCTTCTTTTCAATAGAAAACCGCAAGTTTAGATGACGTGAAACAGGATCGGAAAACAGAGAAAATTTTGGTTATGTTTCCATTAGTCTAATAACTAACAGCCGAATATTTGATAAACATTTATTAATGGAACCCCTAGTTTTTTCTTTTAAGGCTCGTAGCTATTTCTATTTTCTGTTATTAGAAAACGGAAGCAACTATGAGCCCTAACAGAAAATAGAAACAATAGTGAGCTATCGTGTCGTATACAAGACATTCTGCAGTAATTTGGTTAAATTTTGTGCGTGTTCCCAAAGCTCAAAAAAGTGCTTGTGAGAAAAAAATCCAATTATTATTTTTAAATGAATGGTAAAATCTGCTATACTTTTAGACTGAAAAATGTAGGGAAAGCGAAAACGAATTGTTTTAGCTACGAAAATTAAATTAAAAAGGATGAATACCTAATTTAAAGCTTATATTATTCATTTAGCAAATATGAAAAATTTTCATTTTTCAGTACTGTTTTGTATTTTGCCACGAGAAAACAACAAAATAATATTTTGATATTTACAAAACACCCCAAAAAAATATTTCCAAGAGCTGGTGGTTTTATCCTTCTTTTCAATAGAAAACCGCAAGCTTAGATGACGTGAAACAGGATCGGAAAACAGAGAAAAATTTGGTTATGTTTCCATTAGTCTAATAACTAACAGCCGAAAATTTGATAAACATTTATAAATGGAAACCCCTAGCTTTTTCTGTTTTCTTTTAAGGCTCGTAGCTGTTTCTATTCTCTGTTAATAGAAAACGGAAGCAACTATGAGCCCTAACAGAAAACAGAAACAGTAGTGAGCTATCGCGTCGTATACAAGACATACTGTAGTAAATTGGTGAAATTTTGTGCGTGTTGCCAAAGCTCAAAAAATTGCCCTTGAGAAAAATCCAAAAATTTGTTTTAAATGAATGGTAAAATCTATTATACTATTAGACTGAAAATTGTAGGGAAAGAGAAAACTAAATGTTTTAGCTACAAAAATTAAATTAAAAAGGATGAATACCTAATTTAATGCTGATATTTTTCATTTCGCAAATTTGAAAAATTTCATTTTCCAATACTGTTTTGTATTTTGGCACGAGAAAACAACAAAAAAAGATTTTGATATTTACTAAACACCACAAAAAATGTTTCCAAGAGCTGGTGGTTTTACCTTTTTTTTTCAGTAGAACACTGCAAGTATAGATGACGTGAAGCAGACTTAGGATCGGAAAACAGAGAAAAATTTGGTTATGTTTCCATTAGTCTAATAACTAACAGCCGAACATTTGATAAACATTTATAAATGGAAACCCGTATTTTTTTCTGTTCGCTTTTAAGGCTCGTAGCTATTTTTATTCTCTGTTAATAGAAAACGGAAGCAACTATGAGCCCTAACAGAAAATTGAAACAGCAGTGAGCTATCGTGTTGTATACAAGACATACTGTAGTAAATTGGCGAAATTTTGCGTGTGTTCCCAAAGCTCAAAAAAAGAGCTTGTGAGAAAAATCCAAATATTATATTTAAATGATTGATAAAATCTGCTATACTATTAGAGTAAAAATTGTAGGGAAAGAGAAAACTAACTGTTTTAGCTACGAAAATTAAATTAAAAAGGATTAGTACCTATTTTAATGCTTATATGATTCATTTAGCAAATATGAAAAATTTCATTTTTCAATACTGTTTTGTATATTGCCACGAGAAAACAAATAAGATTTTGATATTTACTAAACACCACAAAAAAGTATTTCCAAGAGCTGGTGGTTTTTATCCTTCTTTTCAATAGAAAACCGCAAGTTTAGATGACGTGAAACAGGATCGGAAAACAGAGAAAACTTTGGTTATGTTTCTATTAGTTTAATAACTAACAGCCGAAAATTTGATAAACATTTAAAAAAGGAAACCCCTAGCTTTTTCTGTTTTTTTAAAGCTCGTAGCTATTTCTATTCTCTGTTAATAGAAAACCGAAGCAACTATGAGCCCTATCAGAAAATAGAAACAGTAAGGAGCTATCGCGTTGTATACAAGACATACTGTAGTTAAATTGGCGAAATTTTGCTCGTGTTCCCAAAGCTCTAAAAAAGAGCTTGTGAGAAAAATCCATATATTATATTTAAATGATTGATAAAATCTGCTATACTATTAGAGTAAAAATTGTAGGGAAAGAGGAAACTAACTGTTTTAACTACGAAAATTAAATTAAAAATGAATAGTACCTAACTTAATGGTTATATTATTCATTTAGCAAACATGAAAAATTTCATTTTTCAAAACTGTTTTGTATTTTGCCACGAAAAAACAACAAAATAAGATTTTGATATTTACTAAACACCACAAAAAAGTATTTCCAAGAGCTGGTGGTTTTATCCTTCTTTTCAATAGAAAACCGCAAGTTTAGATGACGTGAAACAAGATCGGAAAACAGAGAAAAATTTGGTTATGTTTCTATTAGTCTAATAACTAACAGCCGAATATTTGATAAACGTTTAAAAATGGAAACCCCTAGCTTTTTCTGTTTTCTTTTAAGGCTCGTAGCTATTTCTATTCTCTGTTAATAGAAAACGGAGGCAACTATGAGCCCTATCAGAAAATAGAAACAGTAGTGAACTATCGCGTTGCATACAAGACATACTGTAGTAAATTGGTGAATTTTTGTGCGTGTTCCCAAAGCTCAAAAAAGTGCTTGTGAGAAAAAATCCAAATATTATATTTAAATGAATGATAAAATCTGCTATACTATTAGAAGGAAATTTGTAGGGAAAGAGAAAACGAATTGTTTTAGCTATAAAAATTCAATTAAAAGGGATGAGTACCTAATTTAGTGCTTATTTTATGCATTTAGCAAAATGAAAAATTTTATTTTTCAATACTGTTTTGTATTTTGCCACGAGAAAACAACAAAACAAGATTTTGATATTTACTAAACGCCACAAAAAAATATTTTCAAGAGCTGGTGGTTTTATCCTTCTTTCAATTGAAAACCGCAAGTTTAGATGACGTGAAACAGGATCGGAAAACATAGAAAAATTTGGTAATGTTTCCATTAGTCTAATAACTAACAGCCGAATATTTGATAAACATTTATCAATGGAACCCCTAGTTTTTTCTTTTAAGGCTCGTAGCTATTTCTATTTTCTGTTATTAGAAAACGGAAGCAACTATGAGCCCTAACAGAAAATAGAAACAGTAGTGAGCTATCGCGTTGTATACAAGACATACTGTAGTAAATTGGTGAAATTTTGTGCGTGTTCCCAAAGCTCAAAAAAGTGCTTGTGAGAAAAAATCGAAATATTATATTTAAATGAATGATAAAATTTGCTATACTATCAGACTGAAAGTTGTAGGGAAAAAGAAAACGAATTGTTTTAGCTACGAAAATTAAATTAAAAAGGATGAGTACCTAATTTAATGCTTATATTATTCATTTAGCAAATATGAAAAATTTCATTTTTCAATACTGTTTTGTATTTTGCCACGAGAATACAACAACAAATTTTTCCAAGAGCTGGTGGTTTTATCCTTCTTTTCAATGGAAAACAGCAAGTTTAGATGACGTGAAACAGATTTAGCATCGGAAAACAGATAAAAGTTTGGTTATATTTCCATTAGTCTAATAACAAACAGCCGAATATTTGATAATCACTTATGAATGGAAACCCGTAGCTTTTTCTGTTTTCTTTTAAGGCTCGTAGCTGTTTCTATTCCCTGTTAAAATAAAAAGGAAGCAACAATGAGCCCTAACAGAAAATAGAAACAACTACGAACCTTAGCATAAAACAGAAACAGTTATGAGCATTAACAAAGAAAAGAAACAGCTATGAGCCTACAAAGTAATTATAAACAGCTATGAGCCTCAACAAAGAAAAAGAGCTGCGAGCCTAAAAATGGAAGCAATTGATATTTTTGTTTAAAAGTAGTGAGCTATCGCGTCATAAAGAAGATATACTGTACTAAATAGGTGAATTTTTGTGCGTCTTCCCAAAGCCTAAAAAAGTGCTTGTGAGAAAAATCCAAACATTATGTTCAAATTAATGGTAAAATGTGCTATACTATTAGAGAGAAAATTTTTGGGGAAAAAGAAAATGAATTGTTTTAGCTTTAAAAATTTGTTTAAAAAGTATGAGACCAAATTTAATGCTTATGTAATTCATTTAGCAAAAACGAGAAAAAATTTCATTTGTCAATACTTTTTTGTATACTGCCACAAAAAACAACAACATAAGATTTTGATATCTACTAAACATCCCAAAAATTATTTCCAAGAGCTGGTGATTTATCGTTCTTTTCAATAGAGTACCGCAAATTTAGACAACGTGAAACATATTTAGGATCGAGAAACAGGGAAAAAATTAGTTTTGTTTCCACTACTCTGCTAACTAACAGCCTGATATTTGGTAATGATTTGTAAATGGAAACCCATTACTTCTTCTGTTTTCTGTTGACGATTAAAGCTTTTTCTGTTTTCTGTTAAGGCTGATAGTTGTTTCTCTTATCCGTTCAATTTAACAGCTGTTTCTGTTTTCTATTGATAAACAAAGCTGTTTCTAATTTCCGTTAAGGCCCATAGCTGTTTCTAATTTAAGTTGAGGCTCAGAGCTGTTTCTTTTTTCTGTTAGGGCTCGTAGGTGTTTCTATTTTCTGTTAGAGCTCATAGCTGCTTCCATTTTCCATTAACAGAGAAAAGAAACAGCATCGAGCATTAAGACAAAACAGAAAAAACTACGGGTTTCGTTTTACAAATGATTATCAAATATTTGGCTGTTAGTTATTAAACTAATGGAAACATAACCAAAACTTTCTCTTTTTTCCGATCCTAAATCTGTTTCACGTCATCTAAACTTGCGGTATTCTATTGAACAGAGAGATAAAACCACCAGCTTTTGGACTTTTTTGGTAAAGTTTAGTGAAAATCAAAATTTACTTTGTGTTTTTTCGCGGCAACATACAAAATCGAATTGAAAGGTGAAATTTTTTATTACCCTAATTAATTTATATAAGCCTTAAATGAGCTACTCATTTTTGTAAAACAGTTTTGCGTAGCTAAAAACAATTTGCTTTCTTTTTCCCTACAATTTTCAGTCTATTAGTATAGCAGATTTTACCATTCATTTAAATATAATGTTTGGATTTTTTCTAACAACCACTTTTTGCGCTTTAGAAACAAGCACAAAAACTCACCAATTTACTACAGTATGTCTTGTATACGACGCGATAGCTCAACACATTCAAACAAAAACATCAATTTCCCCCATTTTTAGGCCCACAGCTGTTTTTTTTTGTTGAGGCTCATAGCTGTTTATAATTTCTGTTGAGGCTCATAGATGTTTCTTTTTTGTTTAGGCTCATAGCTGTTTTTGTTTTCTGCTAAGGCTCATAGCTGTTTCTATTTTCTGTTAAGGCTCCAAACTGATTCTGTTTTCTGTTGAGGCTCAGAGCTGTTTCTAATTTCCGTTAAGGCCGATAGCTGTTTCTATGTTAACGCTCACAGCTGTTTCTGTTTTCTCTTAAGGCTCATAGCTGTTTCTATTTCAAAAATTACAAAAACCGCTCGGATTGATTATAAGAGCTTTTGGTTTTTCAAACGGTTGTCAAACTGTCGTGGACATAGAAAGCCTGATAACTTATAGTTTTTTAGTGCTAATAGCACAATATTGAAAGATCCAAAGCACGTTCTATGTTTTTAAGACAACTATTAGGTTCTAAATCTAGTCATTGATCATGTTTGAGTCCATGGGAATAAAATCACCACACTTGAGAGAGCAGGTAGTTATACCGTTGATTAAGATCATGATACTTCCATCTAAAAATAAAATCAGTAGATAAACAAATTTTGTCCTACAAACCAGTTCTTCCGACTAGAATCTTGATTCAAACGGTAGTCCTAAACTCAGTTAGATATATTAGAAAGTTTGAATTAACAGGTTATCCAGACAGGAACAAACTGAATAAAGTCTCTAAATTGATATAAATGAATTTTCATGAAATGATGCTGTAAATCAATGCGGTTCAAACTGATGGTTCTAGATCTATTTTTAGAGTTGTATTATAAAATGTAAAATCTTTCCAGCATGTAATGGATGATTATGATACCACCGAAAGTGTGATTGTGTTCTTCGAAAAGTGCAACTCTATTCTATATTGCCGTGCGATGCATTTCTAGAATTTTGCAGAGGCAAACCAGACTGCGTAACCATTGCGACCCCCACTATAAATTTTGGTGTTTACAGTAATTTTGATTCTTGTTATTTTTTCGCATTGATAATGTGCAGTTTTACATCCGATTTTTGAGTCCAATTTCGTCCCTTCCATCAAATTACCTTCTTGATCTATGATTCAGATATCTTTTGTAAATCTGTTAAATCGATTGCAAATTATCTTTAGCTATCCTTGCCATCTTGGAAAATTCATTCCTTCAAGTAATTCCTTTGCTTGAAAAACTCTTTTCATTCCGCCTGCAAAAATCAACAAACCAACACTTTCTTCTGATGTCATTTTTTTCTAAAGATCATTAATTTTTCCAACGTTCAACTTAGGCTGTTTTTTCGCTAGTCAATTTGATTAAGGCTGAAGGTTGTTTTTATATTGTTTCTGGTTGTAGCGCAAATTTTTTAGATTCTGTCATTGAAAAACTGAAGAAGATTGAACGTTACGTTTCTGCAATAAACACTATATGGTAGAATGTTTTAATGTTGATGATTGAATAATGTTATAGAATGAGTTTATAGTGTGGAGACGCCGACAACTGTGACTTTGGAGGCAAAGCTTGCTCGACTGAAACGCAAGGATTCTGACGATATCGAAAACTTTTACATCACAGGGCAGGAGCTGCTCACAAGGCTACGAGAAGCAGGTATAGCAGTCTCGGATACCTTTTTCAGCGCTTTTGTCCTGAATGGACCGCCAATGAGAAATGAAGGTTTCTATATGTAAGATAACTTCATCCCGGCAAAAACTTCACAGAGTTGAAGAAAAGGCCGCAAAACTTTCATCTGAGCACAGCAAAGAGACAAAAGGGACAAAGGTGGTCAGCGGCATTAGCAGTGAAGCTTGATCTCAAAAAAGGACACAAGTAAGGAAACTGCTTTATGTGTGGGATCCATGGACACTTTACGAAGGACTGCAGGAGGAAGAACACAAGACAATACAACAAGTGTGATCAGATGGGTCACCTCTACAGGGCATGCAAGTGGCAGAAGGATGGAGGCAAACTTGAGTCACTGGCAATGAGTCGGACATTGACTACATTGGTCGAAAAAAAAACATAGTTAAAGACATCGATGCATTCGCGAAACTTTGGCCCACTCAATCAGTGATCAGAAACCCAATGAAGAGGCTTCTAATGTGGTGTACAGAAGCAGTTTGAGAATTAGCAAACTCTCAAACAGAGCCGAACTCCCATACGAAACCAGAAATGTTCTTTGTGTGCCTGGCTGTTCTTCAAACCTCCTATCAGTCTCAAGGCGCACAAATTGGGACGTAGCTTCACTACTGAGAACAAAACGGCCGTATGTAGTTTCAGAAGGGAATTCAAGGAAAACTAACTGAGAAAAAACTTACTTACCCTGCAGCGTTTTAGTGTTAAAGATGAGTTCCAACAGCGTGAAAATTGACAGCGCAAGGAAATCTCACAGACGATTACGTCATTCGAATCAAACGCATGTACTCCGGAATGCACCAGGGACAGTGAAGCAACCCAAAGAAGTGTGCAGTGTTTGCGCATTGGCTAAGAGTACAAAGACTCCAGTACCGAAATTGGCAGAAATCCAATCACAATTGAAACTGGAGAGGTTGTTGAAACCCCTCAGAGTAGAGTCAATATAATACTTCCGGTTCAGCATTGTGTTTGCAGACCGATAAACAAAGTTTGTGCTTGTAAACTTCCCTGAGGCAGAAAGTGAAGCACTGGCCAGCCTGAAGGTTTTTTTTCTGTGTAGGGACACCAGAAAGGGGGACATAAGAAACTGAGATAAGACAAGCAAGGGAATTTCTCTCGGAACATTTCAAGATGCAGACGTTAGACGCACACATTCTACAGTCGAAAACCATATCAGAGACGCCAAAACAAAAGCCGAAAAGAGTTAGCCGAAAGGCGCACAATTAAAGTTCCTTGATATGGCAAAGTGTTTGCTCAGTGACTCAGGACTTCCCAATATGATATTGAGAGCAACAGTTCTCCGCGCAGCGAGGATGACAATCTTGGTTGCACAATGTACCCAATTTTGGTTGCACAATGTTCATGAGGAAGAGAGAGAGAGAGAGAGAGAGAGAGAGATAGAGAGAGAGATATGTTACACGAACTTAAACCCAGTGCGCTCAAACGAATGTTTGTGAGACTCCGAAGTTGAAAATAGATACCTCTTTTTCAAGCCAAACTCGCCCAAAGTATTGGCAGTTTGAGAAGTGATCATTAGGGTCCGAAATGGACCAAATCCCTGAAAACACTGAGGCAGATTACCTACTAAATAAGTGTTCTGAGCTGCTGGGGATCCGAAACCCATATGATGGTAACAAAGACTATTGCAGCGAAGAGAAACGCGGCCCATCTGTAACAAAAGAATAGTGGAATGACGCACAGAGCGTGACCACCCAAAAAGCAACAACGAGCACGGCAAAGAGACAAAAGGGACAAAGGTGTTCAGCGGCATTAGCAGTGAAGCCTGATCTCAAAAAAAGACAGAAGTATGGAAACTGTTTTGTGTGTGGGATCCATGGACACTTTAACAAGGACCGCAGGAGGAAGAAGACGAGACAATACAAAGTATTGGCAGTTTGAGAAGTGATCATCGGGGTCCGAAATGGACTAAATCCCTGAAAACACTGAGGCAGATGACCTACTAAACAAGTGTTATGAGCAGCTGGGGATCCGAAACCCATATGATGGTAACAAAGACTATTGCAACGAAGAGAGACGCGGCCCATCTGTAACAAAAGAATAGTGGAATGACGCACAGAGCGTGACCACCCAAAAAGCGACAATGAGCACGGCAAAGAGACAAAAGGGACAAAGTTGTTCAGCGGCATTAGCAGTGAAGCCTGATCTCAAAAAAGGACACAAGTGAGGAAACTGTTTTGTGTGCGGGATCCATGGACACTTTACCAAGGACCGCAGGAGGAAGAAGACGAGACAATACAAAGTTTTGGCAGTTTGAGAAGTGATCATCGGGGTCCGAAATGGACTAAATCCCTGAAAACACTGAGGCAGATGACCTACTAAACAAGTGTTCTGAGCAGCTGGGGATCCGAAACCCATATGATGGTAACAAAGACTATTGCAACGAAGAGAGACGCGGCCCATCTGTAACAAAAGAATAGTGGAATGACGCACAGAGCGTGACCAACCAAAAAGCGACAACGAGCACGGCAAAGAGACAAAAGGGACAAAGGTGTTCAGCGGCATTAGCAGTGAAGCCTGATCTCAAAAAAGGACACAAGTATGGAAACTGTTTTGTGTGTGGGATCCATGGACACTTTAACAAGGACCGCAGGAGGAAGAAGACGAGACAATACAAAGTATTGGCAGTTTGAGAAGTGATCATCGGGGTCCAAAATGGACTAAATCCCTGAAAACACTGAGGCAGATGACCTACTAAAAAAGTGTTATGAGCAGCTGGGGATCCGAAACCCATATGATGGTAACAAAGACTATTGCAACGAAGAGAGACGCGGCCCATCTGTAACAAAAGAATAGTGGAATGACGCACAGAGCGTGACCACCCAAAAAGCGACAATGAGCACGGCAAAGAGACAAAAGGGACAAAGTTGTTCAGCGGCATTAGCAGTGAAGCCTGATCTCAAAAAAGGACACAAGTGAGGAAACTGTTTTGTGTGTGGGATCCATGGACACTTTACCAAGGACCGCAGGAGGAAGAAGACGAGACAATACAAAGTTTTGGCAGTTTGAGAAGTGATCATCGGGGTCCGAAATGGACTAAATCCCTGAAAACACTGAGGCAGATGACCTACTAAACAAGTGTTCTGAGCAGCTGGGGATCCGAAACCCATATGATGGTAACAAATACTATTGCAACGAAGAGAGACGCGGCCCATCTGTAACAAAAGAATAGTGGAATGATGCACAGAGCGTGACCACCCAAAAAGCGACAATGAGCACGGCAAAGAGACAAAAGGGACAAAGGTGTTCAGCGGCATTAGCAGTGAAGCCTGATCTCAAAAAAGGACACAAGTAAGGAAACTGTTTTGTGTGTGGGATCCATGGACACTTTACCAAGGACCGCAGGAGGAAGAAGACGAGACAATACAAAGTATTGGCAGTTTGAGAAGTGATCATCGAGGTCCAAAATGGACTAAATCCCTGAAAACACTGAGGCAGATGACCTACTAAAAAAGTGTTATGAGCAGCTGGGGATCCGAAACCCATATGATGGTAACAAAGACTGTTGCAACGAAGAGAGAGGCGGCCCATCTGTAACAAAAGAATAGCGGAATGACGCACAGAGCGTGACCACCCAAAAAGCGACAATGAGCACGGCAAAGAGACAAAAGGGACAAAGGTGTTCAGCGGCATTAGCAGTGAAGCCTGATCTCAAAAAAGGACACAAGTAAGGAAACTGTTTTCTGTGTGGGATCCATGGACACTTTACCAAGGACTGCAGGAGGAAGAAGACAAGACAATATAATTTATTGGCAGTTTGAGAAGTGATCATTGGGGTCCGAAGTGATCATTGCAACCAAAATTGGGTAGTTTACAAATTGAAGGCTTGAGGAAGCCTTCAATTTGTAAACTACCTAATTTTGGTTGCACAATTTTCATGAGGAGGAGAGAGAGAGAGAGAGAGAGAGAGAGAGAGAGAGAGAGATATGTCACACGAACTTAAACCCAGTGCGCTCAAATGAATGTTTGTGGGAATACGAGGTTGAAAATGGATACCTCTTGTTCAAGCTGAACTCGCCCAAAGTATTGGCAGTTTGAGAAGTGATCATTGGGGTCCGAAATGGACTAAATACCTGAAAACACTGAGGCAGATGACCTACTAAATAAGTGTTCTGAGCAGCTGGGGATCCGAAACCCATATGATGGTAACAAAGACTATTGCAACGAAAAGAGACGCGACCCATCTGTAACAAAAGAATAGTGGAATGACGCACAGAGCGTGACCACTCAAAAAACGACAATGAGCACGGCAACGAGACAAAAGGGACAAAGGTGTTCAGCAGCATTAGCAGTGAAGCCTGATCTCAAAAAAGGAAACAAGTAAGGAAACTGTTTTGTGTGTTGGATCCATGGACACTTTACCAAAGACTGCAGGAGGAAAGAGACAAGACAATACAAAGTATTGGCAATTTGGGAAGTGATCATTGGGGTCCGAAATGGACTAAATCCCTGAAAACACTGAGGCGGATGACCTACTAAATAAGTGTTATGAGCAGCTGGGGATCCGAAACCCACATGATGGTAACAAAGACTATTGCAACGAAGAGAGACGCGGCCCATCTGCAACAAAAGAATAGTGGAATGACGCACAGAGCGTGACCACCCAAAAAGCGACAATGAGCACGGCAAAGAGACAAAAGGGACAAAGGTGTTCAGCGGCATTAGCAGTGAAGCCTGATCTCAAAAAAGGACACAAGTAAGGAAACTGTTTTGTGTGTGGGATCCATGGACACTTTACCAAGGACCGTAGGAGGAAGAAGACGAGACAATACAAAGTATTGGCAGTTTGAGAAGTGATCGGGGTCCAAAATGGACTAAATCCCTGAAAACACTGAGGCAGATTACCTACTAAATAAGTGTTCTGAGCTGCTGGGGATCCGAAACCCACATGATGGTAACAAAGACTATTGCAACGAAGAGAGACGCGGCCCATCTGTAACAAAAGAATAGTGGAATGACGCACAGAGCGTGACCACCCAAAAAGCCACAATGAGCACGGCAAAGAGACAAAAGGGACAAAGGTGTTCAGCGGCATTAGCAGTGAAGCCTGATCTCAAAAAAGGACACAAGTAAGGAAACTGTTTTGTGTGTGGGATCCATGGACACTTTACCAAGGACCGTAGGAGGAAGAAGACGAGACAATACAAAGTATTGGCAGTTTGAGAAGTGATCGGGGTCCAAAATGGACTAAATCCCTGAAAACACTGAGGCAGATTACCTACTAAATAAGTGTTCTGAGCTGCTGGGGATCCGAAACCCATATGATGGTAACAAAGACTATTGCAGCGAAGAGAAACGCGGCCCATCTGTAACAAAAGAATAGTGGAATGACGCACAGAGCGTGACCACCCAAAAAGCGACAATGAGCACGGCAAAGAGACAAAAGGGACAAAGGTGTTCAGCGGCATTAGCAGTGAAGCCTGATCTCAAAAAAGGACACAAGTAAGGAAACTGTTTTGTGTGTGGGATCCATGGACACTTTACCAAGGACCGCAGGAGGAAGAAGACGAGACAATACAAAGTATTGGCAGTTTGAGAAGTGATCATCGAGGTCCAAAATGGACTAAATCCCTGAAAACACTGAGGCAGATGACCTACTAAAAAAGTGTTATGAGCAGCTGGGGATCCGAAACCCATATGCTGGTAACAAAGACTGTTGCAACGAAGAGAGAGGCGGCCCATCTGTAACAAAAGAATAGCGGAATGACGCACAGAGCGTGACCACCCAAAAAGCGACAATGAGCACGGCAAAGAGACAAAAGGGACAAAGGTGTTCAGCGGCATTAGCAGTGAAGCCTGATCTCAAAAAAGGACACAAGTAAGGAAACTGTTTTCTGTGTGGGATCCATGGACACTTTACCAAGGACTGCAGGAGGAAGAAGACAAGACAATATAATTTATTGGCAGTTTGAGAAGTGATCATTGGGGTCCGAAGTGATCATTGCAACCAAAATTGGGTAGTTTACAAATTGAAGGCTTGAGGAAGCCTTCAATTTGTAAACTACCTAATTTTGGTTGCACAATTTTCATGAGGAAGAGAGAGAGAGAGAGAGAGAGAGAGAGAGAGAGAGATATGTCACACGAACTTAAACCCAGTGCGCTCAAACGAATGTTTGTGGGAATACGAGGTTGAAAATGGATACCTCTTGTTCAAGCTGAACTCGCCCAAAGTATTGGCAGTTTGAGAAGTGATCATTGGGGTCCGAAATGGACTAAATCCCTGAAAACACTGAGGCAGATGACCTACTAAATAAGTGTTCTGAGCAGCTGGGGATCCGAAACCCATATGATGGTAACAAAGACTATTGCAACGAAAAGAGACGCGACCCATCTGTAACAAAAGAATAGTGGAATGACGCACAGAGCGTGACCACCCAAAAAACGACAATGAGCACGGCAACGAGACAAAAGGGACAAAGGTGTTCAGCAGCATTAGCAGTGAAGCCTGATCTCAAAAAAGGAAACAAGTAAGGAAACTGTTTTGTGTGTTGGATCCATGGACACTTTACCAAAGACTGCAGGAGGAAAGAGACAAGACAATACAAAGTATTGGCAATTTGGGAAGTGATCATTGGGGTCCGAAATGGACTAAATCCCTGAAAACACTGAGGCGGATGACCTACTAAAAAAGTGTTATGAGCAGCTGGGGATCCGAAACCCACATGATGGTAACAAAGACTATTGCAACGAAGAGAGACGCGGCCCATCTGTAACAAAAGAATAGTGGAATGACGCACAGAGCGTGACCACCCAAAAAGCGACAATGAGCACGGCAAAGAGACAAAAGGGACAAAGGTGTTCAGCGGCATTAGCAGTGAAGCCTGATCTCAAAAAGGGACGCAAGTAAGGAAACTGTTTTGTGTGTGGGATCCATGGACACTTTACCAAGGACCGTAGGAGGAAGAAGACGAGACAATACAAAGTATTGGCAGTTTGAGAAGTGATCGGGGTCCAAAATGGACTAAATCCCTGAAAACACTGAGGCAGATGACCTACTAAATAAGTGTTCTGAGCAGCTGGGGATCCGAAACACATATGATGGTAACAAAGACAATTGCAACGAAGAGAGACGCGGCCCATCTGTAACAAAAGAATAGTGGAATGACGCACAGAGCGTGACCACCGAAAAAGCGACAATGAGCACGGCAAAGAGACAAAAGGGACAAAGGTGTTCAGCGGCATTAGCAGTGAAGCCTGATCTCAAAAAAGGACACAAGTAAGGAAACTGTTTTGTGTGTGGGATCCATGGACACTTTACCAAGGACTGCAGGAGGAAAAAGGCAAGACAATACAAAGTATTGGCAGTTTGAGAAGTGATCATTGGGGCCCGAAATGGACTAAATCCCTGAAAACACTGAGGCAGATGACCTACTAAAAAAGTGTTATGAGCATCTGGGGATCCGAAACCCATATGATGGTAACAAAGACTATTGCAACGAAGAGAGACGCGGCCCATCTGTAACAAAAGAATAGTGGAATGACGCACAGAGCGTGACCACCCAAAAAACGACAATGAGCACGGCAACGAGACAAAAGGGACAAAGGTGTTCAGCGGCATTAGCAGTGAAGCCTGATCTCAAAAAAGGAAACAAGTAAGGAAACTGTTTTGTGTGTTGGATCCATGGACACTTTACCACGGACTGCAGGAGGAAAGAGACAAGACAATACAAAGTATTGGCAATTTGAGAAGTGATCATTGGGGTCCGAAATGGACTAAATCCCTGAAAACACTGAGGCGGATGACCTATTAAAAAAGTGTTATGAGCAGCTGGGGATTCGAAACCCATATGATGGTAACAAAGACTATTGCAACGAAGAGAGACGCGGCCCATCTGTAACAAAAGAATAGTGGAATGACGCACAGAGCGTGACCACCCAAAAAGCGACAATGAGCACGGCAAAGAGACAAAAGGGACAAAGGTGTTCAGCGGCATTAGCAGTGAAGCCTGATCTCAAAAAGGGACACAAGTAAGGAAACTGTTTTGTGTGTGGGATCCATGGACACTTTACCAAGGACCGTAGGAGGAAGAAGACGAGAGAATACAAAGTATTGGCAGTTTGAGAAGTGATCGGGGTCCAAAATGGACTAAATCCCTGAAAAGACTGTGGCAGATGACCTACTAAATAAGTGTTCTGAGCAGCTGGGGATCCGAAACACATATGATGGTAACAAAGACAATTGCAACGAAGAGAAACGCGGCCCATCTGTAGCAAAAGAATAGTTGAATGACGCACAGAGCGTGACCACCCAAAAAGCGACAATGAGCACGGCAAAGAGACAAAAGGGACAAAGGTGTTCAGCGGCATTAGCAGTGGAGCCTGATCTCAAAAAAGGACACAAGTAAGGAAACTGTTTTGTGTGTGGGATCCATGGACACTTTACCAAGGACTGCAGGAGGAAAAAGACAAGACAAAACAAAGTATTGGCAGTTTGAGAAGTGATCATTGGGGCCCGAAATGGACTAAATCCCTGAAAACACTGAGGCAGATGACCTACTAAAAAAGTGTTATGAGCAGCTGGGGATCCGAAACCCATATGATGTTAACAAAGACTATTGCAACGAAGAGAGACGCGGCCCATCTGTAACAAAAGAATAGTGGAATGACGCACAGAGCGTGACCACCCAAAAAGCGACAATGAGCACGGCAAAGAGACAAAAGGGACAAAGGTATTCAGCGATATTAGCAGTGAAGCCTGATCTCAAAAAAGGACACAAGTAAGGAAACTGTTTTGTGTGTGGGATCCATCGACACTTTACCAAGGACTGCAGGAGGAAAAAGACAAGACAATACAAAGTATTGGCAGTTTGAGAAGTGATCATTGGGGCCCGAAATGGACTAAATCCCTGAAAACACTGAGTCAGATGACCTACTAAAAAAGTGTTATGAGCAGCTGGGGATCCGAAACCCATATGATGGTAACAAAGACTATTGCAACGAAGAGAGACGCGGCCCATCTGTAACAAAAGAATAGTGGAATGACGCACAGAGCGTGACCACCCAAAAAGCGACAATGAGCACGGCAAAGAGACCAAAGGGACAAAGGTGTTCAGCGTCATCAGCAGTGAAGCCTGATCTCAAAAAAGGACACAAGTAACGAAACTGTTTTGTGTGTGGGAACCATGGACACTTTACCAAGGACTGCAGGAGGAAGAAGACAAGACAATACAATGTATTGGCAGTTTGAGAAGTGATCATTGGGGTCCGAAGTGATCATTGCAACCAAAATTGGGTAGTTTACAAAATGAAGGCTTGAGGAAGCCTTCAAGTTGTAAACTACCCAATTTTGGTTGCACAATGTTCATGAGGAAGATAGAGAGAGAGAGAGAGAGAGAGAGAGAGAGATATGTCACACGAACTTAAACCCAGTGCGCTCAAACGAATGTATTTAAGACTCCGAGGTTGAAAATGGATACCTCTTGTTCAAACCGAACTCGCCCAAAGTATTGGCACTTTGAGAAGTGATCATTGGGGTCCGAAATGGACTAAATCCCTGAAAACACTGAGGCAGATGACCTACTAAACAAGTGTTCTGAGCAGCTGGGGATCCGAAACCCATATGATGGTAACAAAGACTATTGCAACGAAGAGAGACGCGGCCCATCTGTAACAAAAGAATAGTGGAATGACGCACAGAGCGTGACCAACCAAAAAGCGACAATGAGCACGGCAAAGAGACCAAAGGGACAAAGGTGTTCAGTTTCATCAGCAGTGAAGCCTGATCTCAAAAAAGGACACAAGTAACGAAACTGTTTTGTGTGTGGGAACCATGGACACTTTACCAAGTACTGCAGGAGGAAGAAGACAAGACAATACAAAGTATTGGCAGTTTGAGAAGTGATCATTGGGGTCCGAAGTGATCATTGCAACCAAAATTGGGTAGTTTACAAATTGAAGGCTTGAGGAAGCCTTCAAGTTGTAAACTACCCAATTTTGGTTGCACAATGTTCATGAGGAAGATAGAGAGAGAGAGAGAGAGAGAGAGAGATATGTCACACGAACTTAAACCCAGTGCGCTCAAACGAATGTATTTAAGACTCCGAGGTTGAAAATGGATACCTCTTGTTCAAACCGAACTCGCCCAAAGTATTGGCACTTTCAGAAGTGATCATTGGGGTCCGAAACGGACTAAATCCCTGAAAACACTGAGGCAGATGACCTACTAAACAAGTGTTCTGAGCAGCTGGGGATCCGAAACCCATATGATGGTAACAAAGACTATTGCAACGAAGAGAGACGCGGCCCATCTGTAACAAAAGAATAGTGGAATGACGCACAGAGCGTGACCAACCAAAAAGCGACAATGAGCACGGCAAAGAGACCAAAGGGACAAAGGTGTTCAGCGTCATCAGCAGTGAAGCCTGATCTCAAAAAAGGACACAAGTAACGAAACTGTTTTGTGTGTGGGAACCATGGACACTTTACCAAGTACTGCAGGAGGAAGAAGACAAGACAATACAAAGTATTGGCAGTTTGAGAAGTGATCATTGGGGTCCGAAGTGATCATTGCAACCAAAATTGGGTAGTTTACAAATTGAAGGCTTGAGGAAGCCTTCAAGTTGTAAACTACCCAATTTTGGTTGCACAATGTTCATGAGGAAGATAGATAGAGAGAGAGAGAGAGAGAGAGATATGTCACACGAACTTAAACCCAGTGCGCTCAAACGAATGTATGTAAGACTCCGAGGTTGAAAATGGATACCTCTTGTTCAATGCGAACTCGCCCAAAGTATTGGCACTTTGAGAAGTGATCATTGGGGTCCGAAATGGACTAAATCCCTGAAAACACTGAGGCAGATGACGTACTAAATAAGTGTTCTGAGCAGCTGGGGATCCGAAACCCATATGATGGTAACAAAGACTATTGCAACGAAGAGAGACGTGGCCCATCTGTAACAAAAGAATAGTGGAATGACGCAGAGAGCGTGACCACCCAAAAAGCAACAATGAGCACGGCAAAGAGACAAAAGGGACAAAGGTGTTCAGCGGCATTAGCAGTGAAGCCTGATCTCAAAAAAGGACACAAGTAAGGAAACTGTTTTGTGTGTGGGATCCATGGACACTTTACCAGGACCGCAGGAGGAAGAAGACGAGACAATACAAAGTTTTGGCAGTTTAAGAAGTGATCATCGGGTTCCAAAATGGACTGAATCCCTGAAAACACTGAGGCAGATGACCTACTAAATAAGTGTTCTGAGCAGCTGGGGATCCAAAACACATATGATGGTAACAAAGACTATTGCAACGAAGAGAGACGCGGCCCATCTGTAACAAAAGAATAGTGGAATGACGCACAGAGCGTGACCACCGAAAAAGCGACAATGAGCACGGCAAAGAGACAAAAGGGACAAAGGTGTTCAGCGGCATTAGCAGTGAAGCCTGATCTCAAAAAAAGACAGAAGTATGGAAACTGTTTTGTGTGTGGGATCCATGGACACTTTAACAAGGACCGCAGGAGGAAGAAGACGAGACAATACAAAGTATTGGCAGTTTGAGAAGTGATCATCGGGGTCCAAAATGGACTAAATCCCTGAAAACACTGAGGCAGATGACCTACTAAAAAAGTGTTATGAGCAGCTGGGGATCCGAAACCCATATGATGGTAACAAAGACTATTGCAACGAAGAGAGACGCGGCCCATCTGTAACAAAAGAATAGTGGAATGACGCACAGAGCGTGACCACTCAAAAAGCGACAATGAGGGATGTCTCGGATGTTGAGGAAGCATCACTATATGAAAAAGCTACTGCAACAAGAGGGAGTCCCAGAGATTCAGAGTTGGAAGGAAAAGCTGACACAGAAGAGTACTCAAATTCAGAGAGAGTTGGCTTCAATGAAAATTTACCAGGGCAATCTTAAAGTGTGGAGCCCAGACGAGGAACAGGAGCCAGCAATGTTCCAAAATTTTGTCAGCACATCAAAACCCATCTTGTTGTAAACGAGGGTGACTACGTGCAACCCAAAACCGTCTACAAAGCCAAGCAAGGTGATTGGAACCAGTGGCAAAGTGGTAACAGGAAAAGAAGGACGAGCTCAAGGCACTCCAAAACAGCAAGACCTGGACCTTGTGAGACCACAAAAACAAGGAACTTATTCTGGTTAACAGGTCTACCAGGCAAAATTTGAAACCTGTGGTCAAGGCGACAATAAAAATGCACGCTATTTTGCAAAAGGCTTCAAACAAGCGAAGGGGCTGGATTGTTTTGAGACTTTTGCCCCTACCTGTAAGCTAGAGAAATTCAGGGTTCTACTTCAACTATCCGCAAATCAGGGCCGTATGAAGCACCAGCTTGGTGTTAAGGAAGCTTGGCAACCTTCTCCACTAGAAGAAGTGTGTCTGGAAGAGCGCCAAAAGTTTGTGGAACGAGGATCAGATGGAGAGAAATTAGTACGCCGACTAAATAGGTCAATTTATGAGTAGAGACAGGCTGCTAACAGCTGGTACAGGGAGTTGGCGAGCTTCTGACCGAGACAGGCGATTACCAGAAGTAGGAACAATCAAAGCCTCTTTGCAGCAGCAGAGACAATTAAGCAAATTTTCATCTTGGTCTGGCTTGATGACATCATAGTAGCATCAAGAAGCAGGACAGTGATCTCCGATGTAAAGATAGCACTCGAAGTAACATTCCAGTTGGAAGACAGAGGGAGACCACGCTAGTTTCAAGGTTCCATATTAAAACGCGGGTAGGCGCAAAGTCATAACAGACCGAGAGCGCTCTATAGGGACAATGCTGGAGCCAATTCAAACGGATAAATGCAAGTCTTAAAGTACTCCAGCTGACTAAATTTTGAAAGTTTACACAGCAGAGATCAAAAACCAAGAAGTGAATCAAGAGATCCACATAAGCTTGGTTTGATCAGTTCTATATTTGGCCAAGCAGACGAGACCAAACATCATGTTATCGGTCAATATTCAGTCCAAATCCATGTATGCGTCTACCAATCAACACGGGCTGTGAGTAAAAGCACATCTACATTAATTTTGAGGTTCAAAAAGAAATAAACATGATTATTCAAAAGATGTTGCTAATAATTTAGTGCCGGAAAGTGATGCAGACTGGTCTGCTGATAAGAACGACAGCAAATCAGAGTTGCCAAGAAGCAGGTCACAGTTTCACTTTCTTCATGAAGCAAAATATCAAGGCATGACAGAATGCTAGAGGAATCAAAGGAGGGAAAAAATTTTGCGCGCCGAAAAGTATTGAGCCATTATACTGTATACAAGACATATTGCCGTGAATTGTTGAAATTTTTGTTGTGTTTTAAAATTCTGAAAAAACAACAGAAAGTCTTGTTTTATATTGCAAAGTGTGAGAAAAGAAAATAAAAAGACTTTTTACTAGACTGAGAACTTCAAGAGAAACCAAAACGAATTGTTTTGGTTACGAAAATTAATAAAATACCAACACATGTATCTAATTTAATGCTCTGAATATTGATTATGGTAAAAGAAAAAGTTTCTTGCTGTTTTGTTATATATCGCCACCAAAAAGAACAAGGCAAGATTTCGATATTTACTAAACATACAAGAAAGTCATAGCAAAACCAAAAACAGAAAAAAATGTTAATCTTTCCACTAGTCTATTATTTATTAGCCCAATAATTAAAGATTTATAAATTTTTAAATATATAAAAATTTATGATCAATTTGTAAATTTTTTATACCAATATTTAGTTTCTAAGTTAGGGCTCATGGCTGTTTCCATTTCAATAATTACATACACCGCTTGGATTGATTATCAGAACATTCGGTTTTTTAAACGGTTGTCAAACTGTTGTGGACATAGAAAGCCTGATACCTGATAGCGTTGTAGTGCTAATAGCACAATATTGAAAGATCTGAAGCACGTTCTATTTTTTAAAGGCAACTATTAGGTTCTAAAGCTAGTCATTGATCATGTTCGACTCCATGGGAATAACTGAGTGAGAAAACAGGTAGTCATACCGTTGATTTAGATCAGGATGCTCCTATATAAAAACGAAATCAGTAGATAGAGAAGTTTTGTCCTCCGAGCCAATTCTTTTTGTTAGAATCTTGATTCGAACTATAGTTTTAAACTCAATTAGATAAATTAGAAATTTTGTAGTTTAAGTTTATCCAGACAGAAGAAATTTGACTAAAGTCTCTATAAATTATTATAAATGAATCTTCAAGAAATTGTGCTGTAAAAAAATGCTCACTTCAAACTGACTGATGGCTCTAGATCTATTATGAGAGTTAGGGTAAAAAAGTAAAATTTTCCCAGCTTGTAATAAATGATTGATACCACCAAAATTGTGAATGAGTTCTTAGAAAAGTGCAACTCTATTCAATATATAGTATGCCGTGCGACGCATTTCTAGATTTTTGCAGAAGCGAACCAGACTGCGTAACTATTGCAACCCCCACTATAAATGTTGGTGCTAACAGCAATTTTGATTCTTGTTATTTTTTCGCAATGATAAAGTGCCATCTTTACAACTGATTTTTGAGTCCAATTTTATCCCTCCCATCAAATCACATTCTTGATCAATGATTCAGATATCTCCTGTAGACCTCTTATTTCGATTGCGAATTATCTTTTGCTATTCTTGCCATTTTGGAAAAATAATTCCTTCAAGTAATTCCTTTACTTGAAAAACGCTTTTCATTTCGCCTGCAAAAATCGATAACCCAACACTTTCTACCTGGTGTCAAGTTTTTCCAACGATTAGTAATTTTTCTAACGGTCATTTTAGGCACGCATTCTGGTTGCTGTTTTCAAGCCGAAAGTGTTCGACGACTGTTTTTTTGCTAATCAATTTGATTAAGGCTGAGGTTTGTTTTTAGATTGTTTCTAAACGTTGCGCACCTTTTTTGTTTAGAATCTGTCTTTGAAAATTGAAAAATTTTAAAAGTTGGAAACAAAATGCAAGTTCTATCAAAACATTGCTAGAGTTTTTAAATTTAAAAAGTTGAAAACTATCATTAAAACTATCATCAAACCCTTAACGAGGTTTTCTGGACCCTGCGTCTGGAAATCTTGAGTAATGACAATAATTGTCAAAAAAAAACTGAAAAAAGCAAATTTTGTCAAAAAATGATTAAATTCGTGATGTTGAAAACCATTCAATTACCACTATAAACTGTGGAGTAATCTAGTATCAAATTTAGAGGAATTTCTTTGACACCCAGGGCTGATAAAACTCAAAAATGACAAAATCCTTCTTAAAAATTTTGAAAATAAGTATACATTTGTGTGTTTTTGTCGGAATTACCAAAATATATAGCTCTTGAAAAGGTCAAAAAATCACTTGAATCATGCAAAAAACCTTTATCAACTTTATCAGCCTCAATTTGAGACGAGTACAACGAAAAATTCGAAAAATGACAAGAAACTGCAAATTTTTGGGCTTCAATTTTTTCAATAACAAAGTACCACTTTAATCAGAGAGGAACCAATGGACTTCGATTCTTTTCACCCGATGAAAATCGGGATTTTCTATTAATTCGGTTACTTGAGAGCTGTGTTGATTTTCTTGCTTTTGTTCAGGAGAGCATTTCTACTAAAATGTTCTCAGAACACAAAAAAGTGTTTCCTTTAGATGTTACTGTTTCAAAAACAATCAACAACATAACCGACTAACTTTGGCCGAATTGCACTCAAATGACCGGCGATGAGTTGGCTTCGTCAGTAGCTAGCCAAGGTATAGTGAGGCTACCTTTCGCTTAATTGAAGGGCGTGAGGGTAATAGATGACATCACGTTACATAATAGCAGCTGAAATACGCCATCAACAAAAAGAGTTGAGGAAAGAGAGAGCGAGAGAGATTACGAGAGAAAAAACGTTAACGAGAAAGACAAGAAAAGAAAACCAAACCGTCAGGAGGCAGAGAGAGAGCTAGGAATATTTCCGTGATGAGATTCGACTCTGCAACTAGTTTTTCATCCCTGTTAGTAATCAAATCATATAGAAAACTGAAAGTGCAAAATTGAAAAGAAATGTTTAAACATTTCGCATTGACAATTTTTAAAACAATGTAACCAATCTGAATGATAGTAAAACTCAGAAAAGGGCAAAAATATTCAAAAAGTACAAACAATCGCAAATTTTAACAAAATCTTCCCAAAAATGGCGATTTTAATATCTCCAAAAATACCTCATTGTCTCAAGAGACTATCCAGTATCCCTATTTCAAGACTTAAAAAAACTGGCTCATAAATATCAATAAACTTGCCAGTTGACATTTTTTACAATTTGAAAAAACTTTTAAAGTATATCAAAAATTGCTAAAACTCCAAGTATTGATAACCACTTCATTAACACTAGAAACTATACATCAGCTTGTTTTCAAACCCTGGTGGCCCCTTCTGCCGGGAAAAAACTGAAAAAAAAATCAAAAATTTTTATAAAACCTGAAAATAAGGGAAACATTTTTTTAACAAAAAATTGTTTCAATTCTTGATACTAAAATCTTCAAGCACATTCCATTACATCTAAAAACTAGGCAATAACTTGTAATTAAATCCCGGAGAATGTTTCTGGGCTCTTGAGGCTGAAGAAACCTAAAAATGACAAAATTTTAGAAACTGAAAAAAAAACTGCAAGTTCCATAAAAAAAATGCTAAAGTTTGTGATTTTGAAAAGTTGAAAACTATCATCAGAAATATTATCAAACCCATAAGAAAGTTTTCTGGACCCCGAGTCTGTAAATCTTGAATGACAATAATTTTCAAAAAACTGGAAAAAATTGCAAGTTTTGTAAAAAAAAAAAAGCTAAAATTTGTGATGTTGAAATGTTGGAAACCATTCCATTACCACTATAAACTGTGCAGTAATCTATTATCATACCCTAGAGGAGGTTCTTTGACACCCAGTGCTGATAAAACTCAAAAAATGACAAAATCACAAAATCTTTTTAAAAAAATGTGAAAATAAGAATACATTTGTGTGGTTGTTGGGATTACAAAAATATATAGCTCTTGAAATGGTCATGCAAGTCACTTATATCTTGCAAATGAACTTTATCGACTTTAAACAGCCTCATGTTTAGACTGGCGCAACAAAAAATTCCAAAAATGACAAAAAATGCAACTTTTTGGGTTCAAAATCTCCTAAAAGTGACCTTTTGACATTAAACTACGGCCTTCCCGGTAGCTTCATCTCACTAAGCACTTGATGGACTACTAAACGCGGCTAAGGGCCTCTGATGAAACTTAATGCCCACTGGGCGCCACTTGTTTCTCCCGTTTTTCAGAACGAAGATTCAATTGTTTCTGATGAAAAATCGGTCAAGCGAAAAATCGCATTAAAAAGACCAACAGGACTAATATAATTATTGCAAACTTCGTTTGAGAGCAATTAATAACTTTTAATGCCTCAGCGATCAGCATTGTGCGTCCTGTCAACTCGGCTTCGCCTCGTCTCAAGTCTTCCCGGTACGCTAATCAATTTGTACATGTAAAAGTAGTTCTCTAATTGTTACTTAGATCCAGTTTATAAAAATAAACCTTATAAGTTGAACAGTTGACATAAAATAAACATGCACAAATGTTTAACGCAATGGTATTTCATTTTTTGTTATAGATGAAACGCCATAAGTTGAAGCGTCCTTTATTGTGCAATTTGATTCTTTCCTGTTGCCTTAAATTGGCCATCTATGGTTACATAACTACGAGACGATGTTCAAATCCAGTCCTCTAACTCAGTTTTGTTTGTTTTTTTAACAGGTAAATTTGATTCTAATTGTATGTTAAAACATAAACCTTGGCGGCAGAGAGACTTATCACCTGACAGAAAGGCACTTGCGCCCAGTACTGGATACAAGTAACCAGGGGTTAGTTTTTGTTAAATTTTTTAGAGGACCAAAGGGTAAAGACACGACACATCAAGGACCCCCCCCCGTCGTATTTCAAAAATATAGGTAATATTGTTAGCTACTTATGTAGTCTTCAGGTGCCATAAAAAGATGTCACAGCACAGAACAATGCAGTTCCAATCTACGTATTTATGTATTCTTAATTTATATCAAATTTCGGATCTTTTCCGTTTGAGCTTTCAGAACGTTATACATCCCCAGTAAAAGAATACGTGCTATTACATGGTACATCACAATGTAATAATAAAGCACGTATACTTGGGAAGCAAACAATTTGCACCCCTTACACTGGGGGAGGGTGATAGGGTGGGTACACGGAAAAGATTCCCATATTTCTTTAGGTTAATTGCTTATTTCCAAAATGTTTTAAAAAGTTATGGGGGCAAAATTATAGCTGTTAAGTCAGGGTCACCAACCCGTCGAGAATTCCATGCATGTGAGCTTTCATATAGCGGGTGCCGCTCGACACACGTTCTTACCAAATAGCTCAGCATTAATTTGCAAAGTTGGGCTGCCTTCATCTGCCAGATGGTTGTTCACCCTTTGTTCACTATTCTAGAAGATCACAAATAATGTCTATCCCCCCATTTTTGCGAAAAAAAGACACTCGAGCATGAGAGACTCTTTCTTGATGTCGTTCATTTTGGAAGATCTACAAGAAACCCTCTGTCTGTTTTGCAACTGCAGAAAAATCTAGGAAGAGTATATCAAGGTGGTAAGATTCCTGCGACAGTTCTATTTTAGTTGGAAATTCACAACTTGTCACAACTTGATTGGTGACGGGCATTTTTTTTTACAATTGTAATGACACTGACACAAGGTGACTCTGAGGATGTGAAAGAGCTCATACCCACGAATCTTGCAACGCTCTTTGGCTGCCACAAAGCTGCACTTCTAAAGAAACAAGTCGAGGAGCAGTTTGTAGATGCTATGAAGTTAATTGCAGCAATCTTCAGATCTTGCAAGAGGATGTTAATTCTGAATTGACTAGGGTGGAGAGCCACATCAGGCGTGCACTGTCGCAAAAGGAGACTTTGATGAAGAGAAGCGACTAGCAGAAAAAAATTAAGCTGGTTTAAGATCACACAGACCGAAAGAAGCAGCACTCTTAGCATAAACGCAGATGGAGATAAGACAGCAAAGAAGAATAACAATGTAAAGACTTCTTGGAATATCAGAACGGTTTCAAAAGTGCTGGGTGGCATCCTCAGTTCAAACCATCACATCCGCAAAAAAATAAGTCTACATACGTCTCAAAATTCACAATTCCCGAAACGCACCCCGCTCCTTAACATAAGGCCAATAATAGCTCGCTATCGCAGCTATTAATGACAAAGTTTCCAAAACACGTTATTTAATCATTAATTATACATATAGATTTCCACAGCTGCCATGTTTTTATATCATATAAATCTACACTGCCATCAAAAATTAACTTTCACGTCATTCAATCATCGTAATGATCAAGTCCAAATTTTCCTTTAACTAGCAGCTCTCGCTCTACATGGGGCAAAAAGTTTATCTGGATATTCTCCATTGAAACCCGTTCACTGAATCTGTACGGCATTTGGAAACCACCAGGCCTTGGCAAAAAGTTATTGGCTTGAGCTAACCGAACTGCTTCACTCAGTTTTTCATATTGTGCATCACAAACGCCAGTGACCTCTTGAGAGTGAAGATTATTGTTGTGATCCAAAAATTGGCGAAGGATAAGCACATCTTCCATTTTTATGTTTATGTTGTATTTGCAGATTGGGCAAGTTGTACTGTTTTCAGGGACATCTACAGGTCGCAACCTTTTCATTCTGCCATCTCTAACTACTCCAGATACTGTGACTTCATTTCCGTTTTCATGGATAAGAATTTCTCGAATACTGGGAAAACTTTCTTTCTGAATTGCTGAAAGATTTCGGCTGATGCGCTTCATCGATGATGGAGCACCTCTGAGCGGTAGAAATTCGGAGCAAATTTTATACATTGATCGCACGAAACAATTTTGTAATTTAAGTGCCATCACAAACCTGAAATAAATGATGCAAATAAGTGATTACATATACAATTAGTATACTATACCAGCATCTGTTCACTTGGACATAATTTAAATAGTATCAAAAGCGCTCCGACAGTTCAAATTTGAAATTTCACGCAAAATGCGTGAAATATATAGCTCAAGTGACCTTAAAATAAAACATTTGGAACACATTTAACTTTTTTAAAATAAAAACTTGTATTCATCGTCGTCATTTATTAAAAATAAAAACAATGTAATAAATAAATAGAACACGGAATAAAGTACATACAGAAGCAATCGGGAGAGAAAATATTGTTCCAGGCCCTACTCACATCGTAAAGAGAATTTATTATTTTTTATAGACCCATCACCAATGGGAGGCACTTTTAAGCTGTCATGAAATACAGAATTTTTGTGCGATAAGACAGCACTGAGAAAGTTAAGTATCTTTCAGATTCTTTTTCTTCCTATTAGGCTTCTAATATCTTTTGAAAACATTTAAAAAGGGAGCTCCTCCATAAAGAGCTTACTTTTATTCGAATGAAAGATGATGTCAGCGTAGGATGTTTCGCTTTTCTAAATGTTTCTCGGTTATGCGCTTCATCACTTTGCTAGCTGATGGCCTGCGGTGTTGGCAAAGACAAGATGAGCAACTCTACTGCCCCCCCACTTCAAAAACGTTGCTTGTATTTGAGTTTTATTAGGATTCGTGGTTGTTGTTGTAGCTATCACACAGAGCAGCAATTCGCGGGTAATTCTGGCGGGATACATGCGCTTATTGCCGTTTTTAACTGGTACCCTAAGTGGTCGCGTTAACACAAGTTTAGCCCGGATTGGCGGGGTAGGGGCCCTGCCAGATAGTATTCTTTTAACTAAGGATCCAGGGTGCAAAAACTTTTACAATCTCGGAACTGAGCCTGTAACTTTTGATGAGACTTTGCATGCGGCCCCAAAATGGTGAAAAAATGAAAAGTCTACTAAGCCACATCTTCCAAATATGCTTGTGAGAAGAAGTTAATGCACGCGAATAAAAAAATCGCAAAAAGATTATATTTTTTGAGAAAACTAAAATTAAATTTTTGATTTTTTGACCCAATTTTTCGAAAATGTGACCAAAAAATGCTGAAGTACGAAAAAAATCAAACTTTCGAAAGAGTGATTTTTGATGCCAAAAACGTGCTTCTCCGATGAAAAATACTCCTGGTTGAAATTTTTTGGACAAAAAATGTAAGAAAAAACGCTTTTTTGAAAATTTTGATAATTTTGCGATCTTATGATTTTTTCAGCATAAGATAAAATCGGGACTGGCTGAGGGGCTTGTCCCTGAAGACAGAACCCACATTATGCAGGAGGACATGATGGTGCTGCCCCTTGAAAATTCATTCCGAGCCGGAACGGCTTGGCCAGGTACACTTTGATGATATGACAAAGAGAGCGAATTTTGTGCCTTCCTATCTTTAGTTTGATTGGAAAGCATACCAGATTTTTTGTTTTAGAGCCGACAGTAACCGAAATTTGGCAAACACGTGGCACTACTGTGAGCGGCAAACATCTGATAAAGTTTGACCACTTGCCGAGAATCAAAACTCCTGACGGAGCTTGATTGCATTTGTATCATGATAATATTAATAGGTATTATAGTAGTAGTGCGTGACTGCCTGTCATTAACTTGCTTGTGGTGCGGTGACCTTTCTGCATCTACGTCGTGGCGAATGACATGCGGTCCCCGGGTTAGGGGTAACAGGAGAGGCATCGTCAAGATCACGGGAAAGGGGCAAAAAAGTCGGATTATTCTGTGCAGAGCGGTCGTGTAGGACTGATTGAATTCAGTCTAGCCTTTTCGCTACCTCTACTGGTCTTTCCCAAAGGTCAATTAATTTCAGATCTGTGGTATTCTTACTGCATGTCAAATGTTCATTTTAAATGTAATTGGATCTGGTATGTACACTCAGATGTTCTGGCTATGGGTGCATCATTGGCTGTATTACTAGCAAACGTGTGGATGAAATTTTCAAGGCATCACTGCAAATACCAGAGCTCAGTGAAAATATCTCCTGATCCGACCAACTCGGGAAGTGCAAAGACTGTAACCGAAGAGTGGATTTCTGAGGAAGAGGAGTAGAATGTGAATCCTGCAAAAACTGATTTCATGCAAAATGCCAACAGATAACGAATGAGGAATCCGTCAACATGCAGAAGGTTGTTTGGATTTGTACTTATTTCAGCAATCAACACACAGTGGGGCGATATGAGGAGATGAAGTTGTTTAAAAGGTATGCGGATGATATTATCTGCACGGTTCGTGGTGACCCTGACGAGAACTTAAAATTTGCAAAATGATTACACAACCTGCAATTTACCTTAGAGAAAGTTTACGTGGAAGGGGATTTGGCTTTTCTTGACATTAGCATAAATGTGAGCAGCAAAAGCAATATAACCTGTCATTGGTATCAAAAACCAACTGACACTGGAATAACACTGAATTTTTACAGCTGTGCAACGCTTCAGCATAAGAGAAACTTGATTCATGGAACGGTTCAAAGGGTATTTAATGCAACAATTAAATGGTTGGCCTTCGAACAGGCTCTTGAAAATAACAAAACTTGCTGGACCAAAAATCAGTATCCAGAGGAATGGTTTTCAAAAATAGTGAGTCAGATTTTAGAAAAGATGATAAGTGGCGGTAAAGACCAATTGGGAACAACTCCAAAAAAGCATAAAAAAGCAAGACTAGATCTTATAATAAGCCAACAGTTTCTCTACAATACAGAGGCAACCTTTCTCAAAACTTTGCAAGCAAATTGAAGAAACACTGCGAATTGCAAGTAGTTTTATAACGCGGAAATTAAGATCAGGCCTCTCCACCCTGAAATCATCCTTCAATAGAGGCCTGAAATCCCACGTTGTATATGAGATAAAATGTAATGGATGCGGATCCATCTATGTTGGGCAAACAAGCAAGCATCTTACCACAAGGATAACAGAACATCAAAAGAAGGATTCACAGGTGGGTCAACATCTAGTTGAATGTTGTGGCGCCACGAATGACATTGAAAGGAAAATTCTGGACGCCTGTCGGAAATTCGCAAAGCTAATGACTATTAAAGCTATTTACATCAGCAAGCTGAAGCCGGCACTAAACACACGCGATGAACTTATGGGGCAAGAATTCACGCTAAAATAATCGTTTAAATCATAATTTCGACTAGATAAGGATACATAGCGCAAAAAACTTTTGTGCATGACAAGACAAAAATTGCAAAAAATCCACAAGAGGGATACTAAGGGTTAGAGCAAATTCGGAATACCCCTAAAAATACAAAAACATGGCCAAAATCGAAAATCTGGAATAGGAATGTTTAAAAAGAAATTGATAACAGATGTAAATAGGAGTTGTAAAAAGGCTAAATATGGTATATAGAAAAAAATTTACGATTGAGTTTTCTAGAGGAGATCATTGAACTGTTTTAATTGGGGTCTGAGACAAATGTAAATATATGATCATATTATCTTTGATCAATTTGTGAAACAGTTTTAACCTGACGATGAACGTATAGTTAGAAAACGTTTGTTTTAAATATCGGAAGTATTTTTAATTTGACAAATTGGGTTCTTTAACATTGTTACAGATCATGCTCAATTAAGATTTTAGCCGGACAGAGTATCCAGTTCTCAGTTGCGTTAGTCGGATACATGCAATTTGTTGCGACATTTGCTCTACTTCTGCTATCTTTGGGGGAAGTATACCTAGTTGCTTGCTGTCTTTGTTCAACTGAGTATGGACCGTGTGTCGGTAGATACTTTTGAGCGCATTTTGTATTGTTTATGATTTAATTGACTTGTATTGTTTGTGTGCTGCTTCACTATCATTTAGTGTTGGTCTCAAGGGACGAAGACTGGTTATAGATGTTTTTCATGATCAGCACGGAGGCTTTGATAACTGCCAGCTAGGAAATGCTCTGCTAACAAGCTTACAAATATCACGTATCCTCGCAGGACACAGACAGCGAGGATTCGTGAAATTTGTAATCTTCATTGATGCGGAATGCGGGTTGAATCTTCACTTCAAAGACGGTCCTTTAAAATCGGGATGGCCGTAGTTCAATGGCTTTGATGTCTAGCCTCGCCTCGTCTTCACTAGTAATAGATTTGTGGAAGCGTTCCCCTTTTAGCGATTGGAGTTCAAGTTCAATTTCGACATCGTAGCAAAACAAATCTAGCAACTTACCAAAAGTGCAATTTACAAGAGCGGTTGCGAATATAGGTTAAATATGATATTCAACAACCAAGTACCATCTCCACAAGTTGACAGCGCTTATCGCTTACTATGCCAAAATGGGTAGAAGAATACTATTAAACTATAGGACGTTTTTAACTCTGGATTTTTTCTACCCTCACATTCCGTAGCTTCATCCATAAATTAGCTCAAGACGGATGCTGCCAATGCAGTTTTATTAATTTCAACGTCTGATTCACAACTCATGTTATTGATTTTTCGGGTAAAAGCCGCAAGTGGAACTCTACTCAGGTTGAGGTCCAGACCGAAATGGCCTCCGTGTGCGCTTAGAGTGCGCTCGAAAATTTCCTCTGATCAGACTATTGTGCGCTCGAATGTCACCCCCTGATCAGACAAGTCTGCGCTCGAATCCGCCTCTGATCAGACTGAAGTGCGCTCGAAATCGCCTCTGATCAGACTGAAGTGCGCTCGAAATCGCCTCTGATCAGACTGAAGTGCGCTCGAAGTCGCCTCTGATCAGACTGAAGTGCACTCGAAATTGCCTCTGATCAGGCTAAAGTGCGCTCAAAATAGTCTGATAAGAGAATGGATTTGAATATGATAAAATCTCTCAATATTGTTATAATATATTGATGTCATGAAAAATGATGTTTTCAGAAATATATTCAGTTAAGGAAAAACCTATAATAAAAGTATTGCCAATTAAAAGAAATCTGAATTGCCGGAAAAACATTTTGTTGAGTATGCCAATAATTCATTTTTTTGACTTAATAGATGAACTTAGACAGCTTTACATAATAATGTCTTGATCTATAGTTAATACCAATCTTATCAAAAAGGGACCGGCAGTTGACATCAGCTGGGCCTCTTGCTTCTGATCAACCCATCAGGCTCTCGATGGGTCTCTATAGTGTAGACTCTTGGGAGAGACAGCCTCAGTCAGCAAAACAAAAACAGAAAAATTTGAAAAGGTAGTGTGCGCTCGAACTGGCCTCTGATCAGACAAGTTTGTGCTCAAAACTGCCTCTGGTCAAACCGTCCCAGACCGACGTGACCTCTGATCAGACAAGATCCAGACCATTGTCCAGACAAAAGTGCGCTCGAAGTATTCTCCAGACCATGTAAATCGAGCGCACCGAGAACATGTGTGCGCTCAAATATGATCTGATCAGAGGTCACTTTGGTCTGGCCACCTCGACCTGGGTAATTCCTTAAAGACTCGCAGCCAATTGTCTCTCTTGACTCTCCCTAACTCCTGATTAACAGAAACAATCAGCGGTCGAGTGCAATGCAATGGCAATTGTGGAATTCGCAAATGTGCGCATTGTTAATATTATAAATAGGTTATCAATTTCTTTAAAAACATTCGCATTCAGGATTATTCATTTTTGGCACTGTTTTTGTGTTTTTAGGGTAATTCCGAATTTGCCCTAGTCCTAAGTATCCCTCTTGTGGAGGTCTTGCAAATTTCGTTTTGTCATGCACAAAATGTTTTTTCCCTATGTAACTTTCTCATGTTAAATTAATGATTTGAACTGATATTTTAGCGTGAGTTCCAGCCCCTATATCCACCGTGTTTAGTGCCAGCTTCAGCTTGCTGATGTATATAGATTTGACAGTCATTAGCTTTTCGACTGTCCGACAGGCGTCCAGAATTTTCCATTCAAGGTCATTCGTGGCGCCACAACATTAAACTAGATGTTGACCCACAACCCACCTGTGAATCCTTCTTTTGATGTTCTGATATCCTAGTGCTAACATGCCGGCACGTTTGCCCAAGATAAATGGATCCGCATTCAATAAGTCTTATCTCATATACCGCGTGGGATTTCAGGTGTCTATCGAAAGATGATTTCAGGGTGACGACGCATAATTTTAATTTTCGTGCTATTAAAACCAATTGTAAGTCGCATAGTTTCTTCATTTTGCTTGCAATGTGTTGAGTAATTTTGCTTCTGTATTGTAGAAAAATAGTTGGCTTACCATGAGATCTGGTTTTGCTTATTGAAGCCCTTTTGGTTATGTTTTCGATTGATTTTTAATGCCACTTATTAACTTTACTAAATTCTGGTTCACTATTTTTCAATACCATTCCTTTGGATCCATTTTCGCGCTTCAAGCCGAAGAGAATTTTGGGCTTCTCAAGGAGATCGGTCATCTGAACATCGCGGACGAAGTAACTGGACCCTAATCAGACAAAGGCAGCGATACACTCCCTCAATTGTGCTTCCCTTGCACACTTGACTGGAATTTTTCAACAGTACAAACAAAAAGAAACTACACATTGTAACGGTAATTGCTGGTTTGAATGATTACGACACAAACGCAAGGGCTTCCCAAATAACTGCAGAAAATTGATAAAAAACAATTGATGACAGATTTATTCCACGCGTAATTTTTATCACAAAAACTATTGGCTCCACAAATAATTTTTTAATAAGTAATCAAGTTAATAATCTAAATTATGCTCTATATAATAATTTATAGTTATACTCACCCAACCATCCAATTTGTGTCCCCAAAATTCAATCTCTCTTTTAAAAATTTCTGTAAAAATAGTATACATTTCTCTTTCTATGGTTACCATGTGTTTGCTGGTTATTTAACCCGCATGTTTGAGTCCTTCACTCGTTAGTTAATCATATGATTTCAGACTGCTAACAGCCTCCCTCATTTATATTCCATCCCCATGTCCGAGCAGTCACACTGCTCAAAATGTTCAAACCATCTCAGGGGTGGAGGGGTTTGGTGTTTTTCATGCGCCACTTATCAGCATGTAAAGTGTAGTGCTAGTCGAGTACAACATAAGAACTTCCGCTGCATAAGCTGCGAAACGAAAAAAATTTCCTCAGAGGCAACAACTCTAAGCCATGCAGCCGCCAATAGTCAGACATTGAAAGCTTCTTGGGAAGACTGTCCTGAACCCTGCAGCTACTCGCTCAACCTCGAAGAAGTTAAAAAAGAGCTTATGAAGAACATCTACTCATAAGTTGTTCATTGGAACGCAATCTTTTTTATGCTGCCAAGAAATGAGACAGGCCTTATGTTCACCGATACCTTGAATGAATCCTGTTTCCCACTTTAAATGATTGTAACGCACAAACGGCAATGTACCGCGCAATGGCGATGCCTCATCTCATTCTTGCAAGAACAAGAACGGAGGACGACGCCTCAAATAACAAAACCTTTGCAAGATCAATGGATAAAGTGGGACAAAACCTAGATCAATGGATAAAGTGGGACATAGATTCCCTGTTTCTTTAAGCAAAATTTATTGAGTAACGTATGAGCAGAACTAAAGCAAAACGATCTTTTGTTGAATAAAAAGAATTTGTTAAACACATGTCAACAAAATGTTTCCAATGCCATTCGATGTCTTACTGAAGAAACGAAAGGTGGTGTCCTTTCTTTAACTGACAAAGCTGACATGAAAACATTCCTTGTATTCCTAAGCGAGGAACATCCGGAACCAAGCAAAGGAAATTTGAGTCATCTAGTGAGCTAAGAATGTCCAAAAAGTTTACAATACCACCAATCTATATTTGAAAAACTCAATGCAACAATGGTTACAAAATCTGCAGTGAAAACGCATGGGATTCATGCCCTTCCGGTCTTCGAAGCCAACGAACTGACCTCTTTTAAGACGTCCTCAACTGATCTATTCAAAACAATTGCTAAACTAGCCATACGCATAGCTACGTCCCATTTGATTTTTTTCCTCCTTTTGTATAATTCTTGTCAGTTGATAGGTCTTGATAAAAGTCCTGGTCTACGACCAATAGGAATTAGGGAAGTCCTCTGGCAAAATATTGGAAGAACTATTGTCAAATGTGGTAAAACCGACCTTAAGCTGTTAGGTGGTGATCAGCAGCTATGCATTGGTCAAAAAGGAGGAAATGAACATGCAATCCATTCTTTGAGAGCAGCTATTAAAGGCACAGATTCGGAGGCGATCTTGCTGATTGACGCAAAAAACGCCGCTATCATCAGCCTCAACGGTGATCTTGTCCTATGAAATGTCGAAAAATTATGCCCTTCTCGCTATAATTTTATATGTAATTTATATTGTGAACCACCAAATTTGTTTATCAGCAAAGAAACAATATTCTCTCAGGAAGGTACAAACCTTGCGATTTCGATGTAAGGAATTGCTATTATCCCCCTAATTGAATTTCTTGACGATTGCTTCACTGTTCAAAAATGGTATATGGACGGTGACAACGCTGTCGGCTCATTTGATAACTTGAAAAGTTTTTTTGTCTCATTGGAAAACGGGTCCTTCTTTCGGTTATCATCTTACCAAATGCCACATCATTACTAAAGAACATCTTTTTGAAAAGGCACAGCAGATTTTTGTTAACGATGAAGTGGAAATAATTGACGGTTGTAGAGTACTTGGTATTGTAATAGGCTTTGATATTGCAGAAGAAAGTTGTATAAAGATCACTTAAACAACAGAAATCGCTGTTAAAAAAGATGGCCGCTCATGCCATTTTTCAACCTCAAAAAGTTTATAAATTCTTTATTTCATTGGATCAGCATAAATTGACGTTCTCAGCCCGTACAAAAACCAATATTGCAGACTTTTTAAAAGAATGTGAGATATCAGTTAATAATGAGCTGTTACCTAATCTATTAATGAATCCTGCGTACAATCAAAAATACAGGACGATTATCTCGTTGGCGATAAGGGAGAGTGGCCTGAACATCCCTAAACCCGAAGAACGCTTTATAGAAAATGAACGATCAGTTCAACTGTCAAGTCCCTTTTCCCTATCTCTACCTGAATCCCAACTAAAGCAGCAAAAGATCATACAAAAAACAACAACGGAGAGAAAGAAGAAAAAACTTGCTATCAAATCAAAAAAGACCGAAATTAAGAGCGAATGAAATAGGAAGGAGATTTGTTCTCTTGACTTAGCTAGTGAAAAGGGAGCATCAAGCTGGTTAGACGCTATACCATTGAAGCGATATCTCTTTGATCTAACAAAAAGCGAGTTTCTTGATGGCATTGCACTTCGCTCTGGCTGGGACCAAGTGATGATGCCACCACTATGTGCACGCAATGAAAACTTCACTGTTCCATTGTCCGAAAAGAGGATACACGCATATGAGACATAATGAACTCCGCAATTTCATTCGAACGTGTTAAGTGATGTCTGACGTGATGTCGAGTTCAAACCTCATCTTCAGCCATCGCAAGGGGGAAACCATTGCTTTTAAATTAACGACAACTGATGACGATGCAAGATTAGATATCAATGCCAAGGAACTTTGAGAATTGATTTTCAATAAAACCCATTTTGATTTTCAATCCTTGAACCCACTGGCAAAAAATTGCCCTGAAAGCAATAGCGAAGGCTACAAGTTTCATGAATCTATCAAAAAGAACAAGCATGAACAAACAATAACTGAGGTAGAGAAAGCAACATTCTGTCTGCTTGTTTTCTTATGAACTAGCGGAGCTAGCCCATCAGCTTCAAATATGCTGAAACAACTGGCATCAAAGTTCTCTGCGCAAAAGGAAGACAGCTAAGCTGATATCATATCATATCTAATGAAAAGAATCAGCTTTGCTCTCCTGAGGAGTTCCATCTTCTGCATTCGCGGGTCAAGGACGCTTAGGTGGCATGAAATTTGTGATGCTTGGATGGGAGCTATGATTGAAGAGGGGAAGTTGTTAGTTTGACTCATCCATTTTCGTCATAAATTTTTATTTTCTAATGCTGCCTGTGTTTTGTATTTCTTCCTCAGCTGATGTTTATTGGTCCGCAAAATTTTGTTTTTTTTTCAGGAGCCTGATCTAAGGCCAACCAATCAAGTGTTGTGTTAAAAGCCTTGTGAACCGTCCCAAGAATGACATGTTTTTAATGCTTAAGCGTTGCACAGCTGCAAAAATTCACTTTTATTCCACTGTCAGTTGGCTTTTGATACCAATGATAGGTGATACTTTTTTGCTGCTCACATTTACGTTGATATCAAGAAAAACCAAATCCCCTTCTATGTTAACCTGGAAGCCAAGGATTTGCTGGCGGTACCGTTTAACAAAAGCTGCGGTTTCTATGTGATGAAGAATTTAACGTACAAGGAAAAACTTGATGAAGTGCTGAACTCGGATCAGTTTCAAAAAATCAATTGAGCAAAAGATGAAATTGTGATCAAAAATGAAAAACATATAAATCACAGCCTGCAACCACTAATGAAGCGAATTAGTGACAAAATCCATCCATGGCTAAGGTAGACAGGTTCAAAACCAGCGAGGTTTTATGGCCTGGCAAATGCACATAAAAAGATAAACCTCTCCGACATTTTCTTTCGATACATGGTAGCAGCTAAGAGAACTTGAGCAGATCTCTGGCACAGTTTTTCCAGACACTACCGGGCGCAAAAATTGAAACCAACACGCAAGATCATAGAAAGGCCTTTGGATCTCTCTCTCTCTCTCTCTCTCTCTCGCTCTCTCTCTCTCTATCTCTTTCTCTTGAAGATATTTATCAGATTGTATCTCTTCACGTGAAAAGTTTGTACAACAACGGGCCGGTTCGAGAGGCTAAAAAATTGCTCTAAGAGAACTTTATTCAGGCAACCCAGCTCTAGAGATCCCAAGGTCTGCAATGAAAAGCTTGTTAAAGCGAGCGGAAACAAATGTTCATTTTAAATGTGACGGGATCTGGCATGTACAATCAAACGGCCTGGCTATGGGTGCATCACAAGCTGTAATACTAGCAAAAACGTGTGGACAAATTCATTTGAGGAATCTCATATCTTTAGATCTGATCAAAACGGGAAGTGCAAACACTGCAACCGAGGAGTGATATTCCGAAGAAGAAGAAGAAGAAGAATGTGAATCATGAAAAAAAAATTGTTTCATGCAAAATGCGAAAGATAACATATGACGAATACGCCAACAAGCAGGATGTTGTTTGGATTTGTATGTATTGCATCAAATAACAGACAGAGGGGCGGTTTTAGTAGATGAAATTGTTTAAAAGGTATGTGGATGGTATTATCTACTCGGTTCGTGGTGACCCGGACTAGTACATAAAATTTGCAAATTAATTATCAAAAACATGCAGTTTACTTAAGAAAACGGTAACATGGGAGAGGATTGGCCTTTCTCATTATCAACGTAAACATGAGCAGCAAAAGTACTATTGCCTGTCATTGGTATCAAAAAACAACTGACACTGGAATAAGACTGAATTTTTGCAGCTGTGCACCGCCTCAGCAAAAGGGAAACGTGATTCAAGGAGCAATTCGAAGGGTATTTAATGCAACAATTAATTCGTTGGACTTCGATCAGGCTCCTGAAAAGAACAAAACTTGCTGGACCAAAAATCAGTATCCAAATGAACGGTGTTCAAAAATAGCGAACCGGACTATTAGAAAAAAAAAGATAATAAGTGGCAGTAAAGATCATTCGAAAACAAAAACCAAAAACAGCTTCAAAAATGCAAGACTAGGTCTCATAATAAACCAACTATTTCTCTACAATACAGAGGCAACCCTACTCCAAATTTGCAAGCAAATTGAAGAAAATATGAGACTGGCAAGTGGCTTTCATAACGCGGAAATTAATATATCTTCTCACCCTGAATTCATCTTTCGTTAGAGACCTGAAATCGCACGTGGTATATGAAATAAATTGTAAGAAGGATTCACAGTTGGGTCAACATCTTGTTGAATGTTGTGGCCCCACGAATGACATTGAATGGAATTTTCTAGATGCCTGTTTGACAGTAGAGAAGCTCTTGACTATCGAAGCCGAAGCAAGATGAAGCCGTCACTAAACACACGCGATGAACCTAGGGGGCGGGAACTCACGCTAAAATATTAGTTCAAATCATAAATTTGACTTGAGAGAGATACATAGTACAAAAAACGTTTCGTGCTTGACGAAACAAAAATTGCAAAACATCCACAAGAAGGATACTTAGCGTTAAAGGCAAATTGTGAATTACCCTAGAAATATAATTAAGCTGGAAAAAAAATACATGCCCGATGTCAAAAAAATTGGAAAAGGAGTGTTTTTTGCAGAAATTGATATCCTAGTTATGATATTAATAAAGCGCATTTTTGCGAAAGCGTTCCACAGTTGCCATTGCTTTGCACTCGACAACTGATTGTTTCTGGTAATCAGGAGATAGGGAAAATCAAGAGAGGCAATTGACTGCGAGGCTTTAAGGAATTAGAATTCCACTTCCGGCTTTAACTCGAAACATCAATGACATGAGGTGTGAATCAGACATGAAAATTAATAAAACGGCATTGGCAGTATCCGTCTTGAGATAATTTATGGATTAAACTACGCAATGCGAGAGTAGAAAAAGCCAGAGTTAAGGCGTCCAATAGTTTGATAGCATTTTTCTTCCCATTTTGGCGTAGTAAGCGAAAAGCGCTATGAACTTGTGGAGATGGTACTTGGTTGTTGAATATTGTATTTAAAAAAGCATTAATTTTATTGCAACAAGTGTAAATAAATTGTTGGAAATGTGATTTTACTACTGAAAATAGGTTCAAAAACTTGTTATTATATTTCATTATTTAGAAATAGAGGCAAAGACAAATTTACACACTTTGTAAATTATTTTACTTGGTTTGTAAACCTGACGATGAACTCGATGTATGAAAACTTTTGTCTTTTAAATCAATTTAAGTTTCAATTGTCAATTTCTTATTCTCTGCATAATTCCGAAAGATTTTGAGCAGATTTTGTAGCACTGTTTTAAAAAAGTTGAAAGCCATTTTGATCGTTAGCTGTCCTGTAAAAAAAATCGAGCGCTGGACCTCCCGTTTTATTTTGTGCAGGATGAAAGATGGAAGAGATGCTTGACCTTCTGTCTGATGGTTACATTTCTAAGTAATCAGTATAAACAATACCGTACCTGCCCATGACAATTTCTGATAAGAAGAGATATGATAAAACTAAAGAAAATAGGAAAAACATTAAGACACATTAGCCTTTCTTTATAACCTAGATTGGGAATTATACATTTCGTAATTTTTCTATGAAGAGTTTCAACAAGCCAGATTTCTGTTTTTGGCGGCATATAACAGTTGGACGCATAAATGGCATATGAAATACGCGGAATTTTCACAAGGATTATTATGGTCGAGATTGTAATTTTACTTGACACGTTTCATTTAAATTGATTGAAACATATGTTGAAGAGTTCAATTCTGGCTCCTACGTGCTGGCTCTAAAAAAAATCACTTTGCACAGTAAGACCAAGATCTTCAAGGGACTTTTCGTATTTCAAGATTGATTTACCAGATGTGCTTGCATCGTAGGCGCTTTCTTAAAACTAATAATGTGGCTTTTCGTTAGATCAAAATTAATGTTGTTCTCATAACTCCATTGGTAAATCGAATCCATGTCAAAATTGATTTTTAAATCATCAGCAATCAGGCAAACAGTAGAATAAAAAAAGCTTTCGGTAGATCGTTTATGAATATAGGGAATAGCCGGGGCCCCAAAATGAAGCCCTGCGGGACTCCCAAAGTAACAACTGATGACAATCTTGTACTTTACCGTACTTTCGTCTTTTGGTTAGGTAACTTTCTTCGAGCTTTAGGAATTGCCCCGCTACCTCTATCTAGTCGAAAAGTTCAAAAAACTAAAATAAAATTAGAAACCTCCTATGAATTGATTTCAGTGTCTTCAAAAGTTCTTCTGAGATAGCAATTATGTTCTAAGATAACGGAACGCCGTTCTATGTTCCTGAATTGACCAATAATAACATATATTTTGAAGAATAACGAAAAGTTAAAATTAATAAGCTTTTCTAATATTTTCAATATAATTCATGGTAGATTAATTGGTGGATAGTTTTTGATATCGACTTTGATCCTTTCTTTTGGAAAAATGAACTATCAGCTCAATCATTTCCTTTTTGGAAAAACTAAAAGAGGTCTAAAATTTTTGAATAAATTGTTAGTGAAGCTCCCTACGTCAGACGTACAGCTGGATTGCTGCCCGGAACACAACTTTCCTTATCGTCTTTTTGGTCAAAGTTATAACAGACTTTTTGTCCGAGAAACCAAATCTATTAAGGCACAAGTAATAGTCAATTGCTTTATATATTGCAGACTGCACAAAAACGGCGCAGAAGTTTTTTTTGAAGAGCTGAGTTTGTAGACGCTTCGTTATATTATCTTTTTGTTTTTGAAGTTAGAGTTTGATTTTTTAAATTTTCAAAAAAACAATACATCATTTTACTTGTGTCTGAATTGGAAAACTTTTGACTCGTATAAATGCTGTTCCTCTATAAATGACTGCAAAATATCTTCCCGCAACTTCCCAAACTTAGCTTTTACTGCTTTTGAATCTGGTTTTGACAATTTTTGTTTGCAACCTTTTAAGCTGTTTCATCTTGTGGGATATTGATCGTGAAACCCATTGTAGAAGCCGATTTCTACGTGCTCTTCGAGATAGCGTGAACCTTTTGATCAAACTGTAGATCCAGTCTAACCAATCATCAGTCATTCGATCAAGGTCACTGAAGTATAGCGAAGTAAAAAAAACCTTGCCGTCATCAGTTCTCTCGATCGCTCAAAATCACATTTAAAGCAACTCAGTTTCTCAATTTTAATTTGTCTTCGATCATATTGAGATACGTTCAACATTATTTCTATTGGCGAATTATGGGACAAGCGAAAATGTGAAAGAAGTCTCTGGGTAATTTTTTCGTCAATAACAACAATTTCATCGATGGTCAAAAGTTGATCAAGAATGTTTTTGCAACAGGTGCGTTCAAGAGCACTGAAGCTACATCGTTCAACTCAAACCTTTTAAACAAACCTTTTTCATAAAAGTTATTTGAATTCTTTAGAGCCCAATATGTGCTCGGAAAATAAAGTCATCTATGACAATGATATGATTAATTACTGAATGATTCCCTTTAGTGTCATTAAGTAGATTTTTAAAACAGGAAAACGATTTTCTTAAGTGGCTCGAGGAGGGCAGATTAAAAAGAAAAGGCAAAAACAAATTAAGCCAATTTACTTCAGAAATGAGCGATACAGTTGATGGTTTCATCTACTCAGTGACGTCCAAACAAAACATTGCGGTAATTATATCATTTCTGACCACAACTAAGACTCCTCAATTTTTATTAAAAGAGGTTTTAGCCTTTCTCATCAGAACAATTAACGCTTAGAAAATTCAATTTCCGTGTCTTGGATGACTTTAGTCAGCCAAGTTTCACTCACTGAATTGTGTCAAGAACCGATTACTCAATCGCAAATACAAACTTCCGCCGTTTTTCTAAATTTAAGAGACTTCGATCATTAAAGCAGTAAATACGAAAAGACTTTTTAAAAATTTGCATACTTAGTAATTTTAACAGACTTTCTTTTTTTGAAGTGAGCTTCAGATCGTCAAATTTTATCGATTATATAAAGTTCATTGTTTCTAACTTCAAAGTCTCTAAAGAGTTTTTTTGAGTAGCAAAACTCTTCTTTTTGGGAGTATAGCGTTTTCTTTTGTGGTTTCTTCTACGGTCAAGGCTTTCGATATAAGAACTCGCGAGTTTTCTAAGGGACAGCTTAGTGTTACCAAGAGATTTTGAGGCCGGTCCCTTTCTAGCTGACTTTTACAGAGACGCCTGACTTTAGTGGCTTTTGGCTGTTCGTCCCACAATTCGTAAAAGTTTTTCACCCCTTCGTATTCCGCGCTGAGAAAGCCTTCAGTGGAGTTGGACGTTGCCACAGGAATGCCGTTGAATCTCACTTGATTCGTGACTAGAGGATCCGTTAACATCTTCCGCTCTTTCTTTGTCTGCTGCGTGCTGTTTTGTTTTCTCAATAATTTTGCCACACTGTCTGAATTTGCTTTTCACGCTTTCACTTGTTAAGCTCGACTCCAACTTCTCCGGCAGCGCCTCTTTTTTGTTGATATTAATTTTTCATGTATATTATCAATCAATGTTTTTTTAATAGTGTTTTCATTGTGCTCTTGTATTGCTAGAGCAGTTCAAGAAACACGGACATGACCCAATTATTGTTCATTGGGCTGAGGTGTTTGTTAACTGCGTTGTCATCATCATTTGCTTTTCCATCTATCGTCCGACTCTTTTTTTCCGAGAAATCAAATCTTTTAAGGCACAATTAATAGTCAATTGCTTTATATATTGCAGACCGCACAAAGACTGTGCAGAAGGTTTTTTTTTGAAGAGCTGAGTTTTGTTTTTTTTAAGTTTTCAAAATAATAATACATCATTTTACATGTGTCTGCTCTTGAAAACTTTTGACTCGTATAAATGCCGGTCTTCTATAAATGACTGCACAATATCTTCCCGCAACTTGTCAAAATTAGCTTTTATTGCTTTTGAATCTGGTTTTGACTGTTTGCAACCTTTTAAGCTGTTTCATCTTGTGGGATATTGATAGTGAAACCCATTGTGGAAGCCGACTTCTATGTGCTCTTCGAGATGGCGTGAAATTTCTGATTAAACTCTACATCCAGTCGAACCATTCATCAGTAATTCGATCAAGGTCACTGAATTATAGCGGAGTAAAAAAACCTTGCCATCATCACTTCTCTCAATCGCTCGAAATCACAGTTAAGGGAAATCAGTTTCTCAATTTTAATTTCTCTTCGATCATATTGAGATACGTTCAACATTATTTCTATTGGCGAATTATAGGACAAGAAAAAATGTGAGAGAAGTCTCTGGATAATTTTGCCATCAATAACAACAGATTCATCGAGGTTCGAAAATTGCTCAAGAAAGTTTTTGCCACAGGTGCGTTCAAAGAGCACTGGAGCTACATCGTTCAACTCAAACCTTTCAAAAAATTCTTTTACATAAACGTCGTTTGAATTCATTAGAGCCCAATAAGTGCTTGGAAAACAAAGTCATCTATGACAAAGTTATGATTGATTACTGAATGATTCCCTTTAATGTCATGAAGTAGATTTCTGAAACAGGAAAACGATTTTCTTAAATGGCTCCAGAAGGGCAGATTGTAAACAAAAGTCACTGACAAATTAAGCTGACTTACTTCAGAAATGATTGATACAGTTGATGGTTTCATCTACTCAATGACGTCCAAACAAATCATTGCGGTAATTATATTATTTCTGACCCCAACTCAGACTCCTTCATATTTACTGTAAAAAGTTTTAGCCTTTCTCATCAGAACAATTACTTTAGTCAGCCAAACTTCAGTTTTTGAATCGTGCCAAGGCCCGATGACTCAATCGCAGTTGCAAACTTTCGCGGTTTTTCTAAATTTAAGAAACTTCTAGCATTAAAACAGTTAATACAAGAAGCCTTTCTCAGAAATTTGCTTCCATTTTAATTTTAGCAGACTTTCTTTTTTTGATGTCAGCTTCAGATTGTCAAATTTTATCGATTACATAAAGTTCATTGTTTCTAACTTCAAAGTCTCTAAGGAATTTTCTTCGAGTAGCAACACTCTTCTTTTAAGGAGTATAGCGTTTTCTTTTGTGGTTTCTTCTACGGTCAAGGCTTTCGATATAAGAACTCGCAAGTTTTCTAAGGGACAGCTTAGTGTTACCAAGAGAAGTTGAGGCCGGTCCCTTTCTAGCTAACTGTTACAGAGACGCCTGATTTGGGGCCTTTCGGCTGTTCGCCCAAGAATTCGTTGATGTTTGTCACCCCTTCGTATTCCGCGCTGAGAAATTCTTCAGTGCAGTTGGACGCTGCCACAGGAATCCAGCTGAATCTCACTTGATTCGTGACTAGAGGATCCGTTAACATCTTCTTTTTTTGTCTGCTGCGTGCTCTTTTGTTTTTTCAATGAATTCTGCCACACTGTCTGAAACCGCCTTTTCACGCTTTCAATTGTTAAAGCTCGGCTCCAACTTCTCCGGCAGAGCCTCTTTTTTGTTGATATTATTTTTTCATGTATATTGTCAATCCATTTTTTTAATAGTGTTTTCCTTGTGTCCGTGTATTGCTATAGCAGTTCAAGAAACAAAGACATGACCCAATCCTTGTTCATTGGGCTGAGGTGTCTGTTATCTGCATCGAAATCTTCATTTGCTTTTTCATCTATCGTCGGATAGTAATCTTTGCTCTGAGACTCTATTTGTGACCAACACATTGTTCTGGTTTTGTTCGAACTAACCATTTTCAACCTGCAGTTACTCAATATCCTTGCCTCTAACAATTCTTTCAGCAAAAAAGCAAGAAAAAACAATTATTTTACTGTTTCTACTTTTGCTGCCTCTCTTTTGCCTTGTTCTGCTTTCTCGCTTTCTCGTCGCCGAATTCCGACTTTGTTGGATTTTTGTGCTGTCTGATTTTGGGAGACTAATTGTTTTAAATTATGACTATATTTGTAGGAAACATCAAAGATATGCTCTTCTAACCCGGTTTGGTGATGATCCTTGTTTAGCTCGCTAAGAACTAACAAAATTTTTGGCTTCCGATCGGACAAAATTTTCGATTGTCAGGAGTGAGGAGTGGTGAACTCCTCATTCGCTTCAACAAATTTGGTTTCCTCTCACGCTAGGTATAAATAACAGGCTCAATCTTTTCGTGGAGCCTTTTCAAAACTTTGATTAACTGTTGGCGCTGGCAAAGCGTGTTGTTATTGCTTGGATGCTCAGTCAACGAATGACTGATATCATCATTCCAGATAATTTGCTTTTATTTCCTTCCAAAGCTGAGAATGCGATCAAGATACTTTAGTGGCCTCTTTTGAAACAATGTTGAAGGAGAGTCCTTATTCGGTAATTGCACGCTTTTGATTGTCGAGGACTTTGTGCAATTGGCAGTTCTACTTCAATTTTATGTCGTCTAGACAACTTGCTCCAATAAAAAAGACCATTATGGTATCATATATGTCAGTCTATAAAATCCCTTAACACTATCAATTAAGGGCCTCGCTATCTAGATCCTCAATCAAGCAAAAAATGAAACGGAATTGGCCGGGTGCAGTCTGTGATCTATTTAATAAGTTTAGCTTTACATGAGATCCTTCTGCGCTATAATTCAAACTGATTAGCAAGCGGTATCGTTTGCTGTGTGGCATTGGTTGCCGTATGGATTGGTTACCGTAAGGCATTTGTTATCGTATGGCATTGGGTACAACAAGGATTTGCTCAATGTGGCTGCTGATGAGCTCTCGTGCAGAGGTGCAGTTGTTGTAGCTGGTATGATTGATTCTATACCGGGCCGAGGATTTTCTTCAAAAACACCGGGAAAAGAGTGTAAAAAGTATATAAATAAAAAATACACTCCTATTTCTCCAATTTTTTATGAGTGGACGAGTGCAACTAAACGAGTGTTACTTCAAAAAAATAAAGATGGATGGGGTTAAAGAGAATTGATACCCCATCTTTCCCCTGTTGATCATGTTACTTTCAAAGTCTGCATTCACCATTTCGACAACTGACACTGGGATCAGAAATTTTAATTTGGTTAGAGTATATTTTGTGTAACAGTGTTATTTTTTATCAGTACACTCTAAATTACACTCTTTACAAAAAGTGTTAAAAGAGTGGAGAAAAGTGTGTAAATACATTGAAATGTTTTAAATTTTCACTCTTGATCTCTTTTCTTCTAATTAAAAGAATTGGATTATGCATTAGACCCTAATCCCCGCTAATTAGACTCGAATTAGTGGTGAAACCGCGGCCCAGGATGCATAGAAAGCGCTCTGACCCTAGAACTACTATGATATGGGAGTTAGGTTGCCCACACAAACTTCCTTTTTGCTAGGCGAAGTTCGTCAGTTGGATTCCACATTTGTACATGCTTGGAGTGAGAAAAAAAGAGGTATGATGCGCCCAATAGACGGACAGTGAATGATGAATGATCAATGAATGATCGCATCAGCGTAATTAAATTTACCGCAGAAAAGAGTATTTCAAACTTAACACCAATAATACCAATAAGCTATACTCTAGGGGCCGTGTCCGAAGGTTGAAACAATGCTAAACTAAATAGGAGCCTAGCCATCTTCCCGCACACCAACATATCAGGTATAATCATCCTCCGTTACACGTTTGGCACCAGACCAGACTCTGAGACAGATAATTGCGCTGACTTGAACAACGGTTCAAACAATTTCAACGCAGACTTTTTTGCAAAGAAATGTCTGCTGAATCAAGACACCCACAAGCCGTTTGCTTTGATGTCAATTCGAGCGTTATCAGTGCTAGATTTGTCGTAGAAGGTTTCGTCTTCTATCAACCGAAGTGAAGGTCCATCTTTGGAATGGAAGTCGATTTTCTCTCAGACAGACAAGGCTCATTGATCAAAGCAACGCATCCTTTTGAGCTCATAAGTTTAATTTTGTTTGACTTCCAAAATCTGCTGTCGCATTGGCAATGGTTTCTTTATGCTTGTAGTGTCTGTTCCCTTTTGCAGCTCCTCTCAAGGAGAATAAGAGCTCAGACTGTTGTACTTTCACTCAATCCATTATTTTTACTATTTTTCACCCGGATAAATAAATTGTATAAAAAGTAGACTGTTATACCTAGGTAGAAAGAAACAAATAATTTAAATTAAAAAACTTATTCACAAAAAAATTAAAATCATATTAGTTTTTTTTATGTTTTTTTCTTTATTAGTATAAATACTGATATTAATACTAATGTTATTATTCTAAGAATATTATTATTACTAACTTTAGCTTAAGAAAAATCCTTAATTCACTGTTTTAATTCAATTTATAAACTTCATATTTCCTAGATAAGTCGTGAAGCACAAAATTATCTTTTTTAATTATCTTTTATTACTTTATTATGTAAATCAACAAACCTATGACTGAACTCTGTAGTCAGAATATTCCTCTAAGAAAACTTTTTATATGTTTTTAATGTTATTTGTTTTTGGCAGCGAACCACATAAAGTTGCTGTTGCAACTGCTGTTGGTATTTAGTAACGTAAACTAATTACCAGTAAATGCAACTGACGTTGATGCTGCTGTAGTTGCTTTTGATTTGACAACAAATCTGTTATCTCAGCTATATTTGTTTGAGCAAGTTTTATTTCCCTTTTACTTTTCACAATAATTTTTTATATTCTTTTATTAGACAAAATGAGTTATAAAAAAATGTTGTTTTCTTTAATTACATCATGTATTAGTTCTTGATTGGTTGTTTTTAGATTTGGATATAGTTATTTTCTCTAAGTTTTCTTGCTTGAATCATTTTTCCATAGAAGAGAACCAAGTTTCCATTTCCTTTCTTATATGTATTTGAATGAATTTTTGATGCATCTCTGGTCTTGATTGTTCTTTGTTCGTTGTTATGATTTTTTGTCTTTCTAAAGGATTAGTTTTTTAGTTGATTTCTCTCAACTCAAGAGTAAACGTATCATTTATACGAACCTTAGTTAAATTTCAATTTTTCTTCATACTAATATTCTCAAACTCTTGTTTTATTTGGTTATGCATAGATATTTTATCTCCAGCAAGTTTAAATCATTTTTGAACAAACTTTTCCTCAGCTTTAGATACATTTTTTGAATATAGCTGCTTTAATGTTGTGTATTCAGTTAATTTTTCAATTGTATTAGCATCAATTGAAGATATGGATGAAGAAATAATTTTTTTTAAACTGATCTGTATTAAATATTTCAAACACTCATATACGTATCTCAACTATATTTTTAATTCATATATCTATATTATTAGCAGATTTTATTAAGAAGTTTTATCGCAATTTTCTTTGTTGACAGCATCTTTAACAATCGTAGGAATAGGCAGTTTTTAACAATAAGCTTGTTATTCATGTCAATGCTTTCATTTTCTTCTAAAAAAATTAATGTGCTTTGTTTATAGTTACATTACTTGTCAGTTTTTACCTTTTGGGTTTTTGTTTTGTTGAATCTGTTTTGTTTTCATGAAAAGAAGAAACTGACCGATTCTAAGTTCATGATTTTTTTCACAGTTAAAATTAGACTTTTGTAAATCTCAATCACTATAATTATCTTTTATTTTTTTACCAATAATCTCTTCTAATTTATATTTTGGTAATTGTCCTCTTAGCATTATAATTATTTCAATCTGAATGTGATCTATTCCAAATAGATGTGCATGGTTTTGAAAACAAATTACGTTTATCAGAATTTCTTGCATCATCGCCAAAATTACATTTTGTTTTGAATTTTTTGCACCGAGTGTATGTCTAAACTTTTTCGGATTGTTTTATGCATCAGCAGGGGCCTTTTTTAAAATACAAAAATGTTTTTGTTACATGTTATAGTAGCATCAATTGGAATGTTCATCCAAATACCATCACCCTTTGTAAACATTGGCTAATCAATTATGTATTAAAATGATCTAATGTATCACGTTATAAAAGCTGCATTCAAATCACTAAATGTTAATTAAAAATCTGTTTTATGTTGAATAGTTAAGATTTATGTGTTTTATTATAAAACTCACTGCTTCTTTCAACCCATGCTTTTTCTTGTAATCGACCCTGAAGTAAAGTTATTTTAAAACCATTAGTCAGAGTTATACCATATTTTTTCAATGAAAGGTAAAGCCCAATCTTGTTTGTTAAATACATCTACAATTTTTTTATGAAACTCTTATTATTTTTTAATTTACCGAAACATGATTTATCAATTAGATCAGCAGATCATGTCTCAACTTTGCATAATGAAGAAATTTTTTTTATAACTTTGTCATCTGTGGACAACATACTTCTTTTATATAAAAATTGTTGCTATTGTTGTTTCAACGACAAAATTGAAAAAAAATATATTCCTGTTATCTCCTGTTATATCTCGTACAACTGCATCTTTATTAGTAACAAACATATAAAAACGCAGAAAAAATCTGAAGATGTGGTTTTGTTTTTATTCCATGGGTATTTAGGGATTTTTCTACAAAAATTTGTTTTACATTTGTTTGAGGTTACGTTAATTTGTTTTAATTCTTTTTTTTGTTCGTTTTCTCATTTGTACCAGAAATATATTTATCTCATAGTCAACTGTAAACTTATTACCTTTGTAATCAGATATTGTTTAGGGTATTGTGAAATGTAAATTCTGTAGTGCTTGTAGCGTTTGTTTTTGAAATTTTATTGCTCGTCAAAAAATTTTTATTAAAATCTAATGTTTTTGTTAATGGACCAAACAACTCTTCTATGTCAACAAAATATTCTTGCCGTTTGAATTTATTTTCTAATCTGTTTCTTGTGGTTTCTTTCTCTATAGTGTTTTTTTCTTTTGGTATTTCTGGTTTAATAATAGGCTCTCTTAGCTTCATTTACCAGTGGTTCTAGTTTTTTCATAGACTGTAATAGTTTCTTTTCTATATTTGAGAAAAACCGCGAAAGTAAGTCATTCTTTATCACTTATAACAATAACAAATCTTCGATAATTATTATTTTACAAATGCACTTGGTAACATTAGAAAGAAATAAACCTAAGCTAAATTTTAATACCACATAACCTATCGTTAAAAACTTTTTTAAAAAAACATTTTAGAAAAACCGAAATATTAAGTCAGCTTTTATCACTTTTAGCATTAAAAATCTGCGATGATTATTATTTCATAAATGCATTTTAAATCATTGAAACATTTGGAGCATTGCAACTTTTTTTGGGCAATTGTACCATTTTTTTAAGTTCAAACGCACACTTTGAACTTATTCGAACGTGTCTTTAAACAGAACAGATAGAACCAGCTAATTGGGTGAAACTGTAAAGTCAGTAAAAAGATTCAACCCTTTTTAGTAGAAAATATGTATTCCGAATCTGCTTTCAAAGTGCTTTCAAATAGCGTAAAATTATAAAAATGCACATTTTGAACGTGTTGGAACATGTTTGCACTGGTTTGGACGTGTTCACTGCAGAGAAAATTTAAAACAAAACAAGCAAATCCCAAATTTATTTCAGAGTAAATTATACATCCTTTTCCTGCCTTACTTGGGCTCGAACCCATGTCCCTCGCTTGACAGCCATAGCTCTATTCCATTGCTACATAAGCAAAATTTTTGTCAATGCCTTTTTTGTTTTGCTTGTTTTTGCTAAGCTGTATGCTAATAAGCGAAAAAAAACATTTGCAGAGCAGGTTCTTAGGCATGATTGTGTGGCCTGCATTCTTAAGGATTGCTAAAACATGTGAACATAGGAGCGCTGCTAAACATTGCGTTCAAGTGCGACTTACATTTAATATATTAGAAGATAAAAAGACTGAGTTCACAATTTGAACGTGTTCAAACCTGTTCAGAAGTGTTTGCACGTGTTCACCGATGAGGTTGGCTTAGATGTAACATGTGCGTCTTAAAATATTTATTTGAACAAAATTTTTCGTGTGATAAAATTCATTGCACCTAGACACTCTTTTTTGTTCATTGGAGATTTTTTTTCAACGCCGGTACGCTCTTCCTTTTTTGGTTTTATTTTAACGATATGGAAAGAACCATGGTTTAAAAGTGGTATTTCAGGCGATTTTTCAACCTTTTTATTCGCTTTGAAAGTCGCTTAATTTGTGTGAAATTCATTAATTTTATTTATGGTAGTAGTGGGCAATATGTGCTATGCGATCTTCCGTTTAGAAAGTGGTTGCTTATATATATATATATATATATATATATATATATATATATATATATATATAACCCACTACTTACTTGGTGTTCTCAGTTAAAAATGACTTGCAGAAGGGTCACCATTGTTTTTGCATTAAACAGATAACATTATTTCTGATTGCTGTTTAAAGAATTCAGATTTTTTTTAATTTTCCAACGCTTCAAGGTACTACAAATACAAACCACTTTAGTATTTATTATTTTGTTCCATAAATTAGCTGCTTATAAGAGGATTAAAAAAAACTATCAGAGAGTAGTTTATATTGATAAGTTACAATATAGCTACATTGCAAAAATGAAAAAAAATGAATAAAAACACAAAAAGGACTGGAACCTTGTGTTCTATTGCATTTCTTGGGTTCTCAGTCGGTATTGATTTCAGTATGAAAACATGAATTCTTTCACTGCGGATCAGTTTTAATATGCAGGTGACGTTAAAAATTTTCCAGCTTCCAATTACCAGCTGTTTTATTTTTTAAAAAAAAACTGTAATAGCAAACTATCAAGTTTTGATCATCATTTCAAGACTCAATCATAGTGTACGATCAGTGTTGTCGCAAAATTGTGTAATGGGGCAAAAAAGGTACGTTATCTGAAGGCATGACTCTAAACAATTTTTTTTCGGGCAATTTCATCACGTTTAATGAAATTAGCAACTATTGATCAGATTGATCTTTGAAAATTACAAACTATAATTTGACCAAAGAAAAAAATTCTGTCATCTGATAAAAAAAATTACACAATTTGTTAGTTTTAACTGTTTGAAGAATATAGACTAGCCAGCATTTGGTTATATTCCGTACAATTTTTTCAAATTTTTTTGAGTTTTGAGTTAAATGAAAGTGTTAAGTGCGAAATTTAGTTTTTTGTTTCAAACATTATTTTTTTACATATTGGGCTATGAGCAAGTTAGCTTCTGCTATTTCGTTCTTATACTGTTTTTTAAATGGTAAAAAATATGCCGGCTTTGATTAAATTGTTTCTGAGCAAACAGACCTCTGATCAGATGTTGTCCAGGTCTATTCTTCAGACATCGGCTCCTATGATTCTGTCTTGAACATTTAATTTTAATCGGGAAATGAAATATTGTCCCCTTCAAGTGGGTCAATTGTCAGAAACAATTATTAAACGGAAGATAAGTCTGTTGAGGTTCTTAGAATCGGTGTCTTCGTTCTCTCAGATTCGAAGTGTTGAAATTCTTAAAACCATTATGTTCGGTTATAAACGTAAGAAACTGTGGGGTATGTTCAATTTCAAAACAAGAAAATCATAAAATTGATGAAAAAAATACTGAATCGAGCCTAGCACAAACGACATGACAAAATAATATGGCATGTTGTATAATGTCATGAGCAGTCTATAACACGCGTACCCAATTAGCATAGCAGCACTCACGTATTAGTAGGGGCTTGAGTAACGAATTCTGAAAATTTGAACACCTATGTTTCTCGATCTATTGCTTTCACGTCTATCCCAGTATGTTCGCTCCCAATCGGAGCTAACTGAGTTAGAAATTATTGAGGCTCGGGCCAGTCATGGACGAAATACAAGAGTAACTGAACTTGATATCAGGACCAAAATAACAGTTTCGATGCCAAAAAATCGAGCAGAAGACCCGCAAGATTGTCAGAAAAATTCAAAAACAATTAGTTTACGACGTTTTAAAAGATCTCAAAACCTCAATTGAGCGTATTAGATTGATCCATAACGCTTGATTTTGCTACAGTACAGTTTCTAAAGGTAGAGCTAGGTGAATTCTCAAAAATTTGTTTGTTCGAGAAAGACCGCAAAAAATCAGTTTGAAGAACGAAGCAAGTGATTCTGTTCAAAAAGTTGTATCTGTTGGCGCCACTTCAAATCAGCTACATAAGCCATCAGACAGCAAGAAAAAACGTTTGAAACTGAAAAGAATTTGAAATTTGCCAAAACTCAAAAATGGTCAAAACTGAAAAATTTTACAAGTCGGGACCGAAAATCTGTACACCCCCCCCCCCGATTTTTGGAAGGCAAAACCCGAGCAACCCGAGGTTATGGCACACGGTTAGGGTTACCTCTGAACTACTCATGGACCCAACGAACGTTATTGCATCAGACCCACAAGTGTGGCTATTAGCACTTATATGGTGCAAAATTAGCATTTTTCAATATTTTGATATTTATTGTTAAATTTCTTAAGTTGTTTATTTTATGATATTTTGGATGATCATTAAAGAAAGGTCAAATACCGTACAATTGAGGCATTTAGAGCCACGTAATAACCATCCGTGTTTATGTCAACAAAAGTAAATATTGCAGTAATTTGACATTTACTATGTAAACAATGACCAAAATCATTTTCTTGATTAACCAATCAGAAACAAGTAGCAATGATGTTATAAATGATAAATATTTGATTATTTACTTTAACCCAATTCTTTGTTTAGTGAAACCGAATTGTATTTAGAACCATTAGAAACTGTTATACAGATTAGTTGGCTCTCAGATTGACTAAAATTTGATTCTTTTAAAACTTTAGTCTTTTTGCTAAGTTTTGCTAAGTTCGCTTTGGGAGCAAAATGTCCTCCACGTAAGGTATAATTCTTTCAGACTATCTGTTTTCTTAATGACCGCATTTGGTGCCACATAGAAATCATCTTCCCCTACTCAGAGCCCTTTATTTCCAAAGTTAAGAAAATATAACAGACTGCTCTGTGTTTATTTGACATTAATGTAAGATTAGGTTAAGATTTCTGGGTTGTCACGGGTAAGAAGTGCATGATGCCAACGAAAGATCTTCGCCTCTGTCTTTTAGAATGCTCACATAAACTCAACCATGGAAAGCATTGCTCTTTCCTCAGTCGCAACAAATGGTATAAAATATGCAGTCTTTTTTGGTTTTCGACACACGTTAATAGGAAAAAAAACACACAATAAATTATTACGTTGTAAAAGACTTTGATATTGAGTGAAAAATTTTTAAGAAATTTTCAAGAAGTATTTAAGAAATATTTAAGAAATTTTTAAGAGTTTTTAAGAAATATAAAAAGCATGCAGATTCGTCAGCAGGATGATGTTACAGATACGAAAAATCGGTAGTGCCATGGTCGCATCTAACGAGAGAATGAAGACAACTTATTAAGCTGTAATGGCTATTACAAAAACACTCAGGATGCAACACTCTCAAATAGGAAAGAGATTGTTCAGTCTCTTAGATTCAGTATGCACAGTTCCTTACATTCGGCATATTTGGTTTCTCTGATTCGTATGTTCAGTTTGAACATGAAAAATCGTTGGTTTTGTTTTCTACAGAAAATTTGAGTTTTTCTGTGTATATTGTAGTCAAATTTTACAATTAATTTCTAAATGCTGGAGTTCCACAGGTATTATAAGTCATTTTTTTTGAAATAACAAGAATTTGGTAGCCTCTTTTCTTTAGCTTATTTATAATAGCTAGTTAAACTAAAATTATTTTTTTCTAGTTTTTCAAGTTAAATACTGAGAAACTGGACAGCCGAAATTGAGAGATAGCATTAACAAACATTCATTCCTCATCGAGAACAATGTGCTCTAATAGTCTTTCAAATACAGACAAATGGAAAATTTCAAATAGTAATTAGTAAAACAAACTATATATATATATATATATATATATATATATATATAGAATAAGTAATAAGTACAGAATATATATATATATATATATATATATATATATATATGTATGTATGTATAGAATAAGTACTGAATATATATATATATATATATATATATATATATATATATATATATATATATATATATATATATGTATAGAATAAGTACAGAATATATATATATATATATATATATATATGTTTAGAATAAGTACAGAATATATATATATATATATATATATATATATATATATATATATATATAGCAACATTTTTGTAACTATAAAGACTCGTGCCTAATGGACGACTAACCTACAGTCTTAGTAGTACAGTTGTTCAATTTGAAAACATTAGTCTTTCTTACATTTAGTGGTCGTTTCATTCTTTTCATATTGGTCGCTTAGGCGAGGGTAGGAAAAAAGACCCATATAGTTTTACCTTTAATGTGTTCTTTGCTCAAGTACTAGATTGTGAGTAATCAATACAAGTACAAATTAGTTAAAATGACCAGACAAAAGTTTACGTGGAATGTTGGGGCAAAATGTTATTTTTCATTGCAAAAATATCAGCACGAAGCATGAAAAAGAGAATTTTGTGAAATGGAATGTTCTCAAACTAAAGATCAAACTGGCTTTGTGTTCAAACAGCGATAGTGGAGTGATCCAATTAGCGAATTTTAGGGTGGGCAATAAAATCAAGCAACCATTTCATCAGCTAACACAGCTTCAAATAACTTGTGAAGTTGGCGTGAATAACCAAGTTAGTTTTATCAGATTGGAGAAGTGCATGTGAGCAAAAGTGGCTCGGCAATAAAACCTTGATCTCAAAACATAAACTAAACTATAGAAAAACCTTTGATAATATCTTTGTGATCTAGCCTATGGCCTACTCTGCAGTTTATGCTTCATTTTAGCCGTATTATATTTCACAAAATAATGTCATTGCTAGACTTATCTTCAAAACTTTGACCATTATTTAATGTTTTGAATTTTTGCTTAACTAACTCACCGCTCCAATTACGTTTCACTTTGTTCCTGATTAATTAAGCGACACTCATATAACATGCGTTGTTGTTTCTAAATATTTGAAGCTATCTAAGAGCACAGGCCATAAATTATTCGAGTTATATTGATATTATTGTTTAGTTTTCACGAACAAATAGGCGTGTTTTATGGTTGCTTCAAAGCAAATCAAGTTCGCAGCCCAAATCTAAATTCTGAACCCATCAAAGTGCCCTCTTTCTCAATTCGAGATGTGATTGGTTGAAATTTTGGTTAAGAGGTACACTTTAATGTCGTGTAATCATGCAAGAATCTGTTTAATTGCAGATATGAAAGAGACGCTCCAAAGGGGAGTTATCAAGCCCAAATTAGATTAGAGACTGGGTTATAAATGTATAAATCAAGTTAAATAAACAACTGTTCTTTCAAACCAGCAGCCGGCCTGCCCCGCATGGCCAAATAGTTATTACTACCCTAGACGAGCAAGGATGGTTATCTTACAAGATCTTGCAAGATTCTTGCAAATAACGTTTATCTTGCAAGATCTTGCAAGATACTTGCAAATAACGCTAATCTTGCAAGATGCAAGATCCGGACGCTTACCTTGCAAGAATCTTACAAGAATCTTGCAAGATAGACGTCCCAAAATTTTAAATATAAAAGAAGAATTCTAAACCCCAATTAACTCAAAGACCATGTTATCTTATGATTTCAGTCCATTGAAGGGAGCTCTCGGTTCAACGGAAAGTTCTATATTGATGATCACATTTCTCATCCTTCTAATCCTTTCTAAATTCTTTCTATAGCCAAAAGACACTCCCACTGAGGTTTGCACACAGTTTAAAATCAAAAAATGGGGTCGAAAAGTTTTTTGCCTAATATTAATTTTTCTCTCGGTCCTCAACGGAAAGTTTCATTAAAACTTTGCCTCGATAACGTATTTGACATACTCGTTTCCACAAAAATAATTCAATGATCATTTTAATGGTTTGTCCTGTTCACAACAAGCGTGAATGATGTCGTAAGCACTAAAAATGGTCATACAAAAGCATCCAGTACGTTTCAGCTTATGATATATAATGATTTAATCGACTTTTTTTATCGGTAAACGATAATTTTCTGTGAGTGCATTCGCTTTGGATCATTATTATGTTGCAATTACCACCAGAAACAATTGTCAGTGTTAATTTCAGACTGATAAAATACACATTTCCTGCTAAAAAGTCAATCAAACGTTTTGACTGGTGATAACATAGCATTTTTCACTGGTTCAAGGTGTACCTGGCGAAAATCGTAAATGGTCACATTTCTCATCCTTCTAATCCTTTCTAAGTTCTTCCTATAGCCAAACGACACTCCCACTGAGGTTTGCACACAGTTTAAAATCAAAAAAAGGGGTCCAAAAATTTTTTGCCTTATATTAATTTTTCTCTCGGTCCTCAACGGAAAGTTTCATATAAACTTTGCCGTCGATAACGTATTTGACATACTCATTTCAAAAAAAATAGTTCAATGATCGTTTTAATGGTTTGTTCTGTTCACACCAAGCATGAATGATGTGTTAAGCACTAAAAATGGTCATAAAAAAGCCCCCAGAACGTTTCAGCTTATGATATATAATGATTTAATCGACTTTTTTATCGGTAAACGATAATTTTCTGTGAGTGCATTCGCTTTGGATCATTATTATGTTGCAATTTCCACCAGAAACAATTGTCAGTGTTAATTTGAGACTGATAAAATACATATTTCCTGCTAAAAAGTCAATCAAACGTTTTGACTGGTGATAACATAGCATTTTTCACTGGTTCAAGGTGTACCTGGCGAAAATCGTAAATGGTCACATTTCTCATCCTTCTAATCCTTTCTAAGTTCTTCCTATAGCCAAAAGACACTCCCACTGAGGTTTGCACACAGTTTAAAATCAAAAAATGGTGTCCAAAATTTTTTTGCCTAATTTTAATTTTTCTCTCGGTCCTCAACGGAAAGTTTCATATAAACTTTGCCTCGATAACGTATTTGACATACTCATTTCAAAAAAAATAGTTCAATGATCGTTTTAATGGTTTGTTCTGTTCACACCAAGCATGAATGATGTGTTAAGCACTAAAAATGGTCATAAAAAAGCCCCCAGAACGTTTCAGCTTATGATATATAATGATTTAATCGACTTTTTTATCGGTAAACGATAATTTTCTGTGAGTGCATTCGCTTTGGATCATTATTATGTTGCAATTTCCACCAGAAACAATTGTCAGTGTTAATTTGAGACTGACAAAAGACATATTTCCTGCTAAAAAGTCAATTAAACGATTTGACTGGTGATAACATAGCATTTTTCACTGGTTCAAGGTGTACCTAGCGAAAATCGTAAATGGTCACATTTCTCATCCTTCTAATCCTTTCTAAATTCTTCCTATAGCCAAACGACACTCCCACTGAGGTTTGCACACAGTTTGAAATCAAAAAAAGGGGTCCAAAAATTTTTTGCCTTATATTAATTTTTCTCTCGGTCCTCAACGGAAAGTTTCATATAAACTTTGCCGTCGATAACGTATTTGACATACTCATTTCAAAAAAAATAGTTCAATGATCGTTTTAATGGTTTGTTCTGTTCACACCAAGCACGAATGATGTGTTAAGCACTAAAAATGGTCATAAAAAAGCCCCCAGAACGTTTCAGCTTATGATATATAATGATTTAATCGACTTTTTTATCGGTAAACGATAATTTTCTGTGAGTGCATTCGCTTTGGATCATTATTATGTTGCAATTTCCACCAGAAACAATTGTCAGTGTTAATTTGAGACTGACAAAAGACATATTTCCTGCTAAAAAGTCAATCAAACGATTTGACTGGTGATAACATAGCATTTTTCACTGGTTCAAGGTGTACCTAGCGAAAATCGTAAATGGTCACATTTCTCATCCTTCTAATCCTTTCTAAATTCTTCCTATAGCCAAAAGACACTCCCACTGAGGTTTGCACACAGTTTAAAATCAAAAAATGGGGTCCAAAAATTTTTTGCCTAATATTAATTTTTCTCTCTGTCCTCAACGGAAAGTTTCATATAAACTTTGCCTCGATAACGTATTTGACATACTCGTTTCCACAAAAATAACTCAACGATCATTTTAATGGTTTATTCTGTTCACACCAAGCGTGAATGATGTCGTAAGCACTAAAAATGGTCATAAAAAAGCACCCAGAAGGTTTCAGCTTATGATATATATTGATTTAATCGACTTTTTTATCGGTAAACGATAATTTTCTGTGAGTGCATTCGCTTTGGATCATTATTATGTTGCAATTACTACCAGAAACAATTGTCAGTGTTAATTTGAGACTGATAAAAGACATATTTCCTGCTAAAAAGTCAATTAAACGTTTTGACTGGTGATAACATAGCATTTTTCACTGGTTCAAAGTGAACCTGGCGAAAATCGTAAATGGTCACATTTCTCATCCTTCTAATCCTTTCTAAATTCTTTCTATAGCCAAAAGACACTCCCACTGAGGTTTGCACACAGTTTAAAATCAAAAAATGGGGTCGAAAAGTTTTTTGCCTAATATTAATTTTTCTCTCGGTCCTCAACGGAAAGTTTCATATAAACTTTGCCGTCGATAACGTATTTGACATACTCATTTCAAAAAAAATAGTTCAATGATCGTTTTAATGGTTTGTTCTGTTCACACCAAGCATGAATGATGTGTTAAGCACTAAAAATGGTCATAAAAAAGCCCACAGAACGTTTCAGCTTATGATATATAATGATTTAATCGACTTTTTTATCGGTAAACGATAATTTTCTGTGAGTGCATTCGCTTTGGATCATTATTATGTTGCAATTACTACCAGAAACAATTGTTAGTGTTAATTTGAGACTGATAAAAGACATATTTCCTGCTAAAAAGTCAATTAAACGTTTTGACTGGTGATAACATAGCATTTTTCACTGGTTCAAAGTGAACCTGGCGAAAATCGTAAATGGTCACATTTCTCATCCTTCTAATCCTTTCTAAAATCTTTCTATAGCCAAAAGACACTCCCACTGAGGTTTGCACACAGTTTAAAATCAAAAAATGGGGTCGAAAAGTTTTTTGCCTAATATTAATTTTTCTCTCGGTCCTCAACGGAAAGTTTCATTAAAACTTTGCCTCGATAACGTATTTGACATACTCGTTTCCACAAAAATAATTCAATGATCATTTTAATGGTTTGTCCTGTTCACAACAAGCGTGAATGATGTCGTAAGCACTAAAAATGGTCATACAAAAGCATCCAGTACGTTTCAGCTTATGATATATAATGATTTAATCGACTTTTTTATCGGTAAACGATAATTTTCTGTGAGTGCATTCGCTTTGGATCATTATTATGTTGCAATTACCACCAGAAACAATTGTCAGTGTTAATTTGAGACTGACAAAAGACATATTTCCTGCTAAAAAGTCAATCAAACGATTTGACTGGTGATAACATAGCATTTTTCACTGGTTCAAGGTGTACCTAGCGAAAATCGTAAATGGTCACATTTCTCATCCTTCTAATCCTTTCTAAATTCTTCCTATAGCCAAAAGACACTCCCACTGAGGTTTGCACACAGTTTAAAATCAAAAAATGGGGTCCAAAAATTTTTTGCCTAATATTAATTTTTCTCTTGGTCCTCAACGGAAAGTTTCATATAAACTTTGCCTCGATAACGTATTTGACATACTCGTTTCCACAAAAATAACTCAACGATCATTTTAATGGTTTATTCTGTTCACACCAAGCGTGAATGATGTCGTAAGCACTAAAAATGGTCATAAAAAAGCACCCAGAAGGTTTCAGCTTATGATATATATTGATTTAATCGACTTTTTTTATCGGTAAACGATAATTTTCTGTGAGTGCATTCGCTTTGGATCATTATTATGTTGCAATTACTACCAGAAACAATTGTCATTGTTAATTTGAGACTGATAAAAGACATATTTCCTGCTAAAAAGTCAATTAAACGTTTTGACTGGTGATAACATAGCATTTTTCACTGGTTCAAAGTGAACCTGGCGAAAATCGTAAATGGTCACATTTCTCATCCTTCTAATCCTTTCTAAATTCTTTCTATAGCCAAAAGACACTCCCACTGAGGTTTGCACACAGTTTAAAATCAAAAAATGGGGTCGAAAAGTTTTTTGCCTAATATTAATTTTTCTCTCGGTCCTCAACGGAAAGTTTCATTAAAACTTTGCCTCGATAACGTATTTGACATACTCGTTTCCACAAAAATAATTCAATGATCATTTTAATGGTTTGTCCTGTTCACAACAAGCGTGAATGATGTCGTAAGCACTAAAAATGGTCATACAAAAGCATCCAGTACGTTTCAGCTTATGATATATAATGATTTAATCGACTTTTTTATCGGTAAACGATAATTTTCTGTGAGTGCATTCGCTTTGGATCATTATTATGTTGCAATTACCACCAGAAACAATTGTCAGTGTTAATTTGAGACTGATAAAATACATATTTCCTGCTAAAAAGTCAATCAAACGTTTTGACTGGTGATAACATAGCATTTTTCACTGGTTCAAGGTGTACCTGGCGAAAATCGTAAATGGTCACATTTCTCATCCTTCTAATCCTTTCTAAGTTCTTCCTATAGCCAAACGACACTCCCACTGAGGTTTGCACACAGTTTAAAATCAAAAAAAGGGGTCCAAAAATTTTTTGCCTTATATTAATTTTTCTCTCGGTCCTCAACGGAAAGTTTCATATAAACTTTGCCGTCGATAACGTATTTGACATACTCATTTCAAAAAAAATAGTTCAATGATCGTTTTAATGGTTTGTTCTGTTCACACCAAGCATGAATGATGTGTTAAGCACTAAAAATGGTCATAAAAAAGCCCACAGAACGTTTCAGCTTATGATATATAATGATTTAATCGACTTTTTTATCGGTAAACGATAATTTTCTGTGAGTGCATTCGCTTTGGATCATTATTATGTTGCAATTACTACCAGAAACAATTGTTAGTGTTAATTTGAGACTGATAAAAGACATATTTCCTGCTAAAAAGTCAATTAAACGTTTTGACTGGTGATAACATAGCATTTTTCACTGGTTCAAAGTGAACCTGGCGAAAATCGTAAATGGTCACATTTCTCATCCTTCTAATCCTTTCTAAATTCTTTCTATAGCCAAAAGACACTCCCACTGAGGTTTGCACACAGTTTAAAATCAAAAAATGGGGTCGAAAAGTTTTTTGCCTAATATTAATTTTTCTCTCGGTCCTCAACGGAAAGTTTCATTAAAACTTTGCCTCGATAACGTATTTGACATACTCGTTTCCACAAAAATAATTCAATGATCATTTTAATGGTTTGTCCTGTTCACAACAAGCGTGAATGATGTCGTAAGCACTAAAAATGGTCATACAAAAGCATCCAGTACTTTTCAGCTTATGATATATAATGATTTAATCGACTTTTTTATCGGTAAACGATAATTTTCTGTGAGTGCATTCGCTTTGGATCATTATTATGTTGCAATTACCACCAGAAACAATTGTCAGTGTTAATTTGAGACTGATAAAATACATATTTCCTGCTAAAAAGTCAATCAAACGTTTTGACTGGTGATAACATAGCATTTTTCACTGGTTCAAGGTGTACCTGGCGAAAATCGTAAATGGTCACATTTCTCATCCTTCTAATCCTTTCTAAGTTCTTCCTATAGCCAAACGACACTCCCACTGAGGTTTGCACACAGTTTAAAATCAAAAAAAGGGGTCCAAAAATTTTTTGCCTTATATTAATTTTTCTCTCGGTCCTCAACGGAAAGTTTCATATAAACTTTGCCGTCGATAACGTATTTGACATACTCATTTCAAAAAAAATAGTTCAATGATCGTTTTAATGGTTTGTTCTGTTCACACCAAGCATGAATGATGTGTTAAGCACTAAAAATGGTCATAAAAAAGCCCCCAGAACGTTTCAGCTTATGATATATAATGATTTAATCGACTTTTTTATCGGTAAACGATAATTTTCTGTGAGTGCATTCGCTTTGGATCATTATTATGTTGCAATTTCCACCAGAAACAATTGTCAGTGTTAATTTGAGACTGACAAAAGACATATTTCCTGCTAAAAAGTCAATCAAACGATTTGACTGGTGATAACATAGCATTTTTCACTGGTTCAAGGTGTACCTGGCGAAAATCGTAAATGGTCACATTTCTCATCCTTCTAATCCTTTCTAAGTTCTTCCTATAGCCAAACGACACTCCCACTGAGGTTTGCACACAGTTTAAAATCAAAAAAAGGGGTCCAAAAATTTTTTGCCTTATATTAATTTTTCTCTCGGTCCTCAACGGAAAGTTTCATATAAACTTTGCCGTCGATAACGTATTTGACATACTCATTTCAAAAAAAATAGTTCAATGATCGTTTTAATGGTTTGTTCTGTTCACACCAAGCGTGAATGATGTCGTAAGCACTAAAAATGGGCATACAAAAGCATCCAGTACGTTTCAGCTTATGATATATAATGATTTAATCGACTTTTTTATCGGTAAACGATAATTTTCTGTGAGTGCATTCGCTTTGGATCAATATTATGTTGCGATTACCACCAGAAACAATTGTCAGTGTTAATTTGAGACTGACAAAAGACATATTTCCTGCTAAAAAGTCAATCAAACGATTTGACTGGTGATAACATAGCATTTTTCACTGGTTCAAGGTGTACCTAGCGAAAATCGTAAATGGTCACATTTCTCATCCTTCTGATCCTTTCTAAATTCTTCCTATAGCCAAAAGACACTCCCACTGAGGTTTGCACACAGTTTAAAATCAAAAAATGGGGTCCAAAAATTTTTTGCCTAATATTAATTTTTCTCTCGGTCCTCAACGGAAAGTTTCATATAAACTTTGCCTCGATAACGTATTTGACATACTCGTTTCCACAAAAATAACTCAACGATCATTTTAATGGTTTATTCTGTTCACACCAAGCGTGAATGATGTCGTAAGCACTAAAAATGGTCATAAAAAAGCACCCAGAAGGTTTCAGCTTATGATATATATTGATTTAATCGACTTTTTTATCGGTAAACGATAATTTTCTGTGAGTGCATTCGCTTTGGATTATTATTATGTTGCAATTACTACCAGAAACAATTGTCAGTGTTAATTTGAGACTGATAAAAGACATATTTCCTGCTAAAAAGTCAATTAAACGTTTTGACTGGTGATAACATAGCATTTTTCACTGGTTCAAAGTGAACCTGGCGAAAATCGTAAATGGTCACATTTCTCATCCTTCTAATCCTTTCTAAATTCTTTCTATAGCCAAAAGACACTCCCACTGAGGTTTGCACACAGTTTAAAATCAAAAAATGGGGTCGAAAAGTTTTTTGCCTAATATTAATTTTTCTCTCGGTCCTCAACGGAAAGTTTCATTAAAACTTTGCCTCGATAACGTATTTGACATACTCGTTTCCACAAAAATAATTCAATGATCATTTTAATGGTTTGTCCTGTTCACAACAAGCGTGAATGATGTCGTAAGCACTAAAAATGGTCATACAAAAGCATCCAGTACGTTTCAGCTTATGATATATAATGATTTAATCGACTTTTTTATCGGTAAACGATAATTTTCTGTGAGTGCATTCGCTTTGGATCATTATTATGTTGCAATTACCACCAGAAACAATTGTCAGTGTTAATTTGAGACTGATAAAATACATATTTCCTGCTAAAAAGTCAATCAAACATTTTTACTGGTGATAACATAGCATTCTTCACTGGTTCAAGGTGTACCTGGCGAAAATCGTAAATGGTCACATTTCTCATCCTTCTAATCCTTTCTAAGTTCTTCCTATAGCCAAACGACACTCCCACTGAGGTTTGCACACAGTTTAAAATCAAAAAATGGGGTCCAAAAATTTTTTGCCTTATATTAATTTTTCTCTCGGTCCTCAACGGAAATTTTCATATAAACTTTGCCGTCGATAACGTATTTGACATACTCTTTTCCACAAAAATAGTTCAATGATCATTTTAATGGTTTGTTCGGTTCACACCAAGCGTGAATGATCTGTTAAGCACTAAAAATTGTCATAAAAAAGCCCCCAGAACGTTTCAGTTTATGATATATAATGATTTAATCGACTTTTTTATCTGTAAACGATAATTTTCTGTGAGTGCATTCGCTTTGGATCATTATTATGTTGCGATTACCACCAGAAACAATTGTTAGTGTTAATTTGAGACTGATAAAAGACATATTTCCTGCTTAAAAGTCAATCAAACGTTTTGACTGGTGATAACATAGCATTTTTCACTGGTTCAAGGTGTAATTGGCGAAAATCGTAAATGGTCGCATTTCTCATCCTTCTAATCCTTTCTAAGTTCTTCCTATAGCCAAACGACACTCCCACTGAGGTTTGCACACATTTTAAAATCAAAAAAAGGGGTCCAAAAATTTTTTGCCTTATTTTAATTTTTCTCTCGGTCCTCAACGGAAAGTTTCATATAAACTTTGCCGTCGATAACGTATTTGACATACTCATTTCCAAAAACATAGTTCAATGATACTTTTAATGATTTGTTCTGTTCACACCAAGCGTGAATGATGTGTTAAGCACTAAAAATGGTCATAAAAAAGCCCCCAGAACGTTTCAGTTTATGATATATAATGATTTAATCGACTTTTTATCTGTAAACGATAATTTTCTGTAAGTGCATTCGCTTTGGATCATTATTATGTTGCGATTACCACCAGAAACAATTGTCAGTGTTAATTTGAGACTGATAAAAGACATATTTCCCGCTAAAAAGTCAATCAAACGTTTTGACTGGTGATAACATAGCATTTTTCACTAGGTTCAAGGTGTACCTGGCGAAAATCGTAAATGGTCACATTTCTCATCCTTCTAATCCTTTCTAAGTTCTTCCTATAGCCAAACGACACTCTCAATGAAACTTGCACACAGTTTAAAATCAAAAAATGGGGTCCAAAATTTTTTTGCCTTATATTAATTTTTCTCTCGGTCCTCAACGGAAAGTTTCATTAAAACTTTGCCTCGATAACGTGTTTGACATACTCGTTTCCACAAAAATAATTCAATGATCATTTTAATGGTTTGTCCTGTTCACACCAAGCGTGAATGATGTCGTAAGCACTAAAAATGGGCATACAAAAGCATCCAGTACGTTTCAGCTTATGATATATAATGATTTAATCGACTTTTTTATCGGTAAACGATAATTTTCTGTGAGTGCATTCGCTTTGGATCATTATTATGTTGCAATTACCACCAGAAACAATTGTCAGTGTTAATTTGAGACTGACAGAAGACATATTTCCTGCTAAAAAGTCAATCAAACGTTTTGACTGGTGATAACATAGCATTTTTCACTGGTTCAAGGTGTACCTGGCGAAAATCGTAAATGGTCACATTTCTCATCCTTCTAATCCTTTCTAAGTTCTTCTTATAGCCAAACGACACTCCCACTGAGGTTTGCACACAGTTTAAAATCAAAAAAAGAGGTCCAAAAATTTTTTGCCTTATATTAATTTTTCTCTCGGTCCTCAACGGAAAGTTTCATATAAACTTTGCCGTCGATAACGTATTTGACATACTCATTTCAAAAAAAATAGTTCAATGATCGTTTTAATGGTTTGTTCTGTTCACAACAAGCGTGAATGATGTCGTAAGCACTAAAAATGGTCATACAAAAGCATCCAGTACGTTTCAGCTTATGATATATAATGATTTAATCGACTTTTTTATCGGTAAACGATAATTTTCTGTGAGTGCATTCGCTTTGGATCATTATTATGTTGCAATTACCACCAGAAACAATTGTCAGTGTTAATTTGAGACTGACAAAAGACATATTTCCTGCTAAAAAGTCAATCAAACGATTTGACTGGTGATAACATAGCATTTTTCACTAGGTTCAAGGTGTACCTGGCGAAAATCGTAAATGGTCACATTTCTCATCCTTCTAATCCTTTCTAAGTTCTTCCTATAGCCAAACGACACTCTCAATGAAACTTGCACACAGTTTAAAATCAAAAAATGGGGTCCAAAATTTTTTTGCCTTATATTAATTTTTCTCTCGGTCCTCAACGGAAAGTTTCATTAAAACTTTGCCTCGATAACGTGTTTGACATACTCGTTTCCACAAAAATAATTCAATGATCATTTTAATGGTTTGTCCTGTTCACATCAAGCGTGAATGATGTCGTAAGCACTAAAAATGGGCATACAAAAGCATCCAGTACGTTTCAGCTTATGATATATAATGATTTAATCGACTTTTTTATCGGTAAACGATAATTTTCTGTGAGTGCATTCGCTTTGGATCATTATTATGTTGCAATTACCACCAGCAACAATTGTCAGTGTTAATTTGAGACTGACAGAAGACATATTTCCTGCTAAAAAGTCAATCAAACGTTTTGACTGGTGATAACATAGCATTTTTCACTGGTTCAAGGTGTACCTGGCGAAAATCGTAAATGGTCACATTTCTCATCCTTCTAATCCTTTCTAAGTTCTTCTTATAGCCAAACGACACTCCCACTGAGGTTTGCACACAGTTTAAAATCAAAAAAAGAGGTCCAAAAATTTTTTGCCTTATATTAATTTTTCTCTCGGTCCTCAACGGAAAGTTTCATATAAACTTTGCCGTCGATAACGTATTTGACATACTCATTTCAAAAAAAATAGTTCAATGATCGTTTTAATGGTTTGTTCTGTTCACAACAAGCGTGAATGATGTCGTAAGCACTAAAAATGGTCATACAAAAGCATCCAGTACGTTTCAGCTTATGATATATAATGATTTAATCGACTTTTTTATCGGTAAACGATAATTTTCTGTGAGTGCATTCGCTTTGGATCATTATTATGTTGCAATTACCACCAGAAAGAATTGTCAGTGTTAATTTGAGACTGATAAAATACATATTTCCTGCTAAAAAGTCAATCAAACGTTTTTACTGGTGATAACATAGCATTTTTCACTAGGTTCAAGGTGTACCTGGCGAAAATCGTAAATGGTCACATTTCTCATCCTTCTAATCCTTTCTAAGTTCTTCCTATAGCCAAACGACACTCTCAATGAAACTTGCACACAGTTTAAAATCAAAAAATGGGGTCCAAAATTTTTTTGCCTTATATTAATTTTTCTCTCGGTCCTCAACGGAAAGTTTCATTAAAACTTTGCCTCGATAACGTGTTTGACATACTCGTTTCCACAAAAATAGTTCAATGATCATTTTAATGGTTTGTCCTGTTCACACCAAGCGTGAATGATGTCGTAAGCACTAAAAATGGGCATACAAAAGCATCCAGTACGTTTCAGCTTATGATATATAATGATTTAATCGACTTTTTTATCGGTAAACGATAATTTTCTGTGAGTGCATTCGCTTTGGATCATTATTATGTTGCAATTACCACCAGAAACAATTGTCAGTGTTAATTTGAGACTGACAGAAGACATATTTCCTGCTAAAAAGTCAATCAAACGTTTTGACTGGTGATAACATAGCATTTTTCACTGGTTCAAGGTGTACCTGGCGAAAATCGTAAATGGTCACATTTCTCATCCTTCTAATCCTTTCTAAGTTCTTCTTATAGCCAAACGACACTCCCACTGAGGTTTGCACACAGTTTAAAATCAAAAAAAGAGTTCCAAAAATTTTTTGCCTTATATTAATTTTTCTCTCGGTCCTCAACGGAAAGTTTCATTATAAACTTTGCCGTCGATAACGTATTTGACATACTCATTTCAAAAAAAATAGTTCAATGATCGTTTTAATGGTTTGTTCTGTTCACAACAAGCGTGAATGATGTCGTAAGCACTAAAAATGGTCATACAAAAGCATCCAGTACGTTTCAGCTTATGATATATAATGATTTAATCGACTTTTTTATCGGTAAACGATAATTTTCTGTGAGTGCATTCGCTTTGGATCATTATTATGTTGCAATTACCACCAGAAACAATTGTCAGTGTTAATTTGAGACTGATAAAATACATATTTCCTGCTAAAAAGTCAATCAAACGTTTTTACTGGTGATAACATAGCATTTTTCACTAGGTTCAAGGTGTACCTGGCGAAAATCGTAAATGGTCACATTTCTCATCCTTCTAATCCTTTCTAAGTTCTTCCTATAGCCAAACGACACTCTCAATGAAACTTGCACACAGTTTAAAATCAAAAAATGGGGTCCAAAATTTTTTTGCCTTATATTAATTTTTCTCTCGGTCCTCAACGGAAAGTTTCATTAAAACTTTGCCTCGATAACGTGTTTGACATACTCGTTTCCACAAAAATAATTCAATGATCATTTTAATGGTTTGTCCTGTTCACACCAAGCGTGAATGATGTCGTAAGCACTAAAAATGGGCATACAAAAGCATCCAGTACGTTTCAGCTTATGATATATAATGATTTAATCGACTTTTTTATCGGTAAACGATAATTTTCTGTGAGTGCATTCGCTTTGGATCATTATTATGTTGCAATTACCACCAGAAACAATTGTCAGTGTTAATTTGAGACTGACAGAAGACATATTTCCTGCTAAAAAGTCAATCAAACGTTTTGACTGGTGATAACATAGCATTTTTCACTGGTTCAAGGTGTACCTGGCGAAAATCGTAAATGGTCACATTTCTCATCCTTCTAATCCTTTCTAAGTTGTTCTTATAGCCAAACGACACTCCCACTGAGGTTTGCACACAGTTTAAAATCAAAAAAAGAGGTCCAAAAATTTTTTGCCTTATATTAATTTTTCTCTCGGTCCTCAACGGAAAGTTTCATATAAACTTTGCCGTCGATAACGTATTTGACATACTCATTTCAAAAAAAATAGTTCAATGATCGTTTTAATGGTTTGTTCTGTTCACACCAAGCATGAATGATGTGTTAAGCACTAAAAATGGTCATAAAAAAGCCCCCAGAACGTTTCAGCTTATGATATATAATGATTTAATCGACTTTTTTATCGGTAAACGATAATTTTCTGTGAGTGCATTCGCTTTGGATCATTATTATGTTGCAATTACCACCAGAAACAATTGTCAGTGTTAATTTGAGACTGACAAGAGACATATTTTCTGCTAAAAAGTCAATCAAACGTTTTGACTGGTGATAACATAGCAATTTTCACTGGTTCAAGGTGTACCTGGCGAAAATCGTAAATGGTCACATTTCTCATCCTTCTAATCCTTTCTAAGTTCTTCCTATAGCCAAACGACACACCCACTGAGGTTTGCACACAGTTTAAAATCAAAAGAAGAGGTCCAAAAATTTTTTGCCTTATATTAATTTTTCTCTCGGTCCTCAACGGAAAGTTTCATATAAACTTTGCCGTCGATAAAGTATTTGACATACTCATTTCAAAAAAAATAGTTCAATGATCGTTTTAATGGTTTGTTCTGTTCACACCAAGCATGAATGATGTGTTAAGCACTAAAAATGGTCATAAAAAGCCCCCAGAACGTTTCAGCTTATGATATATAATGATTTAATCGACTTTTTTATCTGTAAACGATAATTTTCTGTAAGTGCATTCGCTTTGGATCATTATTATGTTGCGATTACCACCAGAAACAATTGTCAGTGTGACTTTGAGACTGATAAAAGACATATTTCCCGCTAAAAAGTCAATCAAACGTTTTGACTGGTGATAACATAGCAATTTTCACTGGTTCAAGGTGTACCTGGCGAAAATCGTAAATGGTCACATTTCTCATCCTTCTAATCCTTTCTAAGTTCTTCCTATAGCCAAACGACACTCCCACTGAGGTTTGCACACAGTTTAAAATCAAAAAAAGAGGTCCAAAAATTTTTTGCCTCATATTAATTTTTCTCTCGGTCCTCAACGGAAAGTTTCATATAAACTTTGCCGTCGATAAAGTATTTGACATACTCATTTCAAAAAAAATAGTTCAATGATCGTTTTAATGGTTTGTTCTGTTCACACCAAGCATGAATGATGTGTTAAGCACTAAAAATGGTCATAAAAAGCCCCCAGAACGTTTCCACTTATGATATATAATGATTTAATCGACTTTTTTATCTGTAAACGATAATTTTCTGTGAGTGCATTCGCTTTGGATCATTATTATGTTGCAATTACCACCAGAAACAATTGTCAGTGTTAATTTGAGACTGACAAGAGACATATTTTTTGCTAAAAAGTCAATCAAACGTTTTGACTGGTGATAACATAGCAATTTTCACTGGTTCAAGGTGTACCTGGCGAAAATCGTAAATGGTCACATTTCTCATCCTTCTAATCCTTTCTAAGTTCTTCCTATAGCCAAACGACAAACCCACTGAGGTTTGCACACAGTTTAAAATCAAAAAAAGAGGTCCAAAAATTTTTTGCCTTATATTAATTTTTCTCTCGGTCCTCAACGGAAAGTTTCATATAAACTTTGCCGTCGATAAAGTATTTGACATACTCATTTCAAAAAAAATAGTTCAATGATCGTTTTAATGGTTTGTTCTGTTCACACCAAGCATGAATGATGTGTTAAGCACTAAAAATGGTCATAAAAAGCCCCCAGAACGTTTCAGCTTATGATATATAATGATTTAATCGACTTTTTTATCTGTAAACGATAATTTTCTGTAAGTGCATTCGCTTTGGATCATTATTATGTTGCGATTACCACCAGAAACAATTGTCAGTGTGACTTTGAGACTGATAAAAGACATATTTCCCGCTAAAAAGTCAATCAAACGTTTTGACTGGTGATAACATAGCAATTTTCACTGGTTCAAGGTGTACCTGGCGAAAATCGTAAATGGTCACATTTCTCATCCTTCTAATCCTTTCTAAGTTCTTCCTATAGCCAAACGACACTCCCACTGAGGTTTGCACACAGTTTAAAATCAAAAAAAGAGGTCCAAAAATTTTTTGCCTTATATTAATTTTTCTCTCGGTCCTCAACGGAAAGTTTCATATAAACTTTGCCGTCGATAAAGTATTTGACATACTCATTTCAAAAAAAATAGTTCAATGATCGTTTTAATGGTTTGTTCTGTTCACACCAAGCATGAATGATGTGTTAAGCACTAAAAATGGTCATAAAAAGCCCCCAGAACGTTTCCACTTATGATATATAATGATTTAATCGACTTTTTTATCTGTAAACGATAATTTTCTGTAAGTGCATTCGCTTTGGATCATTATTATGTTGCGATTACCACCAGAAACAATTGTCAGTGTGACTTTGAGACTGATAAAAGACATATTTTCTGTTTAAAAGTCATTCAAACAATTTGACTGGTGATAATATAGCATTTTTCACTGGTTCAAGGTGTACCTGGCGAAAATCGTAAATGGTCACATTTCTCATCCTTCTGATCCTTTCTAAGTTCTTCCTATAGTCAAACGACACTCCCACTGAGTTTTGCACACAGTTTAAAATCAAAAAATGGTGTCCAAAAATTTTTTGCCTTATATTAATTTTTCTCTCGGTCCTCAACGGAAAGTTTCATATAAACTTTGCCGTCGATAAAGTATTTGACATACTCATTTCAAAAAAATAGTTCAATGATCGTTTTAATGGTTTGTTCTGTTCACACCAAGCATGAATGATGTGTTAAGCACTAAAAATGGTCATAAAAAGCCCCCAGAACGTTTCAGCTTATGATATATAATGATTTAATCGACTTTTTTTTATCTGTAAACGATAATTTTCTGTAAGTGCATTCGCTTTGGATCATTATTATGTTGCGATTACCACCAGAAACAATTGTCAGTGTGACTTTGAGACTGATAAAAGACATATTTCCCGCTAAAAAGTCAATCAAACGTTTTGACTGGTGATAACATAGCATTTTTCACTGGTTCAAGGTGAACCTGGCGAAAATCGTAAATGGTCACATTTCTCATCCTTCTAATCCTTTCTAAGTTCTTCCTATAGCCAAACGACACTCCAACTGAGGTTTGCACACAGTTTAAAATCAAAAAATGGGGTCCAAAAATTTTTTGCCTTATAATAATTTTTCTCTCGGTCCTCAACGGAAAGTTTCATATAAACCTTGCCGTCGATAACGTATTTGACATACTCATTTCCACAAAAATAGTTCAATAATCTTTTTAATGGTTTGTTCTGTTCACACCAAGCGTGAATGATGTGTTAAGCTCTAAAAATGGTCATAAAAAAGCCCCCAGAACGTTTCAGTTTATGATATATAATGATTTAATCGACTTTTTTATCTGTAAAAAATAATTTTCTGTAAGTGCATTCGCTTTGGATCATTATTATGTTGCGATTACCACCAGAAACAATTGTCAGTGTGACTTTGAGACTGATAAAAGACATATTTCCTGTTTAAAAGTCATTCAAACAATTTGACTGGTGATAATATAGCATTTTTCACTGGTTCAAGGTGTATCTGGCGAAAATCGTAAATGGTCACATTTCTCATCCTTCTAATCCTTTCTAAGTTCTTCCTATAGTCAAACGACACTCCCACTGAGTTTTGCACACAGTTTAAAATCAAAAAATGGGGTCCAAAAATTTTTTGCCGTATATTAATTTTTCTCTCGGTCCTCAACGGAAAGTTTCATATAAACTTTGCCGTCGATAAAGTATTTGACATACTCATTTCAAAAAAATAGTTCAATGATCGTTTTAATGGTTTGTTCTGTTCACACCAAGCATGAATGATGTGTTAAGCACTAAAAATGGTCATAAAAAGCCCCCAGAACGTTTCAGCTTATGATATATAATGATTTAATCGACTTTTTTTTATCTGTAAACGATAATTTTCTGTAAGTGCATTCGCTTTGGATCATTATTATGTTGCGATTACCACCAGAAACAATTGTCAGTGTGACTTTGAGACTGATAAAAGACATATTTCCCGCTAAAAAGTCAATCAAACGTTTTGACTGGTGATAACATAGCATTTTTCACTGGTTCAAGGTGAACCTGGCGAAAATCGTAAATGGTCACATTTCTCATCCTTCTAATCCTTTCTAAGTTCTTCCTATAGCCAAACGACACTCCAACTGAGGTTTGCACACAGTTTAAAATCAAAAAATGGGGTCCAAAAATTTTTTGCCTTATAATAATTTTTCTCTCGGTCCTCAACGGAAAGTTTCATATAAACCTTGCCGTCGATAACGTATTTGACATACTCATTTCCACAAAAATAGTTCAATAATCTTTTTAATGGTTTGTTCTGTTCACACCAAGCGTGAATGATGTGTTAAGCTCTAAAAATGGTCATAAAAAAGCCCCCAGAACGTTTCAGTTTATGATATATAATGATTTAATCGACTTTTTTATCTGTAAAAAATAATTTTCTGTAAGTGCATTCGCTTTGGATCATTATTATGTTGCGATTACCACCAGAAACAATTGTCAGTGTGACTTTGAAACTGATAAAAGACATATTTCCTGTTTAAAAGTCATTCAAACAATTTGACTGGTGATAATATAGCATTTTTCACTGGTTCAAGGTGTATCTGGCGAAAATCGTAAATGGTCACATTTCTCATCCTTCTAATCCTTTCTAAGTTCTTCCTATAGTCAAACGACACTCCCACTGAGTTTTGCACACAGTTTAAAATCAAAAAATGGGGTCCAAAAATTTTTTGCCGTATATTAATTTTTCTCTCGGTCCGCAACGGAAAGTTTCATATAAACTTTGCCGTCGATAACGTATTTGACATACTCATTTCCACAAAAAAAACTCAATGATCATTTTAATGGTTTGTTCTGTTCACACCAAGCGTGAATGATGTGTTAAGCACTAAAAATGGTCATAAAAAACATCCAGAAGGTTTCAGCTTATGATATATAATGGTTTAATTGACTTTTTTATCTGTAAAGTATAATTTTCTGTGAGTGCATTTGCTTTGGATCATTATTATGTTGCAATTACCACCAAAAACAATTGTCAGTGTTAACTTGAGACTGATAAAAGACATATTTTCTGTTAAAAAGTCAATGAAACGTTTTGACTGGGGATAACGTAGCATTCTTCACTGGTTCAAGGTGTACCTGGCGAAAATCGTAAATGGTCACATTTCTCATCCTTCTAATCCTTTGTAAGTTCTTCCTATAGCCAAACGGCAATCCAACTGAGGTCTGCACACAGTTTAAAATCAAAAAATGGGGTCCAAAATTTTTTTGCCTGAAATTAATTTTTCTCTCGGGCCTCAACGGAAAGTTTCATATAAACTTTCCGTTGATAACGTATTTGACATACTCGTTTCCACAAAAATAATTCAATGATCATTTTAATGGTTTGTTCTGTTCACACCAAGCGTAAATGATGTCGTAAGCACTAAAAATGGTCATACAAAAGCATCCAGTACGTTTCAGTTTATGATATATAATGATTTAATCAACTTTTTTTATCTGTAAACGATAATTTTCTGTGAGTGCATTCGCTTTGGATCATTATTATGTTGCAATTACCACCAGAAACAATTGTCAGTGTTAATTTGAGACTGATAAAAGACATATTTCCTGCTAAAAAGTCAATCAAACGTTTTGACTGGTGATAACATAGCATTTTTCACTGGTTTAAGGTGTACCTGGCGAAAATCGTAAATGGTCACATTTCTCATCCTTCTAATCCTTTCTAAGTTCTTCCTATAGCCAAACGGCACTCCCACTGAAGTTTGCACACAGATTAAGGACAAAAAATGGGGTCTAAAGTTTTTTTTCCTCGAATTAATTCTTCTCTCGCGCCTCAACGGAAAGTTTCATATAAACTTTGCCGTCGATAACGTATTTGACATACCTGTTTCCACAAAAATAAATCATTTATCAATTCAATGGTTTGCTCTGTTCACACCGAGCGTGAATGATGTGGTAAGCACTAAAAATGGTGATACAAAAGCCTGCAGTACGTTTCAGCTTATGATATATAATGATTTAATCGAAATTTTTAAACTGTAAACGATAATTTTCTGTGAGTCCATTAGCTTTGTATCACTATTATGTTGCAAATACCACCAAAAACAGTTGTCAGTAATAAATTGAGACTGATAAAAGACATAGTTACTGTAAAAAAGTAAATCAAACGTTTTGACTTGCGATAATATAACATTTTTCACTGGTGAAGCTTTATCTTGCGAAAATCGTAAATGGTCAGATTTGTCAACCTTCCAATCCGTTCTTAACCCCTCGTATGGCAGTGCAGCGCTCCTGAAACATAGTAAACACAGCTAAAAGATAAAAATAGTAATATCAAAGCCCTATGTTTGTAAACTTTCCATTTAAATTTTTTGTTCCTTTCTTTTTTTATAGAAGACTCTTTTATTCCCGTTATATTTATTATTCCTTGGTCTCTACAATTGTCGCAGTTAAGTTAAATGGTATTCTCGAATCCCGGGGTTGTATGAAGAAACTCATCTAAGGTTAAAAGTGCTTGAGTAGTTATTAAAAATGTTTTTTTTTTGAAATTTTGCTGATTTTTTTTTTCATTTTTTTCTTAAAATTAGCATCACTTTTTGATGTTTTTGACATTTGATGGCCGTAAGTGACCGGAACTTATAATCTAACAAAGTGCTGCAACTATTAGGAAAATTGGATGGTTCATTTTGGTTTAAACAAAAAAATTAAACAGTATTCATTCGAAAGCAAATGAAGATTCAAAACTTGATATTTGCTGATTTCTAATTGTTCCTACGCAATTCGTGAAACACCATTACAACGACCAAATAAAATGTGTAGCGAACCCATGTTGGATCTGCCACTGGCCCGCGAGCTACTACAACTCAAACGTTTCACTCTTATTCTGCTCTTTGTGGGTGCAAAAGATGTTTAATGTCTGTGTTCGGAGAAAAATGTGCTGCATTTGTCCTGCAGTTGTTATTGTTGACTTTGGATTATTTCCCCGGGCCTACCTACCTTTTTCCTTCTATTTCCAAGTAGTTTAAGAGGTTGCTGACATTTATAAACTCGGTGGTTAAAGTTTTTTTTTCATTTTTTGTGAGTCCAGCTGTTCTCGGTGTAGTGTTCTCTAAAAAACGCATTTACAAAAATTCTACATTAAACATGCATTTGAAAATATTGTGAAAAATGTCTTCACAAACAAGACATAGCGAAACGGTCACCCCGGACCTACTGTACGCCCCCGAATCACGTTGCGTTAGCGCGTCTTGGTCGTAGAGCGTTTTTTTGGCAGGAACAGTCCTGAATATGTCTGAAAATAAATTGAGTACGTTTCGGTAGTTTGTTAATATCTCTGAGAGTACCGAACGGATTTAAGCGAACGTAGGCTCGTTTTGTAGCGCATGAGCCCCCCTCACTGATTCGTGCTGGTTGACGTTGTATATCAGCGAGTTCAAGGATGAATTTTGAGACTTAAACCGGAAATAACCCTATTTTGGGTACATATCGGAGAGGCCGATTTTCGAAACTTCAAAATTGGCGCTTTAACTTACAGGAAATGGTTCTTTAGCTTCGTCATTACGTGTGGAGTCCGTTTTGCATGGTTTTCTATACACTTTTCCGACGTTTAGGTCTTCAATTTTCACTCTGCACGTGAAGTACCCCCATTTTTGACGAAAACGTGCCTTTGCTGCAGAGGTTGATAAAATGTTGATAATTTTGTATTTTACTGTCAAATTATGGCTTATTACACCCAGTATTATGTCCTGAAGGAATTACACTATAGTGTGTACACGTGTGTACATTACACTATAGTGTGTACACTATAGTGTGTACATGTTTCAGTGTTTACTATGAAAATTTTGACGATTCAGGTCACGTACCGGGTGCAATTTTTGACTTGGTACCAAACCTTAATTTTGAAATATCTCCTTGAAAACTTAACGGATTTTGGATTTTGCTGGCTCGTTGAACTCGCCGTAAGCTCTAGTTTCATTTGACATACGGTTCGTTACGTTTCGTTCAGCGGTTGTCGAAAAATTGTCCAGGACACGCACCCCCCCATTTTACCCCATTTTTGACCATTTTGACGGGTTTCAGCTTATAACTTATGGTTCCGGGCTTCTGTTTGTGTTATTAACGGTACCCATAGCATTGTTATGGTACCGGAAAGGTTTGGACAAAGTTTCAGATTCATAACCAAATTTTTGGTTATAATTTTGATCAAATGTTGGTCAAATAATGGAATATACATGGGATTTGCCATTGCACCTTAAATTGTGAATATCTCCCAGTAGAGTAGTTCAATTTTAATTATGTTTAGTGTTCTGGACAGGTCATGAAACAAGGGTTATTTTGATATAGGTAGCGTTTAATTTGGTCCGGGCGTCGCAGAGTTATTGACCTCTGAATACTCGCCCATTTTACCCATGAAAATGACCTCCGGTACGGTACGTTTGATCCGTAATAACTTTTGATGTAGTTGTTGGATTTTAATTTTGATTGGTGATCTGAACAGGTCCTGAAACAAGGATTAATTTGATATAGGTAGCGTTTAATTTGGTCCGGGCGTCGCAGAGTTATTGACCTCTGAGTACTCGCCCATTTTACCCATGAAAATGGGCTCCGGTACGGTACCTTTGATCTGTAATAACTTTTGCTGTAGTTGTTCGATTTCAATTTTGTTTGATGATTTAAAGAGGTGTTCAAACAAGGTTTATTTTGATATAGGTACCGTTTAAATTGAGTCCTGCGTTGTTGAGTTATTCACCTCTGAGTACCCATGAGATTGGGCTCCGGTACGATACCTTTGATCCCTAATAACTTTTGATGTAGTTGTTCGATTTTAATTTTGTTTGGTGATCTGAACAGGTCCTGAAACAAGGTTTAATTTGATATAGGTGCCGTTTTATTTGGATCGGGCATCATTGAACTATTAACCTCTGAATACCCTCCCAATTTACCCATGAAATCGGCTCTGGTACGTACCTCTGGTACGCACCCTTGATTCGCCAATGGTGGCCTTATAGTGACCCAAAACACCCGTGACAATCTCCCAAAACAAATTCTGGGTAGTTGGAGTTGTTTTTACAGTGTTATCTTTGAAATTTTTAGAGATGTAGGTTGGGTACTAGGGGGCATATCAGGACCTGGTACAGTACCCAAATTTTGATTTTTCTTGGTCTATAAATCACATCGTCTGGGTCTGATTGATGTTTTCAACTCGTATCTCAATATACTTTAGCATCCCCAGTGTTTCCCCAGTCTGGTGTTATATTATTAGTGCTCTGTTCTTTATGCCTTATGTACGTTGTCTATATGTTCTCTAAAACAAACTTTTTCAGGTTTGTTTTGATTTGAAACTTTAATTTGCAACCTTATCAACTTCAGTTGTCTTACCAAGCTACAAGCCAGAACGACATCAAACTTCGAGTGAGTAATATCCATCTCAATCAATCCAATTATGCAATAATAAAATCTTTGTTGGTGAAGGATTGTCTCGTCTTTTCTTTTTTTTTCTTGTCTTTTTTTATATTTGAGTTCTTTATCTTGCGTCTTTCGGCGTCAAAGTCGAATGTCATAACCTGAGCAGAATGATATTGAAGAAGATATATGGGCAGGTTTTGTTCTGTGCGTTAGGTTTTGTTCAAAAATTAACTTTGGACATTATCAGCAAACTGAAAAAAAAAAAACGAGACAACCCGTATTCACCGCGTAGCTCGCCTGTTTTGGTGCTTTGGTGTTTGAATTGGCAATAATAAGCGGCCACTGGTGCACTATGTGTAACAATTTTCGGTTTAGCTTGCTTTGTCTGTTTGGTCAGTGGTAGCACTGATCAACGCGTTAGGATTTTTTGTGTGTTCTTGCTATAGCAAGTGGTAGCACTTGTTAGTTTTTTTATCGTTGTTTCTTTCACCTAAGTTGTTCTCTATGTGTTTCAGCGCTTGAAAATGAGGTAAATCAAATTTGATATTGAATATTTAATGCTCGCAGTTATCAGCTAAGTTTTTTCCAAAATTCAAACTGACTTGAATAAAACTTAAATAAATTCAATTATTTTTTTGTACAATTTTTCGCAAGACAGTTAGTTCAATTGTCCGCCGAGAAAGAAACTTTTGTAAGGTCGTTGTTTGGCCCAAAGTGCGCTCAAATCGCGCTTTATTAATAGTCGCACAAAGATACTTGGTACTTTTATTGGCCTTCTCGGTTTTTTTTTAGTTTCGTCGTCGCGATTTTTGTTACGACCATATGACGTCACAACCACTTCAAATCTGCTTTCTGTTCATTCGTGCATGCAATTTCATCTGGATTGCGTGCGTGACGTCATCCTCGCTCTTATTGGAGCGAGTTTTTAGCACGAAGTTATTTGAGAGCAGCTGATAGAGGCAGCAAAATCTTAAACAGATTTTTAATGAAAATAGAACATATATAGCCTTCAATGAGTTTTTTGGTCTGTCTTTTTTATTGTTTGTCTGAGACTGCAGATCTACGAAGCTATTGCGGCTATTTTCTGGCAATCTGCCAGCTATGTTTTTTATTTTTATTCCAAGGATTGTTAACTAAAAAGAAAACCTGAAAAATACCGAATAATTTATTTTAGAATGAGTGGCTCTCAATTAACTCCTGTTTCAAATTCCGGTGGTCCCACTGGTCTCAGAAAGAAGTCTGCTAGAAATGCGAATAAGGTGGACGACGTAGAGTTTCCTAAGAATTACGTCTTTCTGGTGTACTTTGACTGCGACAACAAAATTTCTGTCTTGAAACCGGGTCACGGGAGTTGGCCGAATCATCTTACTAATTCAATGAAACTCTCCCTGAAATGGGAAGATTTGCCGTTTAAGTCTGACAAGAAGCCAAAGGAGTTTATCAATGGGTTGGTCATAACGAGTGGCCCTAGTGAAATATTGGAACGAGTAGCAGTTTTAATGACCTTGAAGCTTAAGAAGGGTATGGCTCCTACAGATATGAACCTGACGCAGGAGTTCGAAGACGCGCGACAGGAAATTGAAACAGAAAAGCAACGAGAAAAGGAAAACAATGATCCGCGTAAAAACGTTGGGAGTCAGAAATCAAGTTCTGGCAGTCTGCGAAAATGTTCTAAGTCTTTCCCTGCTATGCCGGTTGAATCTTGTCCGTCGGATTCCGAAGGTACCGACTCTGATGAGCCAACTTTTCCTGTCGCGTCAACTGACAAAGTTCAGAAAGACATTGAGTCCGTCGTGAGCAAAGCTGAAGTGGTATGTTTTTGTTTCTTTAGCCGGTAGCGGCTATTGTTTTCGGGTAAATTTGAGTAGGTTGAATTGAGTGGGGTAAAATTGTTTCGAGATATCTTCTGTAAAATTTATCAGCTAAGTTTTCAGCGGTTCTGTAACAATTTTGAGATACATAGTAAGAGTTGTTGATAGAGCATCATATCGAAGTTGTTGGATTTGCGATGGGTTTTACTTGTTTTTTTTTTAAACTAAATTGTCTTTTTTTCTTAGCTTGCTATTGTCAAACGTTTTGAACGACTAATGGATCGAATGGAAGCAAGAATGGATAGAAGTGATAAAATCTTGGACGATCTGTCGAAGTTCGCTAGACGATCTCTGGACGAAATATATCGGCTGTCAGAAGCTTCGGTTCCAATCTCCAATATTAATGATCACAAAATTGATGAAGTAGACAAAAATCTTCCTGAGCTGATGTATAATGGCGTAAATTTGTACAGCCTGGGTGGATCAACTCCTGTTGAAAAAGCATTCAATATAATTATGGAGCTATGGTCTGCAGATGAACGCAGAAAAATTGTCATAAAGCCTAAGAAAACTCTGTCTAATACCGATCGCATTGCAGCGGATGAGGAGCGTACTGAGCTTTTTGAAAAAGCTTTGACATTTGTATTGGGTGATCAATTTTCCAAGAGAGTATTTTCGAATGTTTTACGATTAGTTAATCAATGCATGCGTGAAAAGCGTTTGAAATAATGCTCGTGACTCATTTGAAAGAATATTTTGAATTTTGATGTAGGTAACTATCATTGCATAGGTCCTTTTCCGAAATTCAATTTCTGGTTCCGAGTTTTTTATCTAAGTATTTATGTTGCCCTGGGTCTTCTTAGTTTCTGGATTTGTTTTGCTGCCGAAAATCAAATTCTCATGCACATTTGCATTAATATTTCATGTTTTAATTTCTCTCAGCTGTTCCTCAATTTCTGCGCATTTTGTTTTATTTTGATCAATAAAGGAAGATTGTTTTTAGATTGAGCTATGTCCAATTTTGTGCCCGGGTTTAAAATGTCCCTGAGCTATTTTGAGAAGTTGGAACGTGGTGTGCGTAAGAGTAATGGAATTGAAGTTGAAGCAAGAAATCGGTTGCTGGATGTTGCACAAGGTCTACAAGAGCTCGTAAGTTTATATAAACGCTAATTTTTCGCTTTTTATTAAAGTAATCTTTGATCCGGTTGGTAGCAATCGGTTGTTCTCTGTTCTGTTTATTGATACACGTTTTCCTATGTTGGTCTCTTTTAGTGTTTTTTTGATCTGTTATTTTTTAGTTGCCATTTTGAAATTATTTTAACATCTCGTGATAACTGTCTCAAATTCTTATCAAAGGCCACACTACTTTTTTTATGAACTAACAGCTTTGTTTTTACACTGAAATTCCATACGCTTAAAGGCTTTTTAAAATATTTTAGATAGTGGGTAAGTTTTTTTGGTAAGTGAATAATTCTGGCAATAAGAAACTTCTCTTTATAGAGCCCTTCCCTTTTTTTCAGAACGAACGCCGAGCAAAGTGTGCTAAAATAAAAGTCAAGGGTGAACTCATGTACAAAGGAGAGAATCGCTTGGCCTATGATGGTCCTACAGATGACTATGGTGCTATTGGAAGGTTTCTGGCGCGTAAAATGTTTACGTTTGATGAGAGAGTTGAGTTTTGCTGGTTCGGTCAGCGATCGAATGCAAATTGTGTAGGGCGGAAAATGGCTTCAAAAGAAGATGAATGGTTTTTCAAAGGTTCGATTTTTTGCTCCATTACTATGTTGCCCGTTTTTTTTGTATCAAGTATTTTTAATTGATTTTAGAAGCTGTGAGACGACTATGCGGTGATAGTCTTTATGCCCTGAGAAAAGCCAAAGACGCTGCAAACTCTCTGGGCCGTCACGAACGTTCTCGATTATCTCAGAAGCTAATCTGATTTGTTGTTCGGTTTCAACTTTCTTGAATTCTGTGATACATAAAAGTTGTCAATCGTTTTTTCCTTTGGGCGATTTAAACTTAAAGTTTTTTTGCTGGTCATTTTTTTTAAGATCATATCATTTTTAAGATCAATAATGTCTATCCTTGACTACAAAAAGTTTAAACTCTACGCGCAAGTGGCGAAGCAGTTCTCCAAACTTGATATCAGTTGGCAGGAAATTGCTAAAATTGACAGCGAGCTAACACAAAAATGGATCAACACAAATTTGGTGAGTGCCCATGGTTTAAATCTCGATATCAGTTTGAGAAAAGCTTTTCTCTGTGATGTCAAAATTTTTTTGGATTCTGAATACGGAAAAAGTTTCAAACATGTTGTTTACAAACCGGTTTCTTATCTCCAGGACGCTTCCTTTACACAACTTGGAGTTTTTGCAAAATACAAAATAGATTTTAGTACCGAAATACCGGGCTTGATTGGGTACCTAGTGCCAATTGAAGAGGCTGAGATAATACCGGGTTATAATGACTATTCAGTAATGTGTAGTTCGCGCGTGGGAATGCAATGGATTATGTTAGGCCCGATTTCTTTCATTAACGCGTCTTGTAAACCGAACGTTAGTTATGTAAAAGTTGAAAATATTATGGTATGTGCTCCTTTGCGTGTAATTGAGGAGGGCGAAGAACTGACAATATCTTACCACAACCACTTTTTCGGAGAAAACAATAAAGATTGTCTGTGCCCGCATAAGCATTTGCACGGCGATCCCTTCCCTGATATCCCTGTCACTAAAAAGAGAAAAGTAACCAAAATTTCACAAAAACACCAGGAAAATTTCAATTTTAATCAGCGTTTTTCTAGGAAAGGTTTTCCACCGCGTGCTCGAATGTTTTTTCCAGAAATCTTAGATAAAAACGATGATCAACACAGTCACTTAACTTACGATTCTGTTTTTGGTAGCCTTGACGTAAAAGACACTGATGAGACTATACTTAATTTTGTAGGCTGTCGTGACGAAGTTGAACAAAGTTGTGAATCGGATGAAGGATCTCGGGATATTAACCTTTTGGCTATAAATGAAACTCCTGTTGTGCAAAATGTTGAAGATGCTCAGGTCATGTCTACACCTATCTCTCTTCATGTTTTCGAAGATAAACCACCTAATGATGCACCTAATTTTGATCCTGATTCTTTTGACTCGCTTGATTTTTTTTTGTTTGAAGGAGCAGATATTCGACATGACGAGTTTATGAAAAAATTTGAAAAATTAAGTGAAAAACATAAATTATCTGATATTGCCAGAGCAGATATGCTCAAGCTTTTTGCTCAAACTTTACCGTCTCCCAATAAAATTTTTGCAGATCTGCCAATTTACAACCTTCCGATAATAACAACTAATAGTTACGTCGATTCTAAGTTCCTTATTGCTGATTTGATATCTCAACTCGCACTAGTTGCCTCAAAAAATTCGTCTTATATATTGCAAAGCTGGTCAAATAATTGCAGCTGGGAGTATGCATCAGATGTTTTTTGTCAGGGAGAGCTGCAGTTAGTTCTAAACACAGACGGTGCTCCAGTTTTTAAGTCTAGTAAGCTAGCTGTATGGCCAGTTTGGGTTCAACTTTATAACTTGCCTCCTGTTTTAAGATCAAGTTTCTTAAATATCTGCCTTTTTGGACTTTGGTATGGGGGAAAACCTGATTTTTCGGAGTTTCTTAGCAAACTTGGTGTGGAGATTGAAAATCTATGCAGCGCAGCAACTGACCTGTGTCCACCATTGGGGCGTGTAACATTTAAAATAAGATCAATTGTTTGTGACATGTCCGCTACAGCGTATGTACTGTGCATGAAGCAGCATATGGGTTATAGTAGTTGCCCTCATTGTTTTATTAAAGGCTTCCATAAAAGTAATCGAATGTTGTTTAAGGTTTCGAAAACTTTCATACTGCGAGAAAACGATTCTTTTAAGCGATGTGGCGACTTGGCAGACAAAACAAAAACAGTTGTTAATGGAGTTAAATCGTATACACCTTTGAACAAATTTTTAAGTCTTCCCTGGGATTGTCCAATTGATCCCATGCACCAGGTTTTCCTAGGAACAGCAAAGGTTTTATCAAAAATGATAGTTTCACTTGTCAAAGGTCCATCAGCTTTAGAGCTCGAGAAGACAATTCTAAATTGTAAAGTTCCTTTCGAAATACTTCATAGACCAAAAAAGTTATCTGAACTCAATTTCTGGAAAGCTTTTGATTTTAAGTTGTTTTTTTTTCACCTTGGACCTTTGGCATTAAAAAATGTGCTCTTGCCTAATGATTACTACGAAAGTTTCTGCAAATTGAGCTTTGCAGTTCGTCTTCTAAGTGATAAAGATATTCACTCCTCGGATCTTCGACACGCTGATAATTTAATAGAGCTTTTTTTTCAAAATTTTGTTCATCTCTATGGAGAGGAATCACAATCTTTTAATTTTCATACCATGCGTCATTTAGTGGAACAAGTGAAGCGGAACGGACCACTATTTCTTTTTACAGCTTTTTGCTTCGAATCGGCTAACCATATGCTGCTTTCTGCGCTTTCAGGTACCATCAAGAATCCCGAAAAAATGTTCATCAGGTTTTTGAAACATCAAAGATTATTTGAACAACAGTCTATGCAAAACGGAACGACTGAGAAAAATTCTATAATAACTAGTCTAACAAAATTAACTGATTGCTCGAAAAAATTTGTTAGTGAAAATTCAATTGAAGCAGCTGGAGGACGATTCGTTAATGAAAACGGAAAAAAACTTTGTTCCCTTTCTTATATGCGTGTTAATGAAAATTTAGGAGAATGCATTCTTCAAAAAAGTGACGGCAGTTTTGTGTTGATAGAGTGTTTTGTTTTAAAAAATGGTTTAAATCATGCTCTCTGCCTTCCATTTGTAGAGATGACAAATTTGAAAATGTTCAATTATTCTGACCCCTTCCCATTTTTTTTCCAAATATCTAATCCAGGGTCTCCCGTTCTGATTTTAGTAGATGAACTTGCTTATAAAACAGTTGTCCTCCCTGCTTCTGGCTGCTATATTGTCAGCGTAATCAAAGAAGGCTATGAGCACAATTAAAAATATTTCAGAATACAGATTTTAATGTTTTTTGGCAATGTTGGTTGTAGAATCAACATATTTTTTGGATTTAGATTTTTTGTTTGCTTGTGTTCGGTATTTCGTGGAAAAAAATTAAAAAAACACAAATGCTTTGAGTAACATTGATACTGCCCTCTAATTTATTTATAGGCTCGATCGGTGGATGGTTACCTTCATCTTAAGGTTAGATATTTCATTTTTTTATGGAAAAAACTTTGCTGATAACTATGTGCTAATTTGAGTTGTTTGCTTTTCGTTCAAATTTGTGCAAATTGCTTTGATTTAGTTCAATACTGCTGATTGGCGATTCCAACACCAAACGGATGAAAGATGACATCAAAAGCGATCCGTTAATATCCAAATATGGTGTTGATATTCTTAGTTTCGGAGGCATGCGATCGAACGAACTCGGACCGCATGTTGTTTTGGCGGCATCCCAATACAAGTTTGTTTTAGTTGCTGTCGGAAATAATGACTTGACAAAGTTCTTCGACAATGAGGCAAAGCCTCCAATTGAGGTGGCTGCCAATCTAATTGCGTTCAGTCGTGTCTTAGGCAGAAAGGGTGTCAAAGTTCTAACGCTGGGTCTGATAAAAAGACGCGATGTTGATGAAAAACTTGTTCAAGAAGTAAACTTTTATTTATTCAAAAACTTAGGACGCCAGTATGTCCCTTCAAAACTAAAAGAGAAGCATATTGATAATTTCGATAAGTGCCATTTGAATAATGACGGAAAACTTGATTTTAAACAATTGCTGCACCGCTCTATTGTTAACCGGTTATGTTAAATATTTGAATAATGACGGAAAACTTGATTTTAAACAATTGCTGCACCGCTCTATTGTTAACCGGTTATGTTAAATTTGTTAGCCCAACCTTTGCGAATGTGATAGTTGAGTAATTACTCCTTGATTTTTTCGCTTTGAGTTTTAATTGATTTTTGAAGCTCTTAAAATGTTCTTTTTTTTTATTTACATAAGGCACTGTTGGTTCAATTTCTGCAAGTCGATTGTAGAATCGGCTCTATTTTTGATAATATGATGTCTCTAAATTTTGTTTGTTTCGCTTGGTTGTTGCATTTTTTCCATTGTTCTGCTGAGTAAAATTTTGGTCCTTCATTTGATGTTGAACCCTATCTTCAATCCAATCTTCTTGCTTTTTTTTGATGGTTCATTGGGTTGTTTGATGTAGAATGATTCAATACCTTACTCGATATTTTATAAAATTCAAACTTTTTATAACGCCACTCAATGTTGAACTCTGAACAAATTACTGTAGCTTATAATTTGTATCAAATCATGATAATTGATTTGACTGCTTTTCCTTTTTTAGTGTCTTAATGTTTTTGTTTTCTCAATATTTAGTGCAATTGGGTTTTTGGTAGGCAGTTCTTCTTTCTGGTTCCTTTTTTTATTTGGTGGCAGTTACTGTCTGCCTACTCATCAAAGGTGCGAGTTTCCTGTGCTCAACTGTGATAAATTTTGTCTGTATTTCAATTATATTAGTGTTCTCTCGATTGTTTTTGAGTTCTTGATTCTGATAGCTTTCAAACCGTTTGTTACTTGATGTGCTTTTTTGGTTTTCTGTATTTGATAAGTTATGTCATCTTTGGGAATTAGATAGATGGGCTTAGTTGTGGTCTTCTCTTTTTTGTGCTATGGTGTACGTTTTTTTTCGTCGTTTTTCTCTCCAATTACGACGTTTTGTGATAAGCACTATTTTAAACTGTTAAATTGTTCCATTTTCCTTTGCTCAGATGACTTTATCTCTGTCATTTTTTGTTCTTCTCTGTTTTGTTTTGGATACGTTAAGTGACATTTGGGACTTGGGTGGGCAGGTTTTGTTTTTCTTCGTTTTTTTTGCTGCTTTGTCCTTTTTTCGGATTGTTTTTCTCTTCTGGGCCAAGTCCGGCCTCTTGCGTGATGCACAGTGATTAAACCGACCGTTCTGTCGGCAATTGTTGTGCTTTGTAAAACTGTCTCAATTTCCTTTGATCAGTTGAAAATTTTTCATGTCGTTCCTTCACTTTTCTTTTATCGTTAATTAGTGACTTTAGAATTTCAGTGGCCATTTTTTGTGTTGTTCTCTTCTGTTGTTTTGTCTATTTTTTGTTTTTTCTCTGCCTGCCCGGCCAAGTCCCGCATTTCGCGTGAAGCACAATGATTAAAACCGACTCTTCTGTCAGCAATATGAGTGCTTTGCGAAACTGTTTCAAGTTCCTTTAATCCGTTGACCCCTTTTTTCCTTTGTTGTAGCTTGTTCCTGGTTTTTGATGTATTTGATATCTGATTTGTCTTTTCTGATTACTTGTTGTCAGCCTTTGTCTGCTTTTGTTTTGGTCTTCCCCTCTTTTCTCGGCTTAAGTGTTTCCTCTGTCGTTTCTTGTTCTTTTTTTGTGTTTTGTTTTGGATAAGTTAAGTGACATTTGGGACTTGGGTGGGCAGGTGTTGTTCCAGTCTTCGTTTCTTTTCTGCTGTTTTGTCCTTCCTCTGGGTTGTTTTTTGTTTTTTTTGTGCCTGCCCGGCCAAGTCCCGCATTTTGCGTGAAGCACAGTGATTAAAACCGACTCTTCTGTCAGCAATATGAGTGCTTTGCGAAACTGCTTCAAGTTCCTTTGTTCCGTTGACACCTTTTTTGCTTTGTTGTAGCTTGTTCCTGGTATTTGATGTATTTGATATCTGATTTGTCCTTTCTGGTGAGTTTTTGTCAGCTTTTGTCTGCTTTTGTTGTGATCTTCCCTTCTTTTCTCAGCTTTTGTTTTTCCTCTGTCGTTTCTTGTTCTTTTATGTGTTTTGTTTTGGATAAGTTAAGTGACATTTGGGACTTGGGTGGGCAGGTTTTGTTTGTCGTTTCTCTGCTGCTTTGTCCTTTCTCTGGGTTGTAATTTGTTTTTTTGTGCCTGCCCGACCAAGTCCTGCATTTTGTGTGAAGCACAGTGATTAAAACCGACTCTTCTGTCAGCAATATGAGTGCTTTGCGAAACTGTTTCAAGTTCCTTTGTTCCATTGACCACTTTTTTCCTTTGTTGTAGCTTGTTCCTGGTATTTGATGTTTCGTTCCAAGCTGATTAGCTGCTCTTGGTTGGCCTGTTGTCTTTTTTTTCTGGTAACTATTTTTTTAAGATGTCGTTTTTAAGATCTTTCCCTTTTTGTAGGTTTGCTTTGTTCTTGATTTTTCCGCTTGTTTTTTAAGTTGTTGCAACAATGTGCTGTGATGGAAACATCAGTTTTCTGAGCACTCATAGTGATGACAACCATTGAAAACTATAGTCACTGATTCTGAAATACTCTGAATGCTTAGTCCTATTTCTCTTTTGTTTTCTTTTCTTGGTTTGCTTAAATGATACTCGTTCTGCCATTTTTGTCGGCTTCTCTTGTTTTTTCAAAGATGCGCTGTGATGGAAACAACAGTTTTCTGAGCGCGGACGGTAATGACAACCATTGAAAACCATGATCTTTGATTATGAAAGACTCTGAAGTTCCATACCTATTTTAGATTTGTTTTGCTGCTTGTAGGTTTGTTTGAAGCATCCTCTTTCTACTTTTTGTTGTTTTTCCATGTTGTTCCATTGATGCGCTGTGATGGTAGCATCAGTTTTCTGAGCTCTCACAGTGATGACAACCATTGAAGCTCATGAATAATGATTATGACAAACTCTGAATGTCTATTGTTTCTTGTTGTTTTAGTGTTTTTCTTTTCTCTCCTTGACTCTCTTGCCCTTTTTTAATTTCTCGTTGCTTTCTTGCTGTTCTTTCTGTTACTTTCTCTTGCTCTTTTCTCTCTCTCTCTCTCTCTCTCTCTCTTTCTGGCTCTCTCTCTCTCTCTCTCCCTCTCTCTCTCTCTCTCTCTCTCTCTCTCTCTCTCTCTCCCTCTCTCTCTTTTTCGCTCTTTTTTCTCTCTCTCTATCTCTCCTCTCTCATCTTTCCTCTCTCTCTCTTCCTCTCTTTCTTTCTCTCTCTCTCTCTCTCTATCCTCTCTCTCTCTCTCTCTCTCTCTCTCTCTCTCTTTCTCTCTCTCTCTCCTCTCTCGCTCTCTCTTTTTGGCTCTTTCTCTTTCTCTCTCTCTCTCTCTCTCTCTCTCTCTTTCTCTCTCTCTCTCTCTCGCTCTTTCTCTCTCTTTCTCTCTCTCCCTCTAGGTGAACTTGCTCCTTTCGTCTCTCTAGTTTCATTCTGTTTGTCTAGGTATGCCTTCCGGGCAATTTTTTCTCTTTTTTTCTGCTTTTTTTCTGTTTTTTTTGTTTTCGCGCGTGTTCTTTGTCCCCGACGCTCCTGCTCGCTCGTTCTCTCGGTCGTTTGCGCTCGCTCTTTCTCCCTCCTGCGCCTGCTCCGTCTCCCTCGTGCGCTCGCTCGTTCTTGGTCGTGCGCTCGCTTGTTTTTTCTCTTTGTTTCTTTTTCCCCTTTGCTTTTTTTCTTCCCATCCCCTTTCGCCTACGGCGATCTGCTTTTCTTTGTGCTTTTGTGTTCAGCGCGTTTTAACCCCACCCTTCTCTCTCGCTCCTTTTCTTTTGCGCTTCAACCCCACCCCTTTTCTGTGCCACCTCTCATGTGCTTGTGTTTTGCTGATGTTCTTATTTATATTTGTTTGCTTTCTTTTGCAGCACACAAACCCCCTGCCCTTTCTGTGACCCCTGCTGCAGCGCAAAAAACCCCCTGCCCTTTCTGTGACCCCTTCTGCGCATTTAGATGATGTTCCTATTTATACGTTTTAGCCTTAGCAATTTTAGGGTCTCTCTTCTTTTCTTTGACGGTTAGAGAATAGGTCGAATCCTATTCTCTAATCTTCAAAGAAGCCAAAGAGGCCCATGCAGCAGCTAAGGCACGTTTCCGGCGCTTCCTGCAAGACGGTTATCTTGCAAGAGTCTTGTAAGATGGTCGGTTATCTTACAAGACTCTTGCATTTCGGACGGTTATCTTGCAAGATCTTGCAAGATAACCGTCCTCAATCAACTAGGGTAGACTGTAAATTGCAACCAAAGAAAACTTAAACACAATTACATACAAAGTGAACAGATGGTGGGAGAAGGAATGGGTTCAAAACAGAAACTTAAACAAGTCTCAAAATTACACTCTCACAACATCTCTCAAACTCAGTCATCAAAAATATTTTTCAATTCCGCAGTTTTTATTGTGGATCCGTTTTAGGGTTACATATTAGGATATGCAACTAGAAATATTCAAGCAAAGTCGAACAAACACATTAGCGGCCGCAATTTTTTAAATCTTTTCCTTTAGTGCCAACCCCAGTACGTTATGCACCCCCATTCCCCCAATTTAAAAAAAAAATGCTTCGGAGTTATTGAGTTATTGTCGGAGTCAAACTGTGGCATGGGGACACTTTTCAAGATAAATAGATTTTACTTTTTATTTCAATCAAATTGAGCAAGATCAATTTACAATACAAGCAAAAGAAGACCGACAAGCTCTCCAAATTTGAAACACTCCATTGTTGAGATCTCGTCTGCTCTCGATATTCGTGCGTTTGTTCACCGACATCTCTTGGTCGCCAATCATACAATTCCCAGGTCGTTCATTTATGATCAGGCAACTAACGAACGGAGTATGAAGAAAAACCAGACAGCTATGTAGTAAAACAATGCCCAGACCAATGGCCGCACCTGCGAAACAGCCCAGACAACTCTAAAAATTCCTAACAGCTCAATTAAACCCAGGCAATAAATCATTGCAAGTCCAAACGCGATTTTTTTATAGTCCATGCGCAAGAAATTAAGGAGAATTGGAAGAAAAATACTTAGGTTTAATCCTAGATAATCAGTTATTATTTTAAACTGAAGTAAAATACAGCCCAACAAAAATGGTACAGGGTATTAAATACTTCTTTAACTTAAAAATTCCGTTGACAAGATATTTTTCTTTCTCTTGATCAACTCCTTAGATGCCATCTGCAATACTCGGAAATCTTTTGAGCGCCATAAACTAAAATCTTAATGCTACCTTGGAAAAACAAATTGACTGGGTTTCAAAGTGAGCTATCACTGTTCCAAATTTCAGAGACCTTGTGACCTAAAAGAAGGAAAACATTTCGACGGTGCTTTTTCTAATCAAAACTATTTGTTTTTAGCTGTATATGACCAGAAAGCTGATTTCAGGTCATTCAATGGCTTCTGTTGGTAAAATAACAATTTTATCAGTAAAGAGCTAGAAAAAACTTTCAAAGGATCATTACCCGGGTCGAGGTTTTTGGGTGAATTTTTATAAGAAATGCGGTGAATGCGGTGGATTTTTGTAAGAAATGCGGTGATTGCGGAGAAAGCAGTGAAGAGAAATATTTCACCGCATTTCACCGGATTTATAAAAATTCACTGCGAAATTCACCGCATTTCGTGCAAAAATTCACCGCATCGACTTTTGTGGCAAATTAATGTAGGAAACACGGTAAATGCGGTGGGAAAAAATTCACCACATTTGCTTTAAAACTTTTACTGAATCTGATTTAAATTCTCAAGAAATATGATAGAAATACGTTACAGTTGGCGCAGTGGAATAAGAAGTTGAAGGCATGTAGGAAGTAACAGGTTTGAACCCGTGTAAGGAAGTTATTTTGTAAGAATACTGAGAACGCGGTGAAAATAAATAATTCACCGTTATTCACCGCATTCACCTCAAAAAAATGAAAGAAATAAGCGGTTAATTTTTTTGCTGCATTTCACCGCACTTCTTACGATAATTCACCACCAAACCTTGACCCGGGTAGTTTTTAAAACAAATAGAAAACTCAAGAATAATTTAAAAAAACTTTTTTTTGTTCATTGCAAGTCATCATCGAAATAATTCTGGAATTCTCTCTTGGTATATCCTTAATTCTTCCTGAAATATCTGGTGTAATTTTTTTTTATTCTGAGTTATTTTTTGCGGTTTTATGTTTGTCTTTTTGTAGAAAAGTTAAATTTATGTTTGTGAGATTGTTTTTTTTGTTTTTTTTACGATACGTTGCTTTTTTATATTGATTAAAAAGTTAACAACATTTCAGAAAACTCAGCATTTTTGCTCACGCTTCGCACATTCAGACCACATGGACAACTTGTGACCAACCAGACAAATCCGGAACAACCACCCATCCCAAAAAAAACCTCAGATGACCAGGCAGCGCTCAGAGCTTTAGATTCGTAATAAATCTAACTCTTTGGTACGTATTAAATAATTCAACAACATGAAGAACTAGTAAGTGGACTCCTGGAGTAATTTTTTCTCTATTTAGGAGTTTCAACGGAAAGAAAAGTTAGGTTGCTACTACTCCACTCACGAAAAGATATTGTTTCATTTTTATTTTTAGAAAACGGAACGTTCGTTTGAGACTCCAATTTTTCTTTTATAAGCATGCATGTTTTCCACCAATACTATTGATTAAAAAATCTTACCAGCATCGAAACTTTTAAAAAATTTGAAACAAATTCATAGCAATAGAAATGTAAAAATTTCCACGAACACATCATTTTGAAATATTTAATTTTTGAGGAAAACTCAGTCATTTTTCTGGCTTGCAATTGAATTTTCAAGATAATTGTGCAGAGTATTTCTGTTAGACGCTTAACGTTTTCCGTAAAAAATGTGAATATTTGACTAAATTTTAAAAAGACAGAAAAATGTTTTTTCAATATTTGAAGAAAAAACAAAATTTGTAACCAATTGCTTTCATGTGAACTCCTACTTAGCTTTGTTTCAATTTTTTTGTATTTTAATTTTTTGTCTTGTGCCTTTACATAGCTTCTTTTAGCCTAACTCCTGCAGTTAAATTTCCAGAACTGCGTCTTTTTGTTTTTTTCTGACCATATATTTCCTTGGCAATTATTCTCTAATTCATTTTGCTAAAAAAATCTTTTGCATTGATTTTTGATTCTTACTGTTAACGTGGAAGCCTTCAAATAGTAAACAAAATGTTTTCTAATTAAATAGAAGTAACAGTTTGCAGGTAAAATCAAAAACTTTTCCATTTACATTTCCGTAACCTACCAATTTAAAAAATTATTTGCTACGTTGATGATATACATATATATATGTATATAATTTTAAATTTATATATATATATATATATATATGAATACATATATATATATATATATATATATATATATATATATATATATATATATGAATACATATATATATATATATATATATATACCTCTTTTGAGTTTAAAAAAGGACCCTGTCTTTGTAACCGAGCACTGAATCAGCGAAGTTCTGAAGTGCATATTAGAACCTGTTTCATGCTTTTTGTCAGTTTTCAGATGACTCTTCGATATTTTTTAATCGTATTTTTTTCTGTGTTACCTTCTCTTTGTTTTTCCCAATGAGTAATATGTCACGTAATTGTTTGGGCAGTTTTGCTTTACTGGAAGTTTGACTTCACACTCCGTGTTTGAGTGCAAAAATATTTGAGATCATATAAAACTCTAGGACGGATCAAATTACTGGCAAAAACGAGTAGGCGAGATTTTCGATTAGCGTTGTCTTCGCAAATTTCGGGATTCTGATCGTTTTTGTTTTGAAGTTTTCATTTTTCAAACAGTCAATAATAGATGGGCCATAAAGGTGATCATAGATGTGCATTGAGTGTAACGTCAAATCTTTTTATTTATTTACACCAAGTTAGTTTAGATTAGATATGGAAGGGGTGGATTTTCACGATGACCGGATACAAATGAGGCAAATTCATCATCAATTTTTTGGTCGTTGAATCAAATTCAGAACTTTTTTTCCTAATTTATGTGTAGTTTTTCGTCGGTTACTATGTTTGTTAATTTACAATACCGTCTTAATTCTTTTGAAAAAGCAAAGTTTATTAAACGTATTTCTTGCATTTAGAAAAAACTACTTGTTTAAATAATATTTAAACTTGTTTGATACTGTTTAAACGACGTTGTTACATTGACAATGGCTTTGTTTCTACGTATACCATTTATATTTCATCAGCTTCAAACGAACCACCTACAGTTTTATAAAAAAGACTGGTGCTATTTTCAATGAGAGGTGAATTTTCTTAACTGGAAAGCTTAGAGCTGACAAAAAAATGTACAAAAAAACATCAACCAATTACTTCATGTTTTTCTTGATCCAGTCCAGATAGTGTGAAACCCTGGAGTACACACCATACCCATCACAATCGTCTGATCCAAAACTGACCACACCATATAAACACTGTGCCTTGTCTGTTTCAGAGACTGGAAAGACTGGACCTCCTGAATCCCCATGACAAATGTCTTTTTTATCTCCTACCAAACAAATCTGCGATTCACTGGACTTCCCCAGTCCAGATGAGTGACAGTCAACTTCTCGTAACCTGACTTCTAAAAGGGAATCAGTGGAAACAAATGGCTTTCCGCCCTTTGTAGAACCCATTCCACAAACAGCAAGGGTTGAGTCTTTATAGGTCTTTGTACACATTGGGATTACGTTTGATGAGGGAACCCTTTCAGAGAGTGTGATGATGGCGATGTCGTTTGCATGGGTTTCATTGTCATACTTTTCGTGTATTTTGGCACTCCCTTTGATTTTCCTTTTCTCGCTGTCATGATCTGTGAAGTCACCGTATTCAATATTAGTGTCTGTGCCTAAATTTAAACTCCTTGTAAAATGGTTCAGGTTTTTCCCATTATAGCCCCCCCCAAATTATATAACCCCCCATTATGTTATAATTACCATGATTGGGGGCTATAGGTTATTTGACCACGAAGCTGGGAGGGGGGGTCTTAATCGGAAAGACCCCTTTGTTCATGTTGGCACAACTTCACATATTTTGATTCTTCTTAATTTTCTCCAATTGTTCAGGACAATTTTTCTCTGAAGAAAAGCGCAAAAAGTGAAGATTTATCACATTCCAATGTCACATATGCTAAAATTATGATAAATCTAGTATTGAACCATAAATCTAAGCATAGCTGGCAGATTGCCGGAAAAAAGCCACGATAGACGCTTGTGGCCTACCATGAATTGAACCAACAAAAGAAATAAGGTTGACAAATCGACCACCAGCTTTTTAAAAGACCACCAGACTTTCTTGGTTAGATTCGGACTGTAATTTTTGTGAGACACACTTGCTCTACAAGGAAAAAGCCCTGATGGAGCTTTTTCAAAATTAATGTTCGATATTAAAACTCAAGACTCTATTACTCAGGATTTTGGGCATATAAGTTTCGCACTACTTAAATGCACACTGTTGAAATGGAATTTCTAACTTAAGATATCTTAAGAAAATCAAAAAAACTTAAGAAATTTTAGCAAAGTACTAACCTTGGGTTATTTCTCAGAAGTTTCGAATTAAATTATAATGAAAGAATAATGGCCAAATAAGTTAGAACTTTATAAATGGTTTATTGAACAAATATTGATTTTGATTACTAAAGGCAGTTCTGACATTGTCTAAACTGAGGTTATTTAGAAATTTTAATGAAAGTTAAAAACTCTCAGCTCAAATTAGAGGTTAATTACCAAATTGGGGATAAACTTAATTCAGCCATGTGATTTTTTGGGACTTTTTAACCCCACCCTTCTCTCTCGCTCCTTTTCTTTTGCGCTTCAACCCCACCCCTCCTCTGTGCCCCCTCTCATGTGCTTGTGTTTTGCTGATGTTCTTATTTATATTTGTTTGCTTTCTTTTGCAGCACACAAACCCCCTGCCCTTTCTGTGACCCCTGCTGCAGCGCAAAAAACCCCCTGCCCTTTCTGTGACCCCTTCTGCGCATTTAGATGATGTTCCTATTTATACGTTTTAGCCTTAGCAATTTTAGGGTCTCTCTTCTTTTCTTTGACGGTTAGAGAATAGGTCGAATCCTATTCTCTAATCTTCAAAGAAGCCAAAGAGGCCCATGCAGCAGCTAAGGCACATTTCCGGCGCTTCTTGCAAGACGGTTATCTTGCAAGAGTCTTGTAAGATGGTCGGTTATCTTACAAGACTCTTGCATTTCGGACGGTTATCTTGCAAGATCTTGCAAGAATCTTGCAAGAGTCTTGCAAGATGATGCATAGTGTTGCAAGATTCTTGCAAGATTCTTGCAAGATCTTGCAAGATAACCGTCCTCAATCAACTAGGGTAGACTGTAAATTGCAACCAAAGAAAACTTAAACACAATTACATACAAAGTGAACAGATGGTGGGAGAAGGAATGGGTTCAAAACAGAAACTTAAACAAGTCTCAAAATTACACTCTCACAACATCTCTCAAACTCAGTCATCAAAAATATTTTTCAATTCCGCAGTTTTTATTGTGGATCCGTTTTAGGGTTACATATTAGGATATGCAACTAGAAATATTCAAGCAAAGTCGAACAAACACATTAGCGGCCGCAATTTTTTAAATCTTTTCCTTTAGTGCCAACCCCAGTACGTTATGCACCCTCATTCCCCCAATTTAAAAAAAAATGCTTCGGAGTTATTGAGTTATTGTCGGAGTCAAACTGTGGCATGGGGACACTTTTCAAGATAAATAGATTTTACTTTTTATTTCAATCAAATTGAGCAAGATCAATTTACAATACAAGCAAAAGACGACCGACAAGCTCTCCAAATTTGATACACTCCATTGTTGAGATCTCGTCTGCTCTCGATATTCGTGCGTTTGTTCACCGACATCTCTTGGTCGCCAATCATACCATTCCCAGGTCGTTCATTTATGATCAGGCAACTAACGAACGGAGTATGAAGAAAAACCAGACAGCTATGTAGTAAAACAATGCCCAGACCAATGGCCGCACCTGCGAAACAGCCCAGACAACTCTAAAAATTCCTAACAGCTCAATTAAACCCAGGTAATAAATCATTGCAAGTCCAAACGCGATTTTTTTATAGTCCATGCGCAAGAAATTAAGGAGAATTGGAAGAAAAATACTTAGGTTTAATCCTAGATAATCAGTTATTATTTTAAACTGAAGTAAAATACAGCCCAACAAAAATGGTACAGGGTATTAAATACTTCTTTAACTTAAAAATTCCGTTGACAAGATATTTTTCTTTCTCTTGATCAACTCCTTAGTATGCCATCTACAATACTCGGAAATCTTTTGAGCACCATAAAATAAAATCTTAATGCTACCTTGGAAAAACGTTGACTGGGTTTCAAAGTGAGCTATCACTGTTCCAAATTTCAGAGACCTTGTGACCTAAAAGAAAGAAAACATCTAATCAAAACTATTTGTTTTTAGCTGTATACGACCAGAAAGCTGATTTCAGGTCATTCAATGGCTTCTGTTGGTAAAATAACAATTTTATCAGAAGAGAAGAGCTGGAAAAAACTTTCAAAGGATCAATACCCGGGTCGAGGTTTTTGGGTGAATTTTTATAAGAAATGCGGTGAATGCGGTGGATTTTTGTAAGAAATGCGGTGATTGCGGAGAAAGCAGTGAAGAGAAATATTTCACCGCGAAATTCACCGCATTTCTTACAAAAATTCACCGCATCAACTTTTGTGGCAAATTAATGTAGGAAACGCTGTGAATGCGGTGAAAAAAAAACAATTCACCACATTTGCTTTAAAACTTTTACTTAATCTGATTTAAATTCTCAAGAAATATGATAGAAATACGTTACAGTTGGCGCAGTGGAATAAGAAGTTGAAGGCCTGTAGGAAGTAACAGGTTCGAACCAGTGTAAGGAAATTTTTTTGTAAGACTACTGAGAACGCGGTGAAAATAAATAACTCACCGTTATTCACCGCATTCACCGCAAAAAGATGTAAGAAATAAGCGGTTAAATTTTTTCGCCGCATTTCACCGCATTTCTTACGATAATTCACCGCCAAACCTTGACCCGGGTAGTTTTTAAAAATAGAAAAACAAATAGAAAACTCCAGAATAATTTTTAAAAACTTTTTTTTGTTCATTGCGACACATCATCTAAATAATTCTGGAATTCTCTCTTGGTATATCCTTAATTCTTCCTGAAACATCTGGTGTAATTTAAATTTTTTATTCTGAGTTATTTTTTGCGGTTTTATTTTTGTCTTTTTGTACAAAACTTAAATTTTTTGTTAGTAAGATTGTTTTTTTTTGTTTTTTTTACGATACGTTGCTTTTATATATTGATTAAAAAGCAAAGTTGTTTCACTGCTTCTTATTGTTATTTTCATTAACAAGATTTCAGAAAACTGAGCATTTTTGATCACGCTTCACACATTCAGATCACATGGACAACTTGCGACCAACCAGACAAATCCGAAACAACCACTCATCCCAAAAAAAAACTCTGATGTCCAGGTAGCGCTCAGAGCTTCAGATTCATAATAAATCTAACTCTTTAGTACGATTTAAATAACTCAACAACATTAAGAACTAGTAACTGGACTCCTGGAGTAAAATTTTTTCTCTATTTAGGAGTTTTAACGGAAAGAAAAAGTTAGGTTGCTACTACTCCACTCACCAAAAGATATTGTTTCATTTTTATTTTTAGAAAACGGAACGTTCATTATAGACTCTATTTGAGGCTCCATTCAATTCATTTTTCTTTTATAAGCATTTATGTTTTCCACCAATACTATTCATCAAAAAATCTTACCAGCACCGAAACTTTTAAATTATTTGAAACAAATGCATAGCAATATAAATGTAAAAATTTCCACGAAAACATCATTTTGAAATAATTAAACTTTGAGGAAAACTCAATCATTTGTTTTGGCATACAATTGGTTTTTGAAGATACTTGTGCTGAGTAATTCTGTTAGACGCCTATCGTTTTCCGTAAAAATGTGAATATTGGACAAATTTTAAATAGACAGAAAAATGTTTCTCAATATTTGAAGGAAAAACAAAATTTGTAACCAATTGCTTTCATGTGAATTCTTACTTACCTTTGTTTCACTTCTTTTGTATTATAATTTTATGTCATGTGCCTTTACATAGCTTCTTTTAGCCTAAATCCTGCTGTTAAATTTCCACAACTGCGTCTTAATGTTTTTTTTCTGACCATATATTTCCTTGGCAATTATTCTTTTATTTTTTTTGCATTGACTTTTTTGTTCTTACTGTTAAGGTAGAAGCCTTCAAATAGTAAGCAAAATGGTTTCTAATTAAATAGAAGTAACAGTTCGCAAGTAAAATCAGAACTTTCCCATTTACATTTCCGTAATCCGACCAATCTAAAAAAATTATTTGCTACGTTTGTGTGTATTTATATGTGTATATGTTTGTGTGTATGTCTCAGTATATATATATATATATATATATATATATATATACATATATATATATATATATATATATATATATATATATATATATATGAATATATATGTATATATATATATATATATACATCTTTTGATTTTAAAAAATCCCTGTCTTTGTAACCGAGCACTGAATCAGCGAAGTTTCTGAAGTGCTTATTAGAACCTGTTTCATGCTTTTTGTCAGTTTTCAGATGACTCTTCGATAATTTTTAATCGTATTTTTTTCTGTATTAGCTTCTCTTTGTTTTTCCCAATTAGAAAAATGTCACGTAATTTTTTGGGCAGTTTTGCTTTACTGGAATTTTGACTTCACACTCCGTGGTTGGGTGCAAAAATATTTGGTATCATATAAAACTCTAAGACGGATCAAATTACTGGCAAAAACGAGTAGGCGAGATTTTCGATAAGCGTTGTTTTCGCAAATTTCGAGATTCTGATTGTTTTTGTTTTGAAGTTTTCATTTTTTCAAACAGTCAAGAATAGATGGGCCATAAAGATGATCATAGATGTGCATTGATGTAACGTCAAATCTTTTTATTTATTTACACAAAGTTAGTTTAGAAGATATGGAGGGAGTGGATTTTCTCGATGACCGGATACAAATGAGGCAATCATCAATTTTTTTTACCATCTCCTCTTCAAAATTCAGAAAAGGGATTCACTTTGTGATCATTCAAGTTCCTTTGTTTGGTCGTTAAATCAAATTCACATTTTTTTTCTTAATTTATGTATAGTTTTTCGTCGGATACCGTCTTAATTCTTTTAAAAAAGCGAAGTTTATTAAACGTATTTCTTACATTTAGAAGTAAACTACTTGTTTAAATAATATTTAAACTTGTTTGATGCTGTTTAAACGACGTTGTTACGTTGGCAATGGCTTTGTTTCTACGTATAGCAATCCATTTATATTTCATCAGCTTCAAACGAACCAACTACAGTTTTATAAAAGAGACTGGGGCTATTTTCAATGAGAGGTGAATTTTCTTAACTGGAAAGCTTAGAGCTGACAAAAAATGTACAAAAAAACATCAACCAATTACTTCATGTTTTTCTTGATCCAGTCCAGATAGTGTGAAACCCTGGAATACACACCATACCCATCACAATTGTCTGATCCATAACTGACCACACCATATAAACACTGTGCCTTGTCTGTTTCAGAGACTGGAAAGACTGGACCTCCTGAATCTCCATGGCAACTGTCTTTTTTATCTCCTACCAAACAAATCTGCGATTCACTGGACTTCCCCAGTCCAGATGAGTGACAGTCAACTTCTCGTAACCTGACTTCTAAAAGGGAATCAGTGGAAACAAATGGCTTTCCGCCCTTTGTAGAACCCATTCCACAGACAGCAAGGGTTGAGTCTCTATAGGTCTTTGTGCACATTGGGATTACGTTTGATGAGGGGACCCTTTCAGAGAGTGTGATGATGGCGATGTCGTTTGCATGGGTTTTATTGTCATACTTTTCGTGTATTTTGGCAGTCCCTTTGATTTTCCTTTTCTCACTGTTATGGTCTGTGAAGTCACCGTATTCAATATTAGTGTCTGTGCCTAAATTTAAACTCCTTGTAAAATTGTTCAGGTCTTTCTCATTATAGCCCCCCCCCCCCCCCCCAAATTATATAACCCCCCATTATGGTATAATTGCCATGATTGGGGGGCTATAGGTTATTTGACCACGAAGCTGGGAGGGGGGGGGGGGGGTCTTAATCGGAAAGACCCCTTTGTTCATGTTGGCACAACTTCACATATTTTGATTCTTCTTAATTTTCTCCAATTGTTCAGGACAATTTTTCTCTGAAGAAAAGCGCAAAAAGTGAAGATTTATCACATTCCAATGTCACATATGCTAAAATTATGATAAATCTAGTATTGAACCATAAATGTAAGCATAGCCGGCAGATTGCCGGAAAAAAGCCACGATAGACGCTTGTGGCCTACCATGAATTGAACCAACAAAAGAAATAAGGTTGACAGATCGACCACCAGCTTTTTAAAAGACCACCAGACTTTCTTGGTTAGATTCGGACTGTAATTTTTGTGAGACACACTTGCTCTACAAGGAAAAAGCCCTGATGGAGCTTTTTCAAAATTAATGTTCGATATTAAAACTCAAGACTCTATTACTCAGGATTTAGGGCATATAAGTTTCGCACTACTTAGATGCACACTGTTGAAATGGAATTTCTAACTTAAGATATCTTAAGAAAATCAAAAAAACTTAAGAAATTTTAGCAAAGTACTAACCTTGGGTTATTTCTCAGAAGTTACGAATTAAATTTTAATGAAAGAATAATGGCCAATTAAGTTAGAACTTTTTAAATGGTTTATTGAACAAATATTGATTTTGATTACTAATGGCGATTCTGACATTGTCTAAACTGAGGGTATTTAGAAATTTTAATGAAAGTTAAAAACACTCAGCTCAAATTAGTGGTTACTTACCAAATTGGGGATAAACTTAATTCAGCCATGTGATTTTTTGGGACTTTTTTGCATAAGATTAGTTTAAAAAGAAATCGGACTTGATTATGTCTCTATTATATACTTTTGCGGAGTATATATATATATATATATATATATATATATATATATATATATATATATATATATATATATATATATACCGCTTGATTTTTGTAGATTTTAGAGCTTTTTTTCAGTTTAATTTTGTAAGTGAAGTCTCTCCTTTCTGTTGGTAAGACAGAGAGTTCGTAGTTTGATTTCGGCTTGTTTTTGATATAATTTTTCTCTGTAGGCAGAAGTACTAGAAGTTAGCTGGTGTAAGTTAACTTTTTCTGAGTATAAGATTATGCCCGTTTTTCGCTATAAGTTAGTTAGGACAGAAGGTTTTGAGAGAATTAAAATCGCCTAGATGGCTAACCTAGAGAATATCAAAACTTGGAAGTTATATTCAAAACTTGTCGGAATTTAGAGGCTAAGGCCCCCGAACCACCTTAGCTGAATTTTAAATTCTACACACACTTTTGACCTTTAATTAGCAACTGTTCATAAAAATTAAAGTTCCATAAGTGAGTTTAGAAGTCAATATTTTGAGTGAGGTAAGTCACGCAATTGAATTAAAAGCAGAAATAACGTCACAAACAAAATTTTAACTGTAAGGCAAACGAAGTCACTGAAGTCATTGGAAAAGTCAATTCCAAGAATTCAGGGTAAGACGAACAAAATTCTGTTAGACGATAGAAAAAAATAGTAGCGCAATAATAACCGCCTGGAATTGCTGACGCGGCTATTCAATAAATTGACATAGGATAGATGTCACATTAAGAGAATTCCGACCTTTTAAAGTGTGTCCTCAATTATGTCAAAATCAAAAAATCAATCAAACTCAGCAACCTCGTTTATCTTAAACAGTCGACGGGTTGAATCGAATGTTGAATCGGAGCTTTGTTGATTTTGGTTTGATGAAAATTTTTAACTTGTTTTTGAGATGACAGCTTATCACTTCTCTAAAGTTATTTAAATAGTTATATCAAAGCTATTAAATTGTTATTTAGATAGTTATTTGAAAATACTTTGAAAGTTATTTCGATCTAAATATTATCTAAAATTATTTAAAGCTGTTTAAAAGAGTTATTTAAAGTCAAGTTAAACGAGATTTCTTAATTTTTCATTAAAAAGCGGGATAATTCTGGATGTAGTAAATAAAAAAAGCTGCAGAGCTAAAAAAAAAGAAGGTTAATTCTGTTCTCGGAAACCCCCCACTTAATTTAAGATATATGAAACAAATCCCCACCTGATTTCACACGAGCTGCGCGCTTAGTGCGTTTGATCATTTGCTCATGCCTCGTGTAGAACGCAGGAAATTGTCATAAAAAGATACTGCGAGTAAGTTAGATCATTAAGGTCAACTTAGACAAGTTAATTACGTGTTTGAAAAAAACGTTCCTTCTTAAAGAGTTATTGTTGCGAAGGCGCCAGAGGGCGGAGTTGAGTGATCTATCTTAAACAAACAAATTAATGAACAAAAGCATATTGAGCTTTCGATATATTTCGTTTACTTAGCAAAACTGTATTCGTGCATCAGGCTAAAGTCGAAATGAGTGATTTAAATTTAGAAGAAAACTAGAGAGCGAACATTTGAAGCGAACTAGATACTTAGAACAGAATTCGAACTTCGATTTGTAATTTCATAAAAGTTCCATTTTGAATTTCAAAAATAATGGGCAACCCAAATCTGGTACCCTTCAACTCTCTAATTTATGTTCATCATTGGACTCCGAAAATTTGTGGCCATGTTCCCCTAATGATTTTCCATATATAATAGGGATGCACGGCCAGTTACATCTTTTCGAACTGAGTTATTACCACCAAAAGTGGTGTTATTCGCAAGTTTTGATATTCTAAGAAAAAATTTGAAAGTATATGGATGAAAAAAAAACAGTCGTACTAGCAAGTACTTGTAAAATAATATTTTGGGTGATCATCGGAAGGGTTTAGAAAGTTGCAGGTAAAATTCATTTGCAATTTGAAATTAAAAAAAGCAATATATCAGTTTTTCGAATTACCGTGGGACAGAACGTGTCCGATGCCCCCGGGATGGGAAGGAGGTATTGGTCGATAACCAATCAATGACGGAGGAACCTCTATATAATATCCTAGTGCAGCTATAATTTTCAGGCCAATCAGACCCCCCATCCTCCGGTTATTAACACCGGAAGTAATGTGATTTGCAAATTTTTATGTATTTTACTGTGAAATATGACCGTTTGAGTCAGAAATAGTGGGATTAATCAGCCGTAATGTAATGCACGTATGAACTAAGATTTTGCATTATCATGTGAAACGTTTAGTTTGCAAAATAGTGATTTTTGAGATTATTGGTAATTATCACAGGAAGGTAGTTAGCACCTAAAATGAAGTAGTATTTTTTCGGAAAATTGAAATCGGATTGACATTGAATGTGGGAGAAAGACTAATTTGTGTACGAGGAATTCGATTTTAATGCCAGATTTGACCCCACATCAGCCTGCAAAGAACTAGCGCACTCCTGTGCTGTTGAACTCGATTTTTGAGTTGCTCGTAGAGTATTGGTAGTAGCCCTATGATTTTAGGAGGGTTAGTGTAACTTTTCAAGGGCTTTCAATTGGCGGTAATTTTACCCCCAGAATCCGGCCGCACGCCAGAGCTGAGGGATGACCCGAAAGCCGAAAAAAATACGAATTTCTGGCCCCCAAAATAAGTTTGATAGGGTAAAAGTATGATGACCCAGGACAGTTAGTGACAAAATATACCCACCCCGATCACTTTTCCCGATTTCGGATGTTTCGGATTCTGGTTGACACGACTCCTAATAAGTATTCAAACTGTAAACGATTCGCAACTGCTGGTTGGTTCGTCATGAAACTTTTGCAAGCAGGTTGATGGCACCCTATATTTACTAAAAAATACCGACTTTTTGACAACTACTTCAAGAGTTAATAAGTTTGAAATTTTGGAGTCATCCAGGAGATCGATAAAAAAAGTGTGCGCAGTCATTGCTCGTTTTCAATTTAGAGTAAGGCCATGAAATTTTGTGGGAAAGTGAAACTATGAAATAACTTTCCATGACAATAATAAGTTTTATCAACCTGACCCGTCATTTTAGACGGGTGTCCTTTGGATGACTCCTAGATGTCAAATTTAGAGAATTGATCTCATCGGCTTTTATAATTATTGGGAATTGCATGAAATGGTTTTAAACTTGGAAATTACAATTGGCTTTTGTTTTAAAGTTGGATTTAGTTGCTTATTCGGCACATAATTTTTGACAGGGATTGATTGCAGCTAGTTACTTGGAAAGCAGAAATAGTGAAATGAAAACTTTCCAAAGCATTGTTCAATGTTTACTAAGCAAAGACTGATTGACATTTCAAGTGCATATATGAGATAAAGCGAAGTGGGTTTGGTTACATAAGATTGCAAAGCTTGTTTGCTAAAGGATAAGGAGAAAGTTAAACAATGGTTGGTAGCAGTTGAATGACAGAGCATAAGTTGATATTTTTTTGTTTGCATATGATACCAAGCCCTCCTAGAGAATGTAACAGACTTCAGGTATAAATTGCAATGTTTGCTTAAGAGATTAAGGTTTGTCTGCTCAAGATAAGAGCGTTTTGATTGAGTAAATATTGAAGTGAGAAACAAAAAATTTTGCAAAAGCGAGAGAAAGTAGTTGGTTTAGTGTGACAAAACTTCAAAAGATAGTATGAAAAACAGGGAAGAGATTGAGATTGAGACTGAACTCTGAAAGTTTGCAATTGCAAGACCAGTTGGGATACTGTGAGAGATTTTGATTTAGTTCCGTTGGGAAGTGAACCGCGGATATTGTTTATTTAAGTTAGGTTAATTAATATTATAAATTGTCCTATGTTTGTCCTTTCCTTTGATGTGCAAGTAATTTTCTTACATTTGTTATCTATATAACTAGATTTGATATTACGATCCCGATTGTGAAATAACTTATTTCAAGGCAATCTAATTTGCAACAGCCTACAAAGTGGAAGATTGTAAACATCAGAGTAACATGGTTAAGCTTTCTTCACCGTTTCAAAACTTTTGGTTTATTTTATTTGGTTGATCTTCTGGGCAACAGATTCCCCTCACTGTTTGCCTGGTTAGAATTTTTGAAGACGACAGTTGCGCTCCTGAGTGGGCTTTGTTCCTTTGTTATTTTTTGCTGTAAAGCTGTAAATTTTTTTCTCAAAATTTTGAGAGCCTGCAAATTTTTTCGTTGGAAAAACCGCTAAGAGCGCACCGAAAATTGACTTACATTTGCAATTTGGTTTACCAATAGTTTATTTATGTTTGGTTTTCAATTGGTGAAGCGTTTTCCTTCACCAGGCTACTAATTTTGAGAAGATTGGCGTGAACATTGTTTGAGCACTGGCATTTATCTTGGATGGACGGAAGAAGAGATGTTGAAGTTGTTTCTCACAAAATTGTGTGGGCAGACACTGAATCTAGTAAGTGATTTACCAAGAAGTTTTTGGCGGACGACTCCAGCGAAACAAGCATGGACATTGACAGAGACGCTGTATCAGTTTGACAAGAGTGAAGCTACAATTTTTTTATGAGCGAAGCTACAATTTGTTTGTTAGAGGAAAAGCGGGAAGTAGGGCGGAATTCATTGAAACCAGTGATTCTGCGGATCAGAGAACGTGAAAGCAGTGTTCTCACAGACAGATGGTTGATGCAAGTAGAAGCATTGACACTGCATTAATGGTCGAATTTCGGCAAACTGGCAAAGGTTCTGAATGGTTTGGCATTGGGTCCGACTGTGGTGTATCAGGAATAGGAGCTTTTAGTAATGATCTGTTCGGAGAACTGGAAGATACGAGAGTTGCGGAGAGTGGTAGTAAAATGAGAAGTCCGGGTTACGGCTATGAAGTGCAAACTAGAACTGAGGTCGAGTTTACTGAGGAATATTGTGGTCAAAAGAATCAGTAAATTTATAAAGCAGCGCTTAGCAGAAAAGTTGAAGCAGAAAAGTTCCCACAGAAAAAGATCATCGCGCGGAGTGTCGAGTATTGTGGACCAGATGAGCATCATGCTATTGAAAAGGATAGTTTAATGTCAGCAGAGTCTAAGGAGCTAAGCGATGAACAGTCAGATGATGACTATTTGTTTGAAAGTAATTCGGATAAATATTTTTTGCATTTAGACGAACTTGATGCCAACGATGCGAGTAGCAAGACTAGTTTTGCCGCAAGTTTGAACTCAGTAGTATGCGACAAGGTAACTGCAAAAGCAAGCAATTTTGGCTCATTGTCGAAGCTAGCAGAAACGATATGTTGGGAGCCGGGGACGTTAACAACAGGACGTTTGGACCAAAAGTTCTGCAATGCAACACACGTGGCTGATGAGATACATATTTGTACCACTGAGTGCCCTGTGTACACTTTGGTGAATTGGACTAGCTCAGGAAGAATTGATTGGCAGTTAGTATCTGAATGACAGAAGTAAGGGTCAAAACGATAAAAAAGCAGGTGACTGAAGTAATTTTGCTCAGTTGGGAAAGGAACTGAAGGAATGGGTGCAATCGAAATTGTATGAAAGTAAGCTTAATGATGGTGTTTGCGTCGAACCAACGGATGGGCATCCAGAGGAAAGTGCTGAAATTGACTGAACAGGGAAATTAAGGCAGAAGTTAATGGTGAGAGGGTTGCGCGATTGTATTTTTGATCATCAACAGCTCATGAGGGAGGAATTTAGTGGGTTTTCGATGAAATTTGAGCAGAAAATGGAAAAGACTGCATCGCGATTTCCGGAGACTGCAAAGTTTTTGCTAGAAAACCAATTTTTGAGCTGGAAAGAAAAGTGGAGTAGTTTCGAAGCATCAAGGCAGCAGTCAAGGCAGGATTACAGGAGAAATGGCAGCTACAGCGGAAAAAAGGTGGACATCAATTCAAGTATCAGAGGAAGAAGCTTTTCATATTTCATATACCGGTGCACGAGTGTAAGATGAGAGGGACGCTGATAGCTAAGATATTCAAACCTTTTTACCGAATTTTTACCTCCATTGCTTATATTTGTTTTATTTGGAAAATTTGATCAAGCACAATAGAATTCGGAAAAATTTTTTCAAAGAAAAAAAGATGATTTAGGGAAATGTGTAACTTTGGTAGATCAGTATTTAGATTTGTTTTCCTACTTTAGTGGTTTTGGGGTTCCCCGTGAATTAGTATGTCAAAGGCAATGGCCAGAATTTGTTAAAATGCGAAAATGCGAAAGTGTTTTCAAATCTGATTTAATCAACGGCCATTCAAGTTTTAGTGCAGTCAATTTGATAATTGCAAGCCAAAATTTTGATCACTTGCGGAGTTGTTAGACTAATTTACTGGAACTGTTGACTATAAAAGTTTATAGGAGAACGCCTTGCAATTATTCGGGAGAATAATGATCTAGGAGGGAGACCGGAAATTGTCATAAGCAGATACTGCGAGTAAGTTAGATATTTTAGGTCAACTTAGACAAGTTAACTAGGTGTTTGAATTAAGCCTTCTCTGTTAAAGGGTTATTGTTTTGAAGGCGCAGGAGAGGTGGAGTTGAGGAGTGATATATCTTAAACAAACAAATTAATGAACAAAAGCATATTGAGCTGTCGATATATTTTGTTCACTTAGCAAAATTGTATTTGTGCGTCAGGCCAAAGTCAAAATGAGTGATTTAAATTTAGAAAAACTAGAGAGCGAACATTTGAAGTGAACTAGACACTTAGAACAGAATTGGAATTTTGATTTGAAGTTTCATATAAGTTCCATTTTGAATTTGCAAAATAATGGGCACCCTAAATATGGTACGCCTCAACTCGTTAACTTATGTTCATCATTGGACTCTGAAAATTTGTGGCCATGTTCCCCTAATGATTGTCCATATATAATAGGGATGCGCGGCCAGTTACATTTTTTTGAACTGAGTTATAAGCACCAACAGTGGTGTTATTCAAAATTTTTCATATTCTAAGTAAAAATTTGATTGTTTATGGATAAAATAACGGTATAAACCAATCGTATTAGCAAGTACTTGTAGAGTAATATAATGGGTGATCATGGGAAGGGTTTAGAAAGTTGTGGGTAAATTTCATTTGCAATTTGAAAAAAGTGCAGTTTATCTGTTATTCGAAATACCGTGGGACAGAAATTGTCCGATCCCCCCGGGATGGGAAGGAATTATTGGTTGATAACAAATCAATGATGGGTGGACCCCTAATGGTTCTCTATTTCGGTTTTAATTCTAAGGCCAATCAGACCACCCATCCTCCAGTTATTAACACCGGAAGTAGTGTGATTGGAAAGTTTTTAGGTATTTTACTGTGAAATACGACCATTTGAGTCAGAAATAGTGGGATTAATCAGTCGTAATGTCAAGCACCTATGAACTAAGATTTTGCATGATAATGCGAAACATTTAGAATGCAAAATGGTGATCTTTGAGATTATTGGTAATTATCACAGGAAGGTAGTTAGCATCTAAAATGAAGTAGTTTTTTTCGAAAAATTGAAATCGGGTTGTCCTTGAATTTGGGAGAAAGACTAATTTGTGTACGAGGAATCCAAATTTAATGCCCGATTTGACACGCGCCACACCAGTCTACACGGATCTAGCGCACGCATGTGTTGTTGAACTTGAAATTTGAGTTGCTCGTGGAGTATTGGTAGCAGCCCTATGATTCTTGGAGGTTTAGTGTAACTTTTTAAGGGCTTTCGATTGGTGATATTTTTAACCCCAGATTCTGACTGCACGCCGGCGCTGTGGGATGAACCAAAAGTCGAAAACCAAAAAATACAACTTTCTGGCCCACAAAAAATTTTGATATGGTAACAAAATGATAACCGGGGACAATTAGTGACAAAACAAACTTACCCCGATCATTTTTCCCGAGTTGGGATTTTTCGGATTCTGGTCGACACGACTTCTTGAAAAATTCAATTTGCAAACGACTCGCAACTGCTGGTTGGTTTTTCATGAAACTTTGCAGGTAGGATGTTGACACCCTATATTTACTTGAAAAGTTTACCCGAAGACCTTTTGACCACTACTTCAAGAGTTAATAAGTTTGGAATTTTTGGGTCAATAAAAAGTGTGCGCAGTTATTGCTCCTTTTCAATTTGGAAATAGTCCATGACATTTTGTGGGAAAGTAAAACTAAGAGAGAAATTTTCATGACAACAATCAGTTTTATCAACTTGGCCACTCATTTTGGACGGGTGACAGTTGGATGACCCCTAGATGTCACATTTTTAGGTTTTCAGGAAAATTGGTCTCATCGGAGTGTATAGTTACAAGGAATTGCATGAAATGATTTCAATATTGGACATTAAAATTGGTCGTTGGTTTAAGATTGGGTTCAGTTATTTGTTCAACACATGATTTTTGACAGGGATTCATTGCAGCTGGTTAATTTAATAGCGGGAAGAGAGGAATAAGAACATTTCAGAGCAACGTTTAATTTTTACTAAGCAAACACTGATTGATATTTCAACTGCATACATGAGATAAAGAGAAGTGGGTTTGTTTACATAAGAGTAAAAGGGTTGTTTACTAAAAAGATAAGCAGAAGTTGAACAATGGTTGGTAGCAGTTGAATGACAGAACATAAGTTGATTTTGATTTGTTTGCATAGAAGACAAAGCCCTCCTGCAGAATGTAACAGATTTCAAGTGTAAGTTGCAATACTTACTTAAGATATTAAGGTTTGTTTGCTTATAAGAGCGTATTGGTTGAGTATAAATTGAAGTGACACAGAGAAATTTTTTGCATATATTGGAGAACTTTTTGAGAATTCAAAACTTTAGACACATTAGAGATTTTTGCACAAGCAAGAGAAAGTAGTTGGTTTTGTGTGACAAAACAGATGTAGTTGGTTTAAAAGATTGTGTGAAAACAGGGAAGAGATTGAGAGAGAGACTGAACTCTGAAAGTTTGCAGTTGCAAGACCAAATTGGATACTGTGAGCAATTTCGATTTAGTTCCTTTGGGAAGTTAACAGCGGTTATTGTTTTTTTTAATTACTATTATAAATTGTCTTAAGTTTGTCCTTTCCATTGATGTACAAGTAATTTGCTTACATTAGTTATCCATATAACTAGAATTGATATTACGAGCCCGATTGTGAATTAACTTATTTCAAGGCAATCTAATTTGCAACAGCATACAAAAGTGGAACAGGGGAAATATCAGAGTAACAAGGTAACGCTTGCTTCATTAATTCAAAACCTTTGGTTATTTTATTTGATTGATCTTCTGGGCGACAGATTCCCCTCACTGTTAGCCTAATTAGAAAATCAGAAGACAACACCTCGCTAGCCATGGCCATGCCTTAGCGGGCCGTGGGACTTGATTTAAACTATCACAACCAAACACATTATCACGACCAAAATTAAAATTTAAAATAAATGTTTGTTTCCTATTTAAAATTTTTAGTTTATTTTTCGTGGGGTTTTTCGTGGGGTTTATTTTTCGTGGGGTTTTTTACCTAGACCCGTTAGTTCAACCTGCCGTTTTCCCCTAATAGGAGATAATGGTCGAGGTCGGAAAGAAGGGGAAAATAGTTGAGCAAACAGTGTTTCGATTTTCCTTGAATATATTTTTTACTTATCAAGAGTTCGCGACACTAATTCGGAGGCAGAAAAAAACAGAATATACACCCGCTGACATCGGCTTCCAGTGACATTTTTGATATTTGACCAATGACACTATAACATTTCCTCACAATGTCAAGCGATTCAACTGTGAAACAGCGACACAACACATCGACAGTCGAGTTCTGAAAGAGAATTTTTAATTCTAATTTCCCAGAGCAAACTATAGACACCAACTTCTCCAGCCAGTAGACGGGGGGGTACATTGTTTGGATATTGGAGGCTAGCACGCCATAATGTCAGCGGCGCTTGGTAAGTGTGGTAAAATTATCCAGGCTAAAGTGCACTAAGTTTAGGGTTTAGGGAAGCCGAATATCAAAGATAATGGAACGAATGTCAACAACGGCCAACCTGTCATATCAAAGCAAACATGGGCTAAAGATTCATTGATCTTCACAATGAAATCTTTGTGAGATTTTCAGCCAAAAAATCTGGTGCGACGAAACTGGGTTTTCAGGACTGCTATGCCAAAAAATTTGGGTCTGCTATGCCAAATACACGTAGTTGGCTGTTGAAGAGGAAAGGCTACGGAAAAGTTTTGGTTAATTATCAGTCAACAGCTTAGTGCGAATATCTGTAGAGAGCACAAATTAACAACAACATATAAAGAACAAAAAAGACATGGAAAAAGAAACGCCCAATATTGCCCTTGGAATAAATTCCTGAAGAAAGCATTTGAGGCTGTCCATACACAAACTTTTTTCCTAAAACTTATAGGAAATAAGTAGCGCTGTTACAACAAAAATTCTAATAATTAGACCATTAATCCGATTTATTCAGATGAGATAATTAGGTGTGTATTTATTTGTAATTAGAGATAATAGGCGTTTCCAGATAATTTTCCTAACGTTCTAAAACTCGCGCTTGAATGCTATTTGTACTGAGTACATGCAATACCTATTGTATTTACATTTAATGCCACAATTAAAAACAATGTCGACCACGAGGCTCCACAGTCAACATTTAAATGGAACCCAAAGTGAGGTTTCAGAGTAAACAACAACTTTAAAAGTTTTGAATTGAGACAATATTTATTGACAGATAAGCACACGATTTTTCCACATCAACACCAGTGTGATTTAAAAAACCAAAGTTCAAATGAAACTTTAAGCATTCAGTGCATTACTAACGCATTTATCTTAATTCATCTCTCGTAATGGTAGGAATTTGAGCGGATAGTTTAGCAAAATCCGCCCAAAGCCCTTACATTATATGATCGGAATGAGTGAAATTTGCGCGGAAAATGCAAGAAATGAGCAGAATTTGGGCAAACAAATGATAAGAATGGGCGTGATTACCCAAAAATGCAGGGTTAACCTCACACTTAGCCAAAGTAGACCAGGCCAAAGCAAAGCCCAAAAAACAAAAACCTAATTCCTCCTCCGAGCAGCTAATGGGGGCACGGAAGAAACATGGCAAGAAAAAACCGGCACTGGCAACAAAAAGAACGCTCCGACCCAAAACTTAAACAGTAAAATTCAAGAGCAGAGCCAATCACAGCAACACTTAGGCCCTCCACCAAAAGCCTAGTTGAGGGGGATACGGCAAAAAGTGCTAAAAAAACTTCGTCCTAAGAGGACGCAGCCAAACAAGTGGGCAAAGCAAAGCTCCAACAAAACACCTAAGAAAAAAGGCGACAAGAGATCACCTGCCCTCCATCCATCCCCGCCACTCCAGATCCAGGTCGGGTGTCCGCTCCGTGACCTCGCCTGTCGTCGGATACCGAAAACAAACAAAAACTGAACAAAACAGAACAGCAGCAAAACAAAACTTGCGAAAGTGCACGATTACCCACCATTAAAGAACCTAAATCCACCAGAGCAATAGCAAAGACCAACAACCCAAATTGCAAGGCCTGTGACGAGCAGCCAAGGGGACAGGAGAACAAAAGGGGCAAAAAAATTGTCACAGGTAAAAAGAGAGCACTCACAACGAAACCTAAGCACCCAAAAGCAATAGTAAAGCCTCGCAGTGCAACACCTAGATTCTGCCTAAAAGCCAAGAGATAGCGAAAAATGTGCCAAGAAACCTGATCCTAAGTACGTGCAAGTAACAACGAGGAAAAAAACAAAAATACCAGCAAAACACTTGAGAGAAAAAAGCGTTAAAAAGGCAAGAAAAAAAACAACTTCACCGTATTCAATATGCCAGAATACCCGCGACCCAGCCCACCCGCACCAAATTTAAGTTGGGTGTCTTCTCATTGTCCTTGAATGTCATCAGATCCTGAGGAGAAAGGAAAACAACAGAAAAGAAGCAAACAACCAATGATCAAATGTACATGATTAACCCCACTCCAAGCCCAAACAAACCGGGACAGAAAAAATGCGTGAAAACTAAAGCTTATTGCCTGTGCAGAGCACTTAAGTGCGGAGGGGGAAACGGGTAAGAAAAACTTGCCCATGCAAAAAGAGATCCGTCCCATCTAAAACCTCAGCACTCAAAAGCAAGAGCTAAGCAAATCAAAGTGTTAGAAATTCGATTATACTGTAGTCTTGAACATAGTTAAAATTATTAGAAAAAAAATTGAACTTAACAGAATACAAAAGCAAGAGCAAATTTGATGAATCTTCAATTAATGGTGCTTAGAATCAGTATTTTGCTCAAACTGGTGAATCTAGATAACTATTATCAGAGTTAGACTATTTGAAGTAGAATTTCCCCAGCACGTATTGAATGATTACGATACCACCGTGTGGTACGGTTGTACCTTATTTTAGTTCATATCATTAAGTTGTACCAAATAATTTATTCTTGTCCTTGTCAGACTAAAGTCATCATTTCATAATACAAGTAATTTACCGCCGACTAAAAAGTCAATATTTCAGATTGTTCACATCCCCCACTTTTGATTATTTATTTATTCTCTTGAATCTTGTTTCTGAATTCAGTTGCATTCAATCTAGTCTGTTTTGCACTAGTCGAGCTCCTATTGGATTTGAGAAGAAAATCCACTCTCAATAATTTTGTCTACACTCGCAACACGATTGCTGCTAAGTCTAAAAGTGGTAATCCACTAATTCAGTAAAAGTTGGATTCGCGCCTCGAATCCATTCACCTAACTATAAGTGGATTAGTGACACGAATTGTATCTCTACAGTCAGAGATATCACATGGCGCAGTCAGCAACTAAAGAACGTGCACTCTTGGGAATCGAGCCCTTTTGGGATAAACCAACACTTGAACCTCCATTGCGATGGGATAGATGGCAGATCATGCTAAAGTTGGCTATCATGGCTAAAGAAGGAATATTAATTGACACTCTCCTTGACGACCCTCCGGACAAAGTCACTCTACCCCCAGAACCCATTTACGAGGATGATGTCGAAAATAGCACGGCTCAAAGTGAACGAGATCGACGTACCAGAAACGAACAGCTCAAAAATTCGTGGCTCAATAGATGTCAAAAAATAGAACTTGTTGGCATACTGTGTGGAGAAAAACCTTGGAAGTACTGTGATAGCAAAGCAGTCTCTCTAATATAACTCAGCTTGGGAATGGAAGTGAGACGAATATTCGGTTCACAAGAGCCGAATATCTTGATAGATAGAGTGACAACAAAAATTCTTTGGGATTGTCTTGATGGTGTATTCACGAAGCAAAGAAATATCAAATTTGATCGATACACATTTCTCACTCGGAAACAAATGAAAGAGAACCTGTGGAAAAGTTCTACGGGTGTCTTCGAGAGATGTCTCTAAACTGTGATTTGGGAAGTCACGAGGAGTCGATCATTCGAGATGTCTTCATTGCTAATATGCAAGATGGTGAAATCCAAAGGGAGCTACTCAAAGAAACACGGACGGCTAAAAAAGCTCTCGAGGTGGCAATGAACATTGAAATGGGAATACACAACCAATTGAAAATTTCTGGAACTTCAATTCCCAACACTACAAATGAAATTTCAAGTCAACCAATAAAGAGTGTTCAAGGATCGTGGAATAGAACTGGAGCACCGACAAACCAATTTGTCAAACCTACGATTTGCCCAAATTGTGGCTATGGCTGGACTCCTTCTCATAGACAAAATTGCCCTGCTCGTGGAAAATCTTGTAAAAATTGTGGAATCGCTAATCACTTTGCAAAAGTTTGTCGCAAATCAAAACAATCTAGTAAACCAAAACCTAGAGTAAACTATGTAGATGACTCGGTTTCTGAGGCGGCTACAGTAGGTACTTCAACAACGGCGGCTGAACAAGTTAACAATATCAGCAAGCTCCTACAGCAGAAAAGCATTTACGATGCCAATTATGACTCTGATTACGATGACTATAACGATAACTGTGTAACTGCAATTTCCATCAAAACCGACACTCGTGAAGTAGAACCCGTAAATTTAGACATTTGTGTTGGAAATACATACACAAAAGCATTGGTGGATTCGGGCAGCGTATGCACTATTGTAAACAAAAGTCTGGCGGACACAGTGGTTTCCGAATGCAACGAAAGCTATTGGGTACAGTCACCCCAAATACATGATCTGAAAACCTTTTCTAAGGATATAATCAAGATTGTAGGTGTAATCAATACATCAATAAAGTGTAATGACTGGATAGCCACGGGCGTTGATGTAACTGTCGTAGAAGACGGTCACCGACCCATCATTGGACGAGATCTCTTTCCAAAGCTAGGCTTTTCTGTTATTCAATTGAAACAAGTTGCTAATATTGATCAAAATCAATGTCCAATCAAGAGGCAGATCTCTTTTGATATTCCAGATCTCATCACTCGTGTCGGTAAATCTTTAAAACATTCAGTAAAGTCAACATTTCATAATGAATTTACATCTACACATCAAAAAGAGCGACGAGTTCCAATTAACTTACAACCACTCGTTAATATAGAACTTAAAAAACTACTTGACGAAAAACACATCATAAAATTAAATAGTTGTTCAGATAAAAATTTTATATCCCCTATAGTCATTACAGTTAAAAGAGATAAAACAGTTAAATTAGCTTTAGATTCCAAAATCTTAAATAAATCTATTCATAAAAACAAATATCAAATGCCAAATATTGATAATTTGATTGACACAATTCAACAGAATTTGAATACATCCGCATCACAAGAAACAGCACATTATTCAACGCTGGATTTGAAGTACGCATACAGTCAATTTAAATTAGATCCGGAAACGGCTCAACACTGTAACTTTAATATCATTAGCGGTGAGAAAACTAGAACATAACGTTTTATTACAGGTTTTTACGGTTTAACTGATATGCCAGCAGCTTTCCAAAAAGTGATCGATTACACTTTAGTCGGACTTCAAAATACCTACTGTTTTCTGGATGACTTTATAGTAGTTAGTCGTGGTTCTAAAGATGACCACATAAAACTCGTCTATAAATGTTTAAAGAAATTAGATGAGGATAACTTACGAATCAACTTACCTAAATGTCATTTTGCAAAGACCGAAATCGAATGGTTGGGACATAAGTTTAGTCAATCAGAAATAGCTCCAGTTGAGTCAAAAACAGCGGCAATCGCTTCACTATCAGCACCTAAAAATTTAAAACAACTTAGTTCTTTCTTAGGTTCTGTTCATTACCTCGGAAAGTTTATCCCTAATTTGTCTCAATTGTGTCATCCCCTTCGTCCTTTATTAAAAAAGAACACAAAATTCATTTGGAACATCGAACATGATACACACTTCCAAGCAATTAAAGATAAAGTTGCAAACACCACAGAAAGTACACACTATAAACCTCACTTGGAAACGCGGATCAAATGCGACGCTTCAAGAGCGGGTTTAGGAGCAGCATTAGAACAAAGTTCGCCATCGGGATGGCACACAATTGCATTTGCGTCTCGTTTCCTTAACTCTAATGAGGAACGCTATAGTATTAATGAACTCGAATTATTAGGTGTGGTGTGGTCTGTAAAATATTTTAAATATTATTTATTTGGAAAATCATTCACAATTATCACAGATCACCGAGCATTACTATCCATTATGAAAGAACATAGATCAAATAAATCCTATAATAGTAGATTAACACGCTGGATCGATCGTCTTTTATCTTTTGATTTTAATATTGAACATATACCCGGTGCAAAAATGGGGCTGGTAGATTATATTTCTCGCCAACCAAATCAAAAAGCAAAAGTTACAAACAAATATGACGAGGCATTTGCGGTAGCAACAATTACCCGCATTTGTGACGCGATTGCAGCAATTTATGTAAATACCACACCACAAACCTGTCAATCACAGCACTTTAACAGCGTTCCTCACACAAATTCCACACGTGCAGGAGTGAATACCACCCGCTCATCGAAGATGAATACCACCCGCTCATCATAGCCCAGGATATGTGGTACGGTTGTACCTTATTTTAGTTCATATCCATTAAGTTGTACTAAATAATTTATTCTTGTCCTTGTCAGACTAAAGTCATCATTTCATAATACAAGTAATTTACCGCCGACTAAAAAGTCAATATTTCAGATTGTTCACATCCCCCACTTTTGATTATTTATTCATTCTCTTGAATCTTGTTTCTGAATTCAGTTGCATTCAATCTAGTCTGTTTTGCACTAGTCGAGCTCCTATTGGATTTGAGAAGGAAATCCAATCTCAATAATTTTGTCTACACTCGCAACACGATTGCTGCTAAGTCTAAAAGTGGTAATCCACTAATTCAGTAAAAGTTGGATTCGCGCCTCGAATCCATTCACCTAACTCTAAGTGGATTAGTGACACGAATTGTATCTCTACAGTCAGAGATATCACACACCGGAAACGTGAACGAGTTCTTGGAAAAGTTTAAATGCATACCTTTTATGACCTCTCTTGTGACTGAGTTTTGGGAAATTTGCATAAACAAACTATATTTGGTAACCCCACTGTAAATAATGTGCTAAAATTAGTTTTTTATCTTGGCTTTCTCTCACTGATAAAAGATATTGAAACAGCTATTTTTTCAGCTTTTTCTTCATCCCCAAAATCAAATTACCATCTTGATTTAATGATCAGATCTCTTCTGTAAATCTCTATCTTCTATATAATATCATATTTGTTATTCTCTCATTTTAAGAAATTGATATTTCTACCTAGATAAATACGATTTTTTTTCCGCTTGCGAAAATCCCTAACCCAACAGTTTGTGAGCCCTGAAATTTTCTTAAAGCAAAACTAATTTGTTTTTGATAGTCATAATCCTTTTGTGCTTAGTACAATTTCTTTTCACAACTAACTTGCCTGCTCAAACTACGATTGATCAACAGATAGTGAAGCTGCTGACCTACACAGGAAAAGGCACAGAAATTTTCAATCTGGAGCACGAAATTTGTGGCAATGGTGCAGGCGAAGGGACTCTAAAAGTAAATAATTGGGACAAAGGAGCAAAACACCTAAGCCCTGAACCGCAAAGTCATCGAGTGCCAAGCTTCCACTGCTATAAGGAAAATTTTGCATCGGCAACTGATAGACTTGTTTTTGTTGGCTGCTTGATTGATCTCCATCATTTTCATGATTGATCTCCATCATTGCTTTTTTACCTGATTTTGAGTTTTTTTCAGGTATTTTTGCGCTCAGCTCTCTGTATATTGCGCAAAACCCACCAGTTTGTGTTCTCCGCGTTTCCTACCCCATCTTTTGCTACATTATTTCTTGCATCTTACCCCAACTTTTTGTGGCTTGCGAAAACCCCAGCCCTTACGCTTTTTTCTTGCGCATCACCCCTCCCCGTTATCTGCTCTTTTATTAACGCGCACTACCCCAACTTTTTGTGTGCCCTTTGCAAGCCCTTCGCCCCTAGTGCCCAATTACTATTATTTTTGAGCATTTTGGAACCCCCTGTCTTAGCAGTTTTCGGTTCTCTGTTTTTTTATATGGCTGTTTGAGTCGGGTGAACTCCTTCGGGAGATCAATGCACCGTCTCTGTTTGTAAGGGAAGCTTAAGAGGCCCTTGGAAAAGCTAAGACAAAATTTGCGGAGTTCTTTGCTAAAACCCGGTTCCTCTCATGACAAAAATTGCGGGTAAATTTACCTAAAATTTCAGGTAATTTGAGCGGAATTCTGCATGTAATTAGTCGTTCCTCCACACTACCTGCGCGTTGCCTGCACGTACCTGCAAATGCAATCCATTTTACATGAAACGGCATGTAGTCCCCTGCACATTTTACCTGCAATTTACCTAAACAGACCAAATTTTAGGTAACTCTACCTGCATATTTTACCTTAATTTTTCAGGTAATTTACCTTTACAGAACATTAATTGCAAGGCTAAATTTAGGGCAAATTTAAGAAAAATTTTGCAGGTAAAGTTACCTGAAATTTGGGCTGGTCAGGTAAATTGCAGGTAAAATGTGCACGGAGACTACATACATAATTCAGGTAAACTTACCTCCATTTGCGGGTACGTGAAAGTAGCGTGCAGGTAGTGTGGAGTAACGCTGAAATACATGCAGAGTTTTGATGTTTACTTGAATTTTTAGGTAAATTTACCTGCACGTTTTTTAGAGTGGCATTTTTTTTAATGATGGGGATATAGCTTATCTGACCATTAAGCTGAGGGGGGGGGTATATTGGGAAAGACCCAATTGTTCACGTCACAACTTAACAAATTTTGACTCTTCTCAATTTTCTCCAATTGTTCTGGACAATTGTTCTCTGACGAAAAGCGCAAAAAGTGAAGAGTTATCATATTCCAATGTCGCATATTCTAAAATTGTGATAAATCTAGTATTGCCCCTTAAATGTAATTAAATTAACATGGGATAGATATCCCATTGAGAAGGTTCCGATCGTTGATATACCGTGTCCTCAAAAATGTCAAAATCAAAATTTCAATCAAACTCAGTTATCTCATTTATCTTAAACATTACACTAGTTATATCAATTGTTGAATCGGAGATTTGCTGAATCTGATATATTGAAGATCTCCAAATTGTTTTCAAGATGACAGCTTATCACCTATCTAAAGTTATTTAGGTAGTTATATAAAAGTCAGTAAATTCTTATTTAAATAGTTATTTGAAGTTAGTTTAAAAGTTATTTATATCTAAATCTTTATATTCAATTCAATTTATATAAAGCTAGTTAAAAAAATTTTGTGATCTGAAATTCAACGAGGTTTCTTATATTTTCATTAACAAACGGATAAAACAGCAGATCTTAAATAAAAAAGCAGCAGAGCTCAAAAAGAGTTGTTAATTGCGGTTACGGCAGAAACTCAACGTAAAGAAGCTCACTTAATTTTAGATAAGAAACAAATTTGACTTTTAACGGGCTGCGCATTTAGCGCATTTAGACATGCCTTGCGATCCAAGGCCATGCCTTAGTGTAATTTGATATTAAGCTATAAAAACCAATCAAATTATCCCTAACAACATTAAAAAATAAAATGAGTGTTTATTTCCTATTTAAAATTATTTTGGTTTGTTTTTGGTGTTTTGGTGGGGTTTTTCCCAGAACCGTTAATTAAACTATCGTTATCAGCTAATATGAGAGAATGGTCGAAGTGGGATTGAAGGGGAAAATAGTTGAACAAACTGTGTTTCGATTTTCCTTGAATATAGTTTTTACTTATCAAGAGTTCGCAAAACTGGTTTCGGAGGCAAAATTTATTGACAGGTTAGCACACACAATTTTGTCTCCATCAACACTTAAGTGTGAACTCGAAAAATCAAAGTTCAAATAAAACTTCAGTCAGTCAGTGCATTACGAACGTATCCGTCTTAATTCATCTGTAGTAATGGTAGGAATTTGAACGGATAGTTTAGCAAAGTCCTCTCCAAGCTCTTACACTTTATGATCAAAATTTTTGCTTAAATATACCAGAAATTAGCGGGATTTTGCCTGAAAAAGGACGCAAGGAATGAGTGAAGTTTGGGCAAACAAATGCTAAGAATGAGCGTGGTTACTCAAAAGTGCAGGGTTACCCTCACACCTATTAAAAGCACATCAGGCCAAAGCAAAGCCCAAAAAAAACACCAGATCACTCCTCCGAGCAGCTATTGTAGGCAGGGGAAAATGGCAAGAAAAAAACCGGCACAGGCAAAAAAAGAACCCTCAAAGCAAAAACATAAGCACCAAAATGCAAGAGCAAAGCCAATCCAAGCAAAAGCGTAATTGAGTGGGATACCGCAAAAACTGCTACAAAATTTAATCCTACGAAGGCACAGGCAAACAAGTGGGCAAACTGAAGCGCCAATAAGACAACTAAGAGAAAAAGTGACAAAAGGGCACCTGCCCTCCATTCATTCCCGCCACTCCAGATACATGTCTGGTGTCCTCCCTGACCTCGGCTGTCATCAGACACCGTATACAAACAACTGAACAAAACAGAACAGCAGCAAAACAAAACGTGCAAAAGTATTTGGTTACTCACCATTACAGAACCCAAATCCACCAGGGCAAAAGCAAAGTCCAGAACCCTAAACTTAAGGCCAAAAACCTAAAACTCACACAGAAAACCTAAGCTCCCAGAAGAAATAGCGAAGCCTCTTATGGCAACACCTAGATTCTGCCTCAGAACCAAGTCAAGGGGGACAGTAAAAATTACCACAAAAATCTAATCCTACAAAAATGCAGGCAAATACATAGACAAATCAAAGCCCAAGCAAAACAATTATGAGAAAAAGCGCACAAGATGCAACAGAAACGCCAATCTCACCGGATTGAATAAGCTTGAATACCCTCCACCTAGCCCACCCGCTCCAAATTTAGTTTGGTTGTCCTCTTTTTGTCCTCGGTTGTCATCAGATCCTGAAAAAAAAGAACACAACAGAAAATAAGCAAAACCCATGCTCAAGTGTACATGGTCAACCCCACTCCAAGCCAAAACAAACCAGGACAGAAAAAATGCGTGAAAATTAAAGCCAATTGCCTGTGCAGAGCACCTAAATGCGGAGGGGAAAAGGCTAAGAAATACTGACACAGGCAAAAAGAGATCCGTCCCATCTAAGACCTAGGCAACCAAAGGAAAAGAGCTAAGCAAAGCAAAGCAACACCCAAGATCTCCGCCAAAAGCGTACTGCAAAAGGATTGCGCAAAAACTGCTGAAACACCTAGTCCTAAGAAGGCAAAAGCAAACACGTGGGGAAATCAAAGCTCAAGCAAAACAGCTGAGAGAAACAGACGGACGCCAAAGAGACAGACAACCCCGCTTCTCCAGATCCAGGTCAGGCGTCTTTCCCTCGTCTTTGGCTAACGTCAGAACTTTACAAAAGAAACAAGTGAACACAACAGAAAAGCAACAACAACACCAGGTGAAAAAAGTGCATGATTATTAGCAAAAAATTGAGCGAAAACACACATGGGCAAAAGCAGAGCACAACAATCAAAACGTAGCGCCTGGGAAGAGCACCTAAGGAATCAGAGTAACAAAAATCCAGCAGTCCAAACACTGTCACAGATTAAAAAAAAGCTCAAGCAAAGCAAAGCCCAAGCAAAATAACTATGATAAAAGCTAACCAGAAAGACCAACTTCACCAGGTTGAAGAAGACGGAAGGCGCTCTAACCAGCCAGCCCCCCTCCACCCTTGCTCTAAATGACGGTCAGTTTTCCTCTAATTGTCCTTGGTGGTTATCAGATCCTGAAAAAAAGAAAACTGAAGACCACAGAACGGCAGAAAAACGAAAAAACGCAAAATGTGCATGATTACTCACCAGACCAAGCCAACAATACACCAAGGTAAATGGAAAGCCCAAAAATCCACACCTATTGCCCGTGCCGAGCACCTAATGGGGCAGGGGAACAAATAAAAGCACGAAAAACTGGCACAGGCTAAAAAACCCTCTCATCAAAAACCTAACCGCCCGAAAGCAAAAACAATGCCGCACAAAGCAACATGTCTCAACTTTCAAGTCTAGTGTCCTCTTTTTGTCCTCAGCTGTCGTCAAAAACTAAGAAAGGAACAAAAAATAAACACAAGAGATGAGCAAAAGCGAAGCTCAAAAAACCAAAACCTAATGCGTCTGCAGAGCACCTAAGGGCGCAGGAGAACAGAAACGTTAAGTAAAACCGGCATGCTCAAAACGAGAGCCCTACCACCCAAAAATCTAATCAAACAAAAGAAAGAGCAAAGCCAAACAAAACACAAGGTTTGGCAGGCGAAAAAAGACCAGTAGAAGGGGATAGCGCAGAAAACGCTATAAAACACCACTCCTAAAAGGGCGCAAGCAAACAAGTGGGCTAAGCAGAACCGAGGCAAAATTCCAAAAAGAAAACGGCAGAAAGGTGTCAGAAAACAAGAACATCACCTGTTTGATGCGCCTCCTCTCCAGATTCTGGTCGGGTGTCCTCTCTTTGTCCTGGGCTGTCATCAGAACTTAAAAAGAGAAAGAGCGAACATAACTGAACAGCAGCAAGAAGTAGAAACGCCAAAATAATGCATGATTACCCCCACTTCGAGTTAAATCATACTGGTGCAAAAAGAAAGCTCAAAAAATCAAAACCTAAGGCCTATGCCAAGCACCCAAGTGGGAAGGGTAACAAAATTAGCAAAATCTGTCCGAGGCAAAACAGAGCCCTCCCAAACAAAAACCAAGCGCTCAAAGACAAGAACAAAGCCAAGCAAATCAACAACTGAGGCGTTCGCCAAAAAACTAGTGGGATAGCGCAAAAAAAGGAAAGAGAAAAAACAAAGACAATAGAACAACAGAAAAAGCAAATGTGGGAAACAGTTCATGATTACCCCCCCCCCCCCCGCCCCAACGAGCGAAAGCACACCAGGGTTAAAGCAGAGCCCAAAACACCAAAAACCTACCTAACGCCTGTGCCGAGCACCTAAAGACGTAGGGGAACAAAAAAACAATAGGTAAATCAGCACTGTGAAAAAGGATAGCGCTCCAACCCAAATTTTAGCGAACCAAGGGCAAGAGCAAAACGAAGCAAAGCAACACTTAAGGCCGGCAACAAAAAACTAGTGGAGGGGAAAGCGCAGAAAATGCTGTAAAATCCAATCGCAAGGTGGGGCAAGAACACATGTGGGCTAAGCAAGGCCCATGTAAAAGTCACATAGTGTCCGCGGTCTTTCGCCACACAGAATGCCTGCTTCAGTTATTTTCTGACACTTTAATTCCCATTGAAGTTTCAGCTGACTATTACAAATTTGACGATCTTGTTCTGTGTGTTCGGTTGCATCCTCGATAGCAATTTCAGATTTTGTTTCGGGTGGCAGTTTAAACTGGGTTGATTTTCTTTGAAGCAAATTGTCTAGCGTTATGTTTTCTCTTGCGAGAAAGGCCAACTTTACCTTAATTCGCCTTTTTTCTCATCGTATCGGTGAGTTGGATATAGCTTTTTCCCAAAAGGGTTCGATTCAGAGTGGAGTCTTGTGAGATTTGCGGGCTGACTGCGCCATGTCATACAAAAATCGTGTTGTGTATAAGTTAATTGATTTGTTAAGCGAATTTCCAAAATTGTTTGTTCCAAATTACCTGCATATTCGCGACGGTAAAGCACAATTATCTTTGCTGAATGAATTAATCCAAATCGTTGACAAACATTTAGTGGTATTCGCTCTGCGAATGTACTTTCTGACTAGTGATTCGCTTAGCGAATATCAATTTTATTAGCTCTTTTATTCTGAGCGTTTTTCGGATGAAAAGAGATTCAACTAAAGGCTGTATTTGAATAAGAGAGAATGAAATTAAGAATTTAACCAATAGTTTGATCATCAATTTGATCATGCAACATTTACAACATCATTACTAAATAAGGAATTGGTGGCGAAACTGCAAAGTAGACAACGTGGACAGACAATGTATTACAACTTTGTGTAAACAAATGGAATAAGGAATGAATGATTAAGATTTGATCTTCAAATTGAAGTGAATGAAATAATCTATGAAACTAAACTAAAAAAAGAACTAAGTTAAGTTTAAATAATGTTAATGAAATTATCCCCGCAAATGATACAATGAATTTTCCATCTAAACCACAAAAGCAGCGCCTATGGCCTGGACCAACCGAATAATGGAGGAGGAGAGCGCAGAAAGCACCACAAAACCCACTCAGAGTGCGCAGGCAAATAGTTGGGCTGAGCGGAGCTTAGACAAAATCTCGAAGCAAAAAGGCATAAAAGGCGCCAAAACCCAAACTCACCGGTATGAAAAAGACAGAAAACCCTCCAGCCGGCCTTGCTGCTGCAGATCTATATAGAATCTCCTCTTTTTGTCCTCGCTTGTTGTCAGAACCTAAAAAAGAGAAAAAGTTGAACACAACAGATCTGCAGCAAAAACAAACATGCAAATAAACTGCATTATTACCCCCACCCCACACGGACACACACATCTAGCGCAAGCACACCAGGGCAAAAAATACGCCCAAAAAACCTTAAGATAATGCCTGTGCCGAGCATCAGATGGCGCATGGGAATCAAAAACGTTAACTAAAACTGGCAGATTTAAAGTAGCCTTCCATCCCAAAACCTACGCAACCAAAGGCAAGTGCAAAACCAAGCCCTGCAGCACCTTTAGCTTGCACCAAAGAAAACTATTTGAGGGAGTAGCGCTAAAAGCCCACTCCAAAGAAGGCGAAAGCAAGTCAAACACAAGGGCTATGCAACGCCCCATCAAAAATAATAACGGAAAAGAGATCAACCTCACCGGGTTGAATAAGCCAGATGACTCTCCAGCCAGCGCCACAGCTCTAGATTTTGTTCGGGTCTCCTCTGTTTGTCTACGGTTTCGTCAGAACTTAGAAAAGAGAAAAAAAGTGAACGAAGCAGAACAGCAGCAAAAACAAAGATGCAAAAAAAATTGCGAGTGAAATTACTCCATAGCAAAAGCAAATTCCAATAATCAAAATCAAATGCATGTGCCGAGCACCTAAAGGCGGAGGGGAACAACAAACCGTTAAGTAAAACCGACACAATCAAAAGAAGAGCCCTCCCAGCCAAAACCCAAGCAACAAAGAAAAGTGTAAAGCCAGGCAAAGCAACAAAATTGACGCGGCTAAAAAGACTAGTGGAATGGAATAGCCCAAAAAACGCGAGAAAACCCCACTCCAAAGAGAGCGCAGACAAGCATGTGCGCTCAGTAGAAGCCAGGCATAATTCATATGTAAAAAAAAAAACAAAATGGTGCTAACAGCCAGTCCCGCTGCTCCAGATCCAGATCGGGTGTCCTCTCGTCGTCAGATTCTGAAAAGAGGAAAGCTGAACACAACAGCGGAACAGCAAAAAATAAGCACAAAAGTAAACGGTTACCCCTCTCATCAAGCCAAGCACAGCAGGTCAAAAGCAAAACCCAAACAACAAAGATTAATAACTGTGTCGATCATCTAAAGGTGCCGGGGAACAAAGACACGTTTAGTAAAACCTGTACTGTCCAAAGGTAGCTCTCCAAAGACAAAAAAACTCGAAAACAATAGAACAGCAGAATAACCAAATGTGCAAAAACAGTGCATGATTAAACCCCCCCACCACCACCACCACCACTGCCACACAAACACAAAAACACACACATTGAACGAGAGCACACCAAAGTAAAAGCAAAGCACAAAAAACCAAAACTTAACGTCTGTGCCAAGCTCCTAAGGGCGCAGGGGAACAAAAAATTAAGCAACCAAGAGCAAGAGCAAAGTCAAACAAAGCAACACTTATGGTGTGCGCCCAAAAAAACTAATGAAGGGAAAAAGGGCAGAAAGCGCTATAAAATCCACTCCTAACGAGGCGCGCGCAAACACTTGAGCATAAATGCCCAGGTTAAAGTCCTCCGCAAAAAAAGCAACAAAAAAGTTGTCAAAGAAGAGTAACCTCACCTTTTTCATCATCATCATCATCATCATCATCATCATCATCATCATCATCATCATCATCATCATCATCATCATCATCATCATCATCATCATCATCATCATCATCATCATCATCATCATCATCATCATCATCGTTTGTTTATACACTTCTTTCTTCAGACTCAGAAGTGTATTGTTCCGTATTAGGAGTAAAAAAAAGTCACGGAAAAGAAATGTTTTTTAAGCTGATTTGAACTGGTCAACTCCATTCTGTTCTCTGATCCACTTGGGGAGTTTGTTCCACAATACAGCACCTTGGTAATCAAAAGCCTCTCGTCCAAGTTTTGAAGACCTTTTGGGTACAACCAATATCACTCCATTTCGGGAAGTTTTTGCTGGTTTTTCAAACACGTCTAAATAGTCTGGAATCACATCTTTGTGAAAAAGACTTTTGTAAATTCTCATGTAAATTGGCAACCAGTGAAAGTCATGAAGGTGAATTGATACAGAGCACCAAGGATGTAGCCGGTAAACAAATCTAAATGCCCGATTTTGGACCTTCTGGAGAATGGACAATTTTTTCATGCCAATTCCGTTAAGGATCGGATTGCAGTAGTCTAGGCAATTCATGATTGTAAATTTAACCAGCACTATGCGTATTTCAAAATCAACAAAATTTCGAAGAGAATGGATTATTCGGAGGTAGTAAAAACAGTTTTTAGCAACAGCTTTCACTTGCTTATCCATGTCAAGGAGTTTATCAACTGTAACGCCAAGCCATTTCAAGGAGTTAGATAGCTTTACTTTGACGTATCCGACTTTTATGGAGCTGATACTTGGTGCATTCTTTACGCTTGAAATGAGAATGGCTTCTCTTTTACTTTCGTTAACCTTTAGGCCAGCATTCACAAACTTTTTGAAAGGTAAGTTCAACGGAAGAAGGATTCATAGAGGAGGGTATCATCAGCATATAGTTGATAATTTAGTTTAATTTCTTTGAGTAGGTCACCCAATGGTGTAAGATGACGCTGAAGAACATAGACCCAAAAATGGAACCCTGAGGTACACCAGAATTGAGAAGTGCTGGTTTTGAGACTGAATCGTTGACCAAAAAAGTGAACGCAGCAGAACAGCAGCAAAAACAAAGATGCAAAAAAAATTGCGAGTGAAATTACCCCATAGCAAAAGCAAATTCCAATAATGAAAATCAAATGCTTTTGCTGAGCAACTAAAGGTGGAGGGGAACAACAAACCGTTAAGTAAAACCGACACAATCAAAAGAAGAGCTCTCCCAACCAAAACCCAAGCAACAAAGAAAAGTGCAAAGCCAGGCAAAGCAACAAAAATGACGCGGCTAAAAAGACTAGTGGAAGGGAATAGCCCAAAAAACGCGAGAAAACCCCACTCCAAAGAGAACGCAGACAAACATGTGCGCTCAGTAGAAGCCAGGCATAATTCATATGTAAAAAAAACAAAATGGTGCTAACAGCCAGTCCCGCTGCTCTAGATCCAGATCGGGTGTCCTCTCGTCGTCAGATTCTGAAAAGAGGAAAGCTGAACACAACATCTTTTCTCTTGTAAATCGGCCACCAGTGAAAGTCATGAAGGTGAATTGATACAGAGCACCAAGGATGTAGCCGGTAAACAAATCTAAGTGCCCGATTTTGGACCTTCTGGTGAATGGACAATTTTTTCATGCCAAGTCCGTTAAGGATCGGATTGTAGTAGTCTAGGCGACTTATGATTATAAATCTAACCAACACTATGCGTATTTCAAAATCAACAAAATTTTGAAGAGAATGGATTATTCGGAGGTAGTAAAAGCAGTTTTTAGCAACAGTTTTCACTTGCTTATCCATATCAAGGTGTTTATCAACTGTAACGCCAAGCCATTTCAAGGAGTTAGATAGCTTTACTTTGACGTTTCCGACTTTTATGGAGCTGATACTTGGTGCATTCTTTACGCTTGAAATGAAAATGGCTTCTCTTTTACGTTCGTTAACGTGTAGGCCAGCATTCGCTGATACTTGGTGCATTCTTTACGCTTGAAATGAGAATGGCTTCTCTTTTACTGTCGTTAACCTGTAGGCCAGCATTCGCAAACCAGTACAAAACATTTGAATGGTAAGTTAAACGGAAAGAGGGTTCATAGAGGAGAGTATCATCAGCATATAGTTGATAATTTAGTTTAGTTTCTTTGAGTAGGTCACCCAATGGTGTAAGACGACGCTGAAGAGCATAGACCCAAACATGGAACCCTGAGGTACACCAGAATCGAGAAGTGCTGGTTTTGAGACTGAATCGTTGACTAAAACAAATTAATTCTTCCCAAGAGATAAGACTGAAGCAACTTTATGGCTGTATACCTTATGCCAAAACGATCTTCACAAATATGTAAGAGAAGTAGCGGTTCACGGTATCAAAAGCCGCTTGCAAGTCAAGAGCCATTGTGAAAACAAACGAACGTTTATCAAGCATCTTTCGTGTGTTCGCGAAAGTATGCAATAAGGCAGTTTTTGTGGAGAAAGTTGCACGGTAGGCGGATTGCTGATCATCTAGGAGTGAGTTCACATTTAAATAACTTATAAATTGCTCAAAGGGAAGACATTCAAGGACTTTGGATAAAAAGATTAGGTTACTAATAGGTCTATAATTTGATGGAATTTCAGGATCAAGACTTTCATTTTTCAGCTTGGGAAACACTATCGCAATCTTAAAATCATCCGGAAAAACTCCTAGTTCAAATGACGTATTGAAACGTAGGATTAATGAAGGCATAAAAGATGCTGAGAAATTTTTAAATACTATATATGGAATTACGTCGTGGTAGCTGGTCGATGCTGATATTTTCGCAAGGGCCCTTTGTAAGTTTTCCTCGTTGACAGCTATGAATTTTGTAATTCGAGACGAGACCTCGTTGCAGTCTACAGTAAAGTTGGTAAATTTCGAGGTGATTTTGCAGACTTTTTCCCGGAAAAAGATTTAAAATCTTTCAGCTAGGGCGCTTGCGTTTGTAAAACTCGGGAGCTTTGACTTACAGCCTTTCCCTAGGAGTGAATTCAAGATCTGGAACTTTTTTCTGTCTGGAGCTTCTGAAATATCACGAAGACTTTCGTCAAAAAACAATTTCTTTTTTCTGTAGTAGAGTTTTTGGTACTCTAATATAGCATTGCTGAGGTCACTCTGAGCTGCTTTTGTCCGTTGTTTCCGGACTTCGCGCTCGTTTTTTTTTTGATCACGAACTTTTTGCATGTTTGTTTTGTTGTGTTACTTTTGTTTCATTCTCTATGTTCTAGCGATAGTCGAGGAAAAACAAGAGAAGAATTTCTGATTGAAGAAAGAGAACAATCCCTCTTGCCCATCCCTCCAGATCCAGTTTGGGCATCCATTGTTTTTCCTCGACTGTCGCTAGAACATAAAAAATGAAACAAAAGTAACACAACAGAACAAACGCAAAAACAAACATGCAAAAAGTGTATGATCAACTATACAACGATAGAACACCAGGGCAAACGCACACCCAAAGAAGCCAAAAACTAAGGCCTGTGCCGAGCACCTAAATGCGCAGTGGAAAAAAAGTCAAAATTTATAAGCGAAAAAGGCACTAAAGGCTCCGAAAAACCAAAATCACCGGTATGAACAACCCAGAAAATTGTCCCACTGGTCGCACTGCTCCAGATCTATATAGAATTTTCTCTCTTAATCCTCGGCTGATTAGCCCCACCCCACAAACACACGCACAAACACACTTAGCGCAAGAACACCAAGGCAACAACTAATCCCAAAAAACCTAAAAATGGTGCCTGTGCCGAGCAACTAATGGCGCATGAAGAATAAAAAACGTTAAGTAAAACTGGCAGAGTCAAAAAATGTCCTTACAATCTCTGTGCCGAGCACCTAAGAGCACCGGGAACAAAAAATGGTAAGTTAAACCAAAACAGTCAAAAAGTAGTCCTCCCTCCCAAAACTTTAGCAACTAAGTGCAGGAAAAAAAGCCAAGCAAAGCAAAAAATTAGTGGAGGGGACAACACAAAAAGTGCTATGAAACCCCACTCCTATGAAAGCGCGGGCAGATATGTGCGGCGAGTGAAACCTAGTCAAAACTCCTAAAAGAATAAGGCACAAAAAATGCGCTAAAGTCCTCGTCTGTTATCAAAACCTTTAAAAGGAGAAAAAGAACAGCAGAACAACAGCAAAAACGAACATGCAAAAAATAAGTGATAAGCCTCCCACACACACACACACTTACACACACACACTTACACACACACACACACACACACACACACACACACACACACACACACACATACCAACACACTTACTCCTAGCGCAAGCACACCAGGGCAAAAACTCAGCCCAAAAAACCTTAAAATAATGCCTCTGCCGAGAAATTATTGGCGCAGGGCAATAAAAACTGTTTAAACTGTTACGCAAAACTGGTAGAGCCAAAAGGTAACCCTCCATCCCAAAACTTAAGCAGCCAAGGGCAAAAGCAAAGCCATACAAAGCAACACCAATGGCTTGCGCAAAAAGACTAGTGAAGGTGAAAGCGCAGAAAGCGTTGTAAAATCCCCTTCTAAGGGAGTGCACGCAAACACGTGGGCCGAGCAATAACCAGACAAAAATTATGTGCAAAAAAATAGCAAAAAAGTTGCCAAAAGGACTATTCTCACTGATTTCAAGAAACAAGAGGACACTCTAGCCAGCCCCACACCTCCAGATCCAGATCGATTCTCCTCTATGTTCCCTCGGCTGTCGTCAGAATCTAAAAACAAGGGGACAAAATGAACACAACAGAACAATAACAAAAACAAATTTGCATAATGCATGATTAATCCTACGCCGAGTGCAAGCTCACCAGAACCAGTGCAAAGCCCCAAACTAAGAACTAAAGCCTGTGTCAGTTACCTAAGAGCGCATGGAACATAAAACCTTAAGTAAACCGGAATAGTAAACAATTGGACCGTCTTCCCAAAAAACTAAACAACGAAAGGCAAAAAACAATGCCAACCAAAGCAAAAACTATGACCTGCGCCAAAAAATTGTGTACGGGATAGTGCAAAAAGCGCTAGGAAAGGTGCAGGCTATTAAGGTGCAGGTACCAAAACCCAAAGAATGTGCAGGCAAACAGCACCTATGGCCAAGAGACTGTTGGAGAAGGATAGCTCAAAAAAAAACCCACAGAATTCCCACTTCCAATAGAGCGCAGGCAAACAACTGCGCTAAGCAGAGCTTCGACAAAAATTTTCTCAGCGAAAAAGGCACAAAAAGCGCCAAAAAGCAAATTCAACGGTTTGAAAAAGTACGAAAATCCTCCAGCCGGCCTTGCTGCCCCAGATCTAAGTAGAATCTCCTCTTTTTATCCTCGACTATCGTCAGAACGTAAAAAAAAAGAAAAAAAATTCAAAACAGCAGAACAACAGCAAAAAACAAAAAATTTAAAAAAATTCATGATTACGCCCCCGCCCCACCCACCCACCCACCCACCCACCCACCCACACACACACACACACACACACACACACACACACACACACACACACACACACACACACACACACACAGATACACACATATAAAAAAACACACAAACAAAAAACACTCCTAGCGCAAGCACACGAGGCCAAAAACTACGCCGAAAAATCTAAAACCAGTGCCTGTGCCGAGCAACTAATGGCGCAAGCGAATAAAACCGTAAAACCGTTACGCAAAGTTGGTAGAGTTAACAAGTAGCCCTCCATCCCAAACATTAAGCGGCCAAGGGCAAGAGCACAGATAAACGAAGCAACACCTATAGCCTGCGCAAAAAGACTAGTGAAATTAAAAGCGAAGGAAGCGTTAAAAACTCCACTCCACACAAAAGTCGCCGAAATGACTGATGTTACTGGCTTCAAGAAACAAGAGGACACTGCAGCCAGTCCCGCTGCTCTAAATTCAGTTCTTGAGTCCTCTCTTTTTCCATGGCTGTTTTCAGAACCTAATAAAGAAAAAATGAACACAACAGAAAAACAGCAATAACAAACATGCATAATGCGAACATGCATAATGACACCGAGCGCAAGCTCGCCAGAACGAACGCAAAGCCCTTATCAAGAACTGAAGCCTGCTCCAATCACTTAAGGGCGCAAAGAACATAAAACGTTAAATATAACCGGAATAGTTGCAAATTAGCCCTCCATCCCAAAAACTAAGCAACAAAAGGCAAAAGCAATTTCACGAAAAGCAACACCTATGACCAGCGCCAAAAACTGGAATAGGGGATATCGCAAAAAGCGCATTAAAACCCCACTCCTAAAGAAGCGTAATCAAACGCGTGGGTTAATCATAGCCCAGCTAAAATACCAAATAGAAAGAGGCACAAAAACGCGCCAAAAAAGACCAGCCTCAAGGGGTTGAAAATTCCAGAAGACCAACCAACCAGCCAACCGCTCCAGATCAAGGTCGGATATCAACAACTAGTGCGTGACAGGTGCACCTAAGGGCACAGGGAATAGCAAAAAGTTACGCAAAACTGGCAGAGTCAAGAGGAGAGCCATCCCAACCAACAATTAAGCAACCAAATGCAAAAGCAAATCCAAGCAAAATGACATTTTTGTCTCGCACTAAAAAATTTTGGGAAGTTGATGGCACAAAGGGCGTTATGAGACCCTACTTCTAAGAACGTGCAGTAAAACATGTGGGCTAAGCAGAGCCGAGGCTAAGTCCCTAAGAGGAAAGGGCACAGAGAGGAAGCAAACAAGACCAAGCTTAACGGGTTCAGAAAACCAGAAGAATCTCCAGCCTGCCCGCCGCTCCAGATGAAGAAGGTCGGATGCAATATTGCATGGTTTACCCTACAACCTTCGCAAGCACACCAAGGGAAACGCAAAGCCCAAAAAATCAAATAACTGTGCCGAATCCTAAGGGCACAGGGGAACAAAAGACGTTAAGTTAAACTAAAACAGTTAAAAAGTAGCCCCCCATCCCAAATCATAAGCAACCAAAGGCAAGAGCAAAGCCACACAAAGCAACACAAATGCACTGGGCCAAAAATTAGTGCAGTGGATATCGGAAAAAGCACTGTATAACCACACTCCAAGGAAGGTGCAGGCAGAAACTTGGGTTAATTAAGGCTCCGACAAATATTCTAAGAAAATAAAGGCACAAAAAATGCACAAAAAAGATAAACCTTACCGGGTTGAAGAAGCCACAAGACCCTAAAGCTGGCCCCACAGCTCCAAAACCATGCAGATTATCCTCTCTTTTTCCCCGGCTGTCGTCAGAACCTAAAACAAAATGAACTCAACAGATCGGCAGCAAAAACAAACATGCAGATAAGTGCATGATTAAGCCCACCCCCCCACACACACAAACACACCTAGCGCAAAAAAAACCATGAACAAAAAACTAAAAAACTGGACATAAGAATACAGCTGCAAAATCGAACATGCAAAAATTCCTTGTTAACCCTACACCAAGTGCAAGCAAACCAGGTCTAACGCAGAGCCCAAAAAACAAAAACTAACGCCTGTGACAAGCAACTAAGTGCGTAGTGGAACAAGACAAAATTTCTAAGCGAAAAAGACACGAAAGGAGCAAAAAAACCAGAATTTACTGGTATGAAGAAGCCAGAAAACCCTCGAGCTGGCGTCGCTGCGCGAGATCTATGTAGTATATAGAACAGCAAAAACATTTATGCAAAAAAGTGCATAATTACGCCCCGACCCATAAACGCACATACACAAACACACACGGACACACACACACATACACACACAGACACACACACACACACACACACACACAAACACAAGCACTCCTTGCAAAAGCAAACCAGGGCAAAAATTCAGCCACAAAAATTTAAAAATAATTCTTGTGCCCAACAACCATTGTCGCAGGGGACAGAATTTTAAGTAAAACCGCCAGAGTCAAAATGTAGCCCTTCGTCCCAAAAACAAAACAATCAAAGGCAAGAGCAAAACCAGGCAAAGCAACGTCTACAGCCTGTGGAAACAGGTAGTGGAGAGGGAAACCGCAGAAAACGCATTAAAACGCCACTCCTATAGAAGCGTAATCAAACGCGTGGGTTAATCATAGCCCACCTAAAATACCAAATAGAAAGAGGCAGAAAGACGCGCCCAAAAAGACCAGCCTCAAGGGGTTGAAAAATCCGGAAGACCATCCAAACAGCCAACTGCTCCAGATCAAGGTCGAAAATCAACAACTAATGCGTGACAGGTGCACTACAGCCGCAGGGAACAGCAAAAAGTTAAGCAAAACTGGCAGAGTCAAGAGGTGAGCCATGTCAACCAACAATTAAGCAACCAAATGCAAAAGCAAATCCAAGCAAAATAACACTTTTGTCTCGCACAAAAAAATTTTGGGAGGTTGACGGCACAAAGGGCGTTATGAGACCCTACTTCTAAGAACGTGCAGGAAAACGAGTGGGCTAAGCAGAGCCGAGACAAAGTTCCTAAGAGGAAAAGGCACAGGGAGGAAGCAAACGAGACCATGCTTAACGGGTTCAGAAAACCAGAAGAACCTCCAGCCAGCCCGCCGCTCCAGATGAAGAAGGTGGGATGCAAAATTGCATGGTTTACCCTACAACCTTCGCAAGCACACCAAAGGAAACGCAAAGCCCAAAAACTCAAATAACTGTGCCAAACCTTAAGTGCACAGGGGAAAAAAGACATTAAGTTAAACTAAAACAGTTAAAAAGTAGCCCTCCGTCCCAAATCAAAAGCAACCAAAGGCAAGAGCAAAGCCAAACAAAGCAACACAAATGCACGGGGCCAAAAATTAGTGCAGTGAATATCGGAAAAAGCACTGTATAACCACACTCCAAGGAAGGTGCAGACAGAAACTTGGGTTATTGAAAGCCCCGGCAATTTTTCTCAACAAAAAAGGCACAAAAAACGCACAAAAAAGATAAACCTCACCGGATTGAAGAAGCCAGAAGACCCTACAACCGCCCCACTGCTCCAAAACTATGCAGATTCTCCTTTTTTTCCCTCGGATGTCGTGAGAACCTAAAAACAAAATGAACACAACAGATCAGCAGCAAAAACAAACATGCAGAAAAGTGCATGATTAAGCCGACCCCCCCCCCCACACACACACACGCACACACCAAGCGCAAGCGCACCAGATCACAAACAAAAACAGGACATAAGAAAACAGCTGCAAAAGCGAACATGCAAAAAGACCTTGGTTAACCCTACACGGAGTGCAAGCGAACCAGGTCTAACGCAGAGCCCAAAAAACAAAAACTATCGTCTGTGTCAAGCACCTAAGAGCGTCGCTGCGCGAGATCTATGTAGTATCTAGAACAGCAAAAACAATTATGCAAAAAAGTGCATAATTACGCCCCGACCCATACACACACATACACAAACACACGGACACACACACATACATACAAACAAAGACACACACACACAAACACACACACACACAAACACAAGCACTCCTTGCAAAAACACTCCAGGGCAAAAACTCAGCCACAAACACTTAAATTATTTCTTGCGCCCAACAACCATTGGCGCAGGGAAAACAATTTTAAGTAAAACCGACAGAGTTAAAATGTAGCCCCCCGGCCCAAAAACAAAGCAATCAATGTCAAGAGCAAAACCAAGCAAAGCAAATTCTAAAGCCTGCGGAAAAAGGTAGTGGAGAGGGAAACCGCAAAAAGCGCATTAAAACCCCACTCCTAAAGAAGCGTAATCAAACGCGTGGGTTAATCATAGCCCAGCTAAAATACCAAATAGAAAGAGGCACAAAAACGCGCCAAAAAAGACCAGCCTCAAGGGGTTGAAAATTCCAGAAGACCAACCAACCAGCCAACCGCTCCAGATCAAGGTCGGATATCAACAACTAGTGCGTGACAGGTGCACCTAAGGGCACAGGGAATAGCAAAAAAATACGCAAAACTGGCAGAGTCAAGAGGAGAGCCATCCCAACCAACAATTAAGCAACCAAATGCAAAACAAATCCAAGCAAAATATTACTTTTGTCTCGCACTAAAAAATTTTATGAGGTTGATGGCACAAAGAACACTATGAGACCCTACTTCTAAGATTGTGCAGGAAAACGAGTGGGCTAAGCAGAGCCGAGGCTAAGTTCCTAAGAGAAAAAGGCACAGGGAGGAAGCAAACGAGACCATGCTTAACGGGTTCAGAAAACCAGAAGAACCTCCAGCCAGCCCGCCGCTACAGATGAAGAAGGTCGGATGAAAAATTTCATGGTTTACCATACAACCTCCGCAAGCACACGCAAAGCCCGAAGCCCAAACGCAAACGCAAAGCCCAAAAACTCAAATACCTGTGCCAAATCCTAATCGCACAGGGAAACAAAAAACGTTAAGTTAAACTAAAACAGTTAAAAAGTAGCCCTCCATCCCAATTCATAAGCAACCAAAGGCAAGAGCAAAGCCAAACACAGCAACACATACGGACTACGCTAAAAATTAGTGCAGTGGAAATCGGAAAGAGCACTGTATAACAACACTCCAAGGAAGGTGCAGGCAGAAACTTGGGTTATTTAAAGCCTCGGCAATTTTTCTAAGAAAAAAAGGCACAAAAACGCACAAAAAAGATAAACCTCACCAGGTTGAAGAAGCCAGAAGACACTACAGCTGTTCCCTCTGCTCCAAAACTATGCAGATTCTCCTCTCTTTTTCCTCGGCTGTCGTCAGAACTCAAAACAAAATGAACACAACAGATCAGCAGCAAAAACAAACATTCAGAAAAGTGCATGATTAAGCCCAGCCCCCCCCCCCTCACACACACACACACACACACACCTAGCGCAAGCGCACCAGATAAAAAACAAAAACTGGACATAAGGAAACAGCTACAAAAGCGAACATGCAAAAAGACCTTGGTTAACCCTACACGGAGTACAAGCAAACCAGGTCTAACGCAGAGACCAAAAAACAAAAACTATAGTCTGTGTCGAGCACCTAAGAGCGTCGCTGCGCAAGATCTAGAGCTATCCCCGCCAATACTTTTTTGCAGCAGGCCAAAAGTTTTACTTTGCTTGGCTTTGGTCTTGCATTTGGTTGCTTAGATTTTGGAAGGGAAGGCTACTTGTTGACTGCGCCGGCTTTACTTAAAATATTTTTTTTCCAGCGCACATAGGCACAGAGTTTAGTTTTGGTTTTTTGGATTTTTCTCTGGTGTGCTTTTGCTTAGTGAGGGAGAATCATCAGGAACGATTTTTGCCTGTTGAATTTTGATGCTGTTCTAATGTGTTCAATTTTTATCTTTTTTAGGTTTTCACATCAGCTGAGGAAGTGGAGTGCCTTCGTTCATTTTTTCTTTTAATGACGTGCCATTGACTTGGGGTGCCGTCGCCCAATTTTTCTTTTGTTAATGTTCTGATGACTGCCGGAGACAACAAGAGGACACCCGACGTGGATCTGGAGTAGTGGTGCTGGCTGGAGGGTCTTCTGACTTCATCAATGTAGATGAATATATGCCCTTTTCTGCCCTTGTTCTGCCCTTTTCTTTTAGGGTTTTCGCCTGGCCTTTTGATTAACCCATGTGTTTGCGTGCAATTTCTATGGACTGAGGTTTTCTAGCGCTTTTTGGACTATTCCCCTCCCGCGCTCTTTTGAAGCGCACCATAAGTGTTAGTTTGCTTGGCTTTGCTCGTACAATTGGTTGATTAGCTTTTGGATGGGATGGCTCTTCTTTTGATTGTGCCAGTTGTGCGTATTTTTTTTTGTTCTCTGTGCTCTTATTTGCTCGGTACAATTATTAGGTTTTGATTTTTTGAGCTTTGCTTTGGTCCTACTGTATTTTGCTCAACTTTGGGGATAAATACGCACCATTTTTGATTGTTATCTTTTCTTGCTATTTTGTTGTATTCATTTTGTTAATTTTTTGGTTGCTCACGACAGCCGAGGACAACGAGAGGACAACCGACCTGGCTCTGGAGTCGCAGTGCCGGCTGTAGGGTCTTCTGGCTTCTTCAACTTGTTGAGGTTGGTCTTCTTTATGCGTCTTGTTTGTGCGGTTTTCCCTATGGATTTTAGCATTGACTTTGATTAGCCCGTGTGTTTGCCTGCATTTTTTGTGGAGTGGGTTTCATAGCGCTTATTGCGATTTCTCCCTCCAATATTTTTTTTGCAGCAGGCCAAAAGTTTTACCTTGCTTGGCTTTGGTCTTCCATTTGGTTGCTGAGATTTTGGAAAGGACGTCTAGATTTTGACTGCGCAGGCTTTACTTAAATTTTTCATTCTCCTGTGCTCTTAGGCACAGGGATTAGGTTTTGGTGTTTTGTGTTTGCTCTGGTGTGCTTTTGCTCGATCAAGGCGACTCATCAGGCACGATTTCTGCATGTTGAATTTTGACGCTGTTCTTTTGTGTTCACATTTTTTCTTATTATGTATTGACGCCAGCGGAGGATGTGGAGTAACTTCGTTCAATTTTTCTTTTATTAATGTGCCATTGCCTTGGGGTGCCTTCGCTCAATTTTTCTTTAATATTCTGACGACTGCTGGAGGGTCTTATGGCTTCTTCAATGCGGTTAGTTTGGTCTTCTTTATGCGCCTTCTTTGTGCCTTTTTTGAGACTTTCGCCTGGGCTTTGATTAGCCCATGTCTTTGCGTGCATTTTCTGTTGAGTGGCGTTTTATTCCGGTTTTTGCGCTATTAGCCTCCCCTGCTCTTTTGAAGCAGGCCTTAGGTGTTAGTTTAGCCTTCTTCAACCTTATGAGGTTCGCCTTTTTGTGCTTCTTTATTGTGCTGTTTTTCCTTTGGATTTTTGCCTGGGCTTTGATTAGCCCATATGTTTGCCAGCATTTTCTTTGGAGTGGGTTTTATAGCGTTGTTTGCGCTGTCCTACTCCACCATTCTTTTCCAGCAGGCCATCATTTTTACATTGCTGGGATTGCTCTTCCATAGGTTGCTCAGATTTTGGGAAGGAGGGCCACCTTTTGGTTTTACTCTGTTTTACTTAACATTTTTTGTTCCCATTCGCTCCTCGGCACAGGGATTACGTTTGGGTTTATTGGGCTTTGCTTTTGCCCTGATGTGCTTTTGGTTGTTGAGGGTGAGTAATCAGGCACTATTTGTGCACGTTAAATTTTACTGCTATTCTGTTAAGTTGACTTTTTTCTTTTTTTAGGTTTTCACCTCAGCCGAGGAAAAAAAGAGGACGCCTGAGCTAGATTTGGGGTCGCGGTGCTGCCTGGAGGGTTTTCTGGTTTGTTCAACCCATTGATGTTGGTCTTTTTTTGCGTCATGTTGGAGCCTTTTTCTCTTCGGTTTTTTGCCTGAGCTTTCATCAACTTATGTGTTTGCCTGTACTTTTGCTTTTTGCGCTCTCACTCCACTAATTTTTTGCCGCAGGCCATAATTATTAATTTGGTTGGCTTGGCTATCGCATTTGGTTGCTTAGATTTTGGGAAGGAGGGCTACCTGTTGGTTGCGCCGGCTTTACTTAACATTTTTCTTTCCCTGCGCCCTTAGGCACAAGGAATAGGTTTTGGCTTCTTGGGCTTTTGCCCTGGTGTGCGTTTGCTTGGTGTGGGGAGAATTCATGTGCTATTTTTGCATATTTGTTTTTGACTGAATTTCTATTGTGTTTTGTTTAGATTCTGACGACAAACCAGGAAAAATAGAGGACACCCGACTTGGATATGGACTGGTGGCGCTCGCTGGAGTGTCTTCTAGGTTTTTCAACCCATTGAGTTTGATCTTTTTTGTGCGTCTTTTTTATGTCTTTTTTAACATGAATTTTGCCCGGGCTTTGTTTAGTGCATTTGCTTGCCTGCATCTCCTTTAGAGTGGGGATTACAGCGTTTTTTGCGCTGCCATATCCAGTACTCTTTTGTAGCAGGTCAAAATAGTTACTTTGCATGGCTCTGCTCTTGCATTTGGTTGCTTGGTGGGAGGGCTCTCATTTTGACTGTGCAAGTTTTACTTAACGTTTTTGTCTGCACTGCGACCATAGGTGCTCGGCACAGGCAATAGGTTATTGTTTTTTGGGCCCTGGTGTGCTTTAGATCGCAATGGGGGAGCAATCAAGCACCCTTTGTGTATGTTGAATTCTGCTGTTGTTCTGTTGCGCTCACCTTTTTTCGTTTTAAGGTTTTGATGTCAGCCGAGGACAAATAGAGGATTACTGGCCACGATATGGAGAGCTGGCTGGAGGGTCTTTTGGCTTCTCGATGCCGGTTTGGATGGTCTGCTTTATGCGCCTTGTTTGCGCCTTTTTCTTCTACGATTTTCGCCTTTGCTTTGGTTAGCCCATATGTTTGCGTGCATTTTCTGTGGAATGGGCTTTTCTTAGGCTTTTTGCGCAATTCCCCTCCCCTGCTATTTTCAAGCAGCCAATAGGAGTTAGTTTGGTTGGCTTTCCTCTTGCAATTGGTTAATTAGATTTTGGATGGGATGGTTCTCTTTTTGACTGTGCCAGTCTTACGTAATAGTTTTTGTTCTCTGTGCTCTTATTTGCTCGGCACAAAGAAGATTGGGTTTTGATTTTTTGAGCTTTGCTTTTGCCCTACTGTATTTTTGCTCGGTGTGGGGGATATGTACGCACTATTTTTGCATGTTATCGTTTGTTGCTATTTTGTTGTATTCACTTTTTAAATTTTTTGGATGCTCACGAGAGCCGAGGACAACAAGAGGACATCCGATCTAGCTCTGGAGTGGAAGTGCTGTCTTGAGGGTCTTCTGGCTTCTTCAATGTGGTTGGGTTGGTCTTCTTTATGTGCCTTGTTTTTGCCATTTTCTTTAGGATTTTCGCCTGGGTTTTGATTAGCCCATATGTTTGCCAGCAGTTTCTTTGGAGTGGGTTTTAGAGCTTTGTTTGCGCTATCCTACTCCACCATTCTTTTCCAGCAGGCCATCATTTTACTTTGCCAGGATTGCTCTTCCATAGGTTGCTCAGATTTTGGGAAGGAGGGCCACCTTTTGGCTTTACTCTGTTTTACTTAACAATTTTTGTTTCCATTCGCTCCTCGGCACAGGGATTATGTTTGGGTTTATTGGGCTTTGCTTTTGCCCTGATGTGCTTTTGATGGTTGAGGGGGAGTAATCAGGCACTATTTGTGCATCTTGAATTTTACTGCTATTCTGTTGAGTCCACTTTTTTCCATTCTTTTTTTTATTTCACTTCAGCCGAGGTAAAAAGAGACATCCGACCTAGATTTGGAGTCGTGGTGATGGTCTTCTGGTTTCTTCAATCCGGTGATGTTGATCATTTTGTGCGTCTTGTTGGTGCTTTTTCTCTTCGGGTTTTGCCTGGGTTTTGATCAACCCATGTGTTTGCCTGTACTTTCGCTTTTTGCGCTATCACCCCACTACTCGTTTGCCGCAGGCCATAATTCTGAATTTGGTTGGCTTGGCTCTCGCATTTAGTTGCTTAAATTTGGGAAGGAGGGCTAACTTTTGGTTGCGCCGGCTTTACTTTACATTTTTGTTTCCCTGCACCCCTAGGCACAGGGATTGGTTTTTGGCTTTTTGGGTTTTGCTTTTGCCCTGGTGTGCGTTTGCTTGCTGTGGAGAGAATTCATGTGCTCTTTGTGCATGTTTGTTTTTGCTGAATACCTATTGTTTTTTTTTTAGTTTCTGACGACAAATGAGGAAAGTTAGAGGACACCCGACTTAGATATGGTGTGGTGGCGCTCGCTGGAAGGTCTTCTGGTTTGTTCAACCCGTTGAGGTTAATATTTTTCGTGCGTCTTTTTTGTGTCTTTTTTCCCGTGAATTTTGTCCGGGCTTTGTTTAGCCCATTTTTTTGCCTGCATTTTCTTTGGAGTGGGGATTACAGCGCTGTTTACGCTATCCCTCTTCAGTGCTCTTTTGTAGCAGGCCAAAAGTGTTAGTTTGCATGACTTTGCTCTTTGATTTGGTTGCCTGGCTTTTTGGTGGGAGGACTGTGCCAGTTTTACTTAACGTTTTTGTCTTCTCTACGATCTTAGGTGCTGGGCACAGGCATTAGGTTATTGTTTTTTTGCGCTCTGTGCCGATGAGGTTGGTCTGCTTTGTGCGTCATGTTTGTGCCTTCTTCTTTTACGAGTTTTGCCTCTGCTTTGATTGGCCCATGTGTTTGCCCGCACTTTTTTGGTGTGGTTTTTATAGAGCTTATTGCGCCATCCCCCTTCACTACACCATAATTTTTACTTTGCTTGGTTTTGCTCTTGCATTTTGGTTAGGAGGGATTTTTTATTCCCCTTCGCCCCTAGGACCAGGGACCATTTTTTGGTTTATTTGGCTTTGCTTTTGTTCTGATGTAATTGTGCTCGGTGACGGGAAGTAACCAGGCACAACTGCAGGTTGAACTTTGATGCTGTTATAATGTATCACTTTTTTAGGTTTTGACGTCAGCCGAGGACAAACAGAGGACACCCGAGTGGATCTAGAGTTGCGGTGCTGGCTGGAGGGTCTTTCAGTTTTCTCAACTTGGTGAGGTTGGTGATCTTTGTTCGTCTTGTTTGTGCCTTTTTCTCCCAGGATTTTTTGCCTAGGCTTTGATCAGCCCATGAGTTTGCCTGCACTTTTTTTGGATTTGTGCTTAATAGAACTTTTTGCCTTATTTCCCCACTACCACAGGCCATAATTTTTACTTCGGTTGGCTCTGCTCCTGCACATTGTTGCTTATGTTTTGAGAAGAAAGGTGCTCCGCACAGGCCTTAGGTTGGGACTTTTTGAGTTTTCCTTTTGCACCAGAGTGATTTAACTCTAAGTGGGGTAATCTTGAATTGTTTTGGTGTTTCTGTTGTTCTGATATGTTCGCTCCTTTTCTCTTTTTAAGTTCTCATGATAGCCCAGGAAAAAGAGAGGACACCCGACCAGAATCTGGAGTGGGAGCGCATCAAACACGTGATGTTCTTCTTTTCTGACACCTTTCTGAGTTTTTCTTTTTGGAATTTTGCTTGGGTTCTGGTTAGCCCACGTGTTTGCCTGCATATTTTTAGGAGTGTTGTTTTATAGCCCTTTTTGCGCTATCCCGTTCTACTACTCTTTTTCGCAAGCCATACCTTTTGTTTTGTTTGGCTTTGCTCTTTGTTTTGTTTGATTTCGTTTTTGGGTTGTAGGGCTCTCGTTTTGAGTATGCCGGTTTTATTTAACATTTTCCCCCTGCGCCCTTAGGCAGAGGGTTAAGGTTTTGGTTTTTTTGGGATTTGCTTTTGCCCTGGTGCGCTTTTGCGCGGTGTGGAGAGAATTAATGCGCTTTTTTTGCAGGCTTATTTTTGCTGCTGTTCAATTGCATTAATTGCGAGTTTTTTTAGATTCTGACGACAAACAAGGAAGGATAAAGGACACACAAATTACATGTGATTAGGTTTTGGTGTTTTGAGTTTGCTCTGGTGTGCTTTTGCTCGGTGACGGAGAGTCATCAGGCACGATTTCTGCATGTTTAATTTTGATACTGTTCTGTTGTAATTACTTTTTTTCTTATTATGTATTGACGCCAGCGGAGGATGTGGAGTAACTTCGTTCAATTTTTCTTTTATTAACGTGCCATTGCCTTGGGGTGCCTTTGCTCAACTTTTCTTTTTAATGTTCTGACGACTGCTGGAGGGTCTTATGGCTTCTTCAATCCGGTTAGTTTGGTCTTCTTTATGCGCCTTCTTTGTGCGTTTTTTGGGATTTTCGCCTGGGCTTTGATTAGCCCATGTTTTTGCGTGCATTTTCTGTTGAGTGGCGTTTTATTCCGCTTTTTGCGCTATTACCCTCCCCTGCTCTTTTGAAGCAGGCCATAGGTGTTAGTTTGCTTGGCTTTGCTCTTGCAATTGGTTGATTGGCGTTTGGATGGAATGGCTCTCTTTTTTATTGTGCCAGTTTTACGTAATATTTTTGTTGCTCTTATTTGCTCGGCACAAACATTAGGTTTTGATTTTTTGAGATTTGCTTTTGACCTACTGTATTTTTTTCTGGTGTGGGGGATAAGTACGCAATATTTTTGCACGTTATATTTTGTTGCTATTTTGTTGTATTCACTTTTTTTTAATTTTTTGGCTGAGAGCCGAGGACAACGAGAGGACATCCGATCTACCTCTGGAGTGGAAGTGCTGTCTTGAGGGTCTTCTGGCTTCTTCAATGTGGTTAGTTTGGTCTTCGTTATGTGCCTTGTTTTTGCCTTTTTCTTTAGGACTTTTGCCTGGGTTTTAATTAGCCCATATGTTTGCCAGCATTTTCTTTGGAGTGGGTTTTAGAGCTTTGTTTGCGCTATCCTACTCCACCATTCTTTTCCAGCAGGCCATCATTTTTACTTTGCTAGGATTGCTCTTCCAAAGATTGCTCAGATTTTGAGAAGGAGGGCCACCTTTTGTCTTTACTCTGTTTTACTTAACAATTTTTGTTTCCATTCGCTCCTCGGCACAGGGATTAGGTTTGGGTTTATTGGGCTTTGCTTTTGCCCTGATATGCTTTTGATTGTTGAGGGGAAGTAATCAGGCACTATTTGTGCACGTTAAATTTTACTGCTATTCTGTTAAGTTCACTTTTTCTTTTGTTTTAGGTTTTCACCTCAGCCGAGGAAAAAATGAGGACACCTGAACTAGATTTGGAGCCGCTGTGCTGGCTGGAGGGTCTTCTAGTTTGTTCAACCCATTCAGGCTGGTCTTTTTTTGCGTCATGTTGGTGCCTTTTTCTCTCCGGTTTTTTGTCCGAGCTTTGATCAACTTATGTTTCTGCCTGTACTTTCGCATTTTGCGCTATCACTCCACTATTTTTTCGCCACAGGCCATAATTCTTACTTTGGTTGGCTTTGTTATCGCATTTGGTTGCTTAAATTTTGGGAAGGAGGGCTACCTGTTGGTTGCGCCGGCTTTACTTAACATTTTTGTTTCCCTGCGCCCTTAGGCACAAGGATTAGGTTTTTGCTTCTTGGGCTTTTGCCCTGGTGTACGTTTGCTTGGTGTGGGGAGAATTCATGTGCTATTTTTGCATATTTGTTTTTGCTGAATTTCTGTTGTGTTTTTTTAGATCCTGACGACAAACCAGGAAAATTAGAGGAAACCCGACTTGGATATGGACTGGTGGCGCTCGCTGGAGGGTCTTCTAGGTTGTTTAGCGCATTTGTTTGCCTGCATCTTTTTCGGAGTGGGGATTACAGAGCATTTTGCGCTACCCTCTCCAGTACTCTTTTGCAACAGGTCAAAATATGGCTCTGCTCTTGCATTTGGTTGCTTGGCTTTTGGTAGGGAGGGCTCTCCTTTTGACTGTGCCAGTTTATATAACGTTTTTGTCTTCTCTGCGACCTTAGGTGATCGGCACAGGCATTACGTTGTTGTTTTTTGAGCTTTGTTTTTGACCTGGTGTGCATTTGATCGCTGTGGGGGGAGCAATCAGGCACCCTTTGTGTATGTTGAATTTTGCTGCTATTCTGTTGAGTTCACTTTTTTTCCATTTTTTTTTGGTTTTCACCTCAGCCGAGGAAAAAAAGAGGACACCCGACCTAGATTTGGAGTCGCGGTGATGGCTGAAAGGTCTTCTGGTTTCTTCCATCCGGTGATGTTGATCTTTTTGTGCGTGTTGTTGGTGCCTTTTTCTCTTCGGTTTTTGCCTGGGTTTTAATCAACCCATGTGTTTGCCTGTACTTTCTTTTTTTGCGCTATCACCCCACTACTCTTTTGCCGCAGGCCATAATTCTTAATTTGGTTGGCTTGGCTCTTGCATTTGGTTGCTTAAATTTGGGAAGGAGGGCTACTTTTTGGTTGCGCCGGCTTTACTTTACATTTTTGTTTCCCTGCACCCCTAGGCACAGGGATTGGGTTTTTGGCGTTTTGGGTTTTGCTTTTGCCCTGGTGTGCGTTTGCTTGCTGTGGAGAGAATTCATGTGCTCTTTGTGCATGTTTGTTTTTGCTGAATACCTATTGTGTTTTTTTCAGATTCTGACGACAAATGAGGAATGTTAGAGGAAACCCGACTTAGATATGGTGTGGTGGCACTCGCTGGAAGGTCTTCTGGTTTTTTCAACCCGTTGAGGTTAATTTTTTTTGTGCGTCTTTTTGGTGTCTTTTTTTCCCGCGAATTTTGTCCGGGCTTTGTTTAGCCCCTTTCTTTGCCTGCATCTTCTTTGGAGTGGGGATTATTGCGCTTTTTACGCTATCTCTCTCCAGTGCTCTTTTGTAGCAGGCCAAAAGTGTTAGTTTGCATGAGTTTGCTCTTGGATTTGGTTGCTTGGCTTTTTGGTGGGAGGGCTCTCCTTTTGACTGTGCCAGTTTTACTTAACGTTTTTGTCTTCTCTACGATCTTAGGTGCTGAGCACGGGCATTAGGTTGTTGTTTTTTGGGCTCTGTTTTCGCCCTGGTGTGCTTTTGCTCGATGTGAGGGAGCAATCAGGCACCATTTTTTCATGTTGAATTTTGCTGTTGTTCTGCTGCGTTCACTTTTTTTGTTTTAATTTTTTTGACGTCAGCCGAGGACAAATGGAGGATATCTGACCACGATATGGAGATCTGGCTGGAGGGTCTTCTGTCTTCTTCATGCCGATGAGGTTGGTTTGCTTTGCGCGTCATGTTTGTGCTTTCTCCTTTTACGAGTTTTGCCTGTGCTTTGATTGGCCCATGTGTTTTCCCGCACTTTCTTTGGTGTGGTTTTTGATAGAGCTTATTGCGCCATCCCCCTTCACTACTCCATAATTTTTACTTTGCTTGGGTTTGCTCTTGCATTTGGTTCCTTAGATTTGGGGTAGGAGGGCTACCTTTTGATCGCGCCGGTTTTACTTAATTTTTTGTTCCCCTGCGCCCCTAGGCCCAGGGATCTTTTTTTGGTTTATTTGGCTCTGCTTTTGTTGTGATGTAATTTTGCTCGGTGACGGGAAGTAACCAGGCACTATTTCTGCATGTTGAACTTTGATGCTGTTATAATGTATCACTTTTTTAGGTTTTAATAGCACTTTATGCCCTATTTCCCCACTACCGATAGTCATAATTTTTACTTCGGTTGGCTCTGCTCTTGCACATTGTTGCTTATGTTTTGAGAAGGAAGGTGCTTCGCACAGGCCTTAGGTTTTGGCTTCTTGAGTTTTCCTTTTGCACCAGAATGATTTAACTCGAAATGGGATAATCATGCTTTATTTTGGTGTTTCTGCTGTTCTGATATGTTCGCTCTTTTTCTTTTTTAAGTTCTGATGACAGCCCAGGAAAAAAAGAGGACACCCGACCAGAATCTGGAGTGGGGGCGCATCAAACACGTGATGTTGTTCTTTTCTGACACCTTTTTTAGTTTTTTTTGGAATTTTGCTTGGGTTCTGGTTAGCCCATGTGTTTGCCCACACATTTTTAGGAGTGTTGTTTTATAGCCCTTTTTGCGCTATCCCCTTCTACTAGTCTTTTTTCGCAAGCCATACCTTTTGTTTTGTTTTGCTTTGCTCTTTCTTTTGTTTGATTTCATTTTTGGGTTGTAGGGCTCTCGTTTTGAGTATGCCGGTTTTACTTAACATTTTCCCCCTGCGCCCTTAGGCAGAGGGTTTAGGTTTTGGTTTTTTGGGATTTGCTTTTGCCCTGGTGCGCTTTTGCACGGTGTGGAGAGAATTAATGCACTTTTTTTGCAGGCTTATTTTTGCTGCTGTTCAATTGCATTAATTGCAAGTTTTTTTAGATTCTGACGACAAACAAGGAAGGATAAAGGACACACAAATTACATGTGATGTTATGGTGCTTGCTAGAGGGTCTTCTGGCTGCTGTGCTTCTTTTTTGTGCCTTTTTTGCCTAGGATTTTTGGTTGGGGTTTGATCAGCCCTCGAACTTGTCTGCACTTCTTTAGAGTGGGGTTTATTAGCACTTTATGCTCAATCCCCCCACTGCTCTTTTGCCGCACGCCATAATTCTTACTTTGGTTGGCTTTGCTCCTGCATCTGGTTACTTGGATTTTGTGAAGTAGGGCTACCCTTCGGTTGCGCCGGTTTTTCTTAACAGCTTTGTTCCTCTGCGCCCTTAGGCACAGGGATTAGGAGTGGTTTTTTTGAGCTTTGCTTTTGCCCTGGTGTGCTTCTGCTGGGTGTGGGTAGAACTCATGCGCCATTTTTGCATGTTTGTTTTTGCTGCTATTCTTTTGCTTTCATACTTTCAGATTCTGACGACAAACGAGGAAGAAGATAATTCACTGGTTGCGGATATGGAGCAATGGCGCTCGCTGGAGGGTCTTCTGGCTGCTTCAATATGGCGAGATTGATCTTTTTTGTGCGTTTTTGGTGCCTTTTTCTCTTAGAAATTTTGCTCGGGCTTCGATTATCTCATGTTTTTGCCTGCATTTTTTGGAGTGGGTATTATAGCGCATTTTGTGCTTTCCCTCCACTAGTTCATGACGCAGGCCATAGTGTTTACTTTCCTTGGGTGTGGCCTTGCATCTCATTGCTTAGGTTTTGGGTGCCAGGAGTCTCCTTTGACGGTGAAGACTTTACTTTACGTTTTTTTGGTCCGCTGCGCACTTAGGTAATTGAATCAGGCATTAGCTTTTTTTTGGTTTTTTGGGCTGTGCTATTGTCCTCATCTTCATTTTCTTGGTGTTGGCGGGGTAATCATGCGCTATTTTTATATGTTTTCTTTTGTAGATGTTGTGTTGTGTTCTTTTTATCTTTTTAACGTTTTGGTGACAGCCAAGGACAACTAGAGGACACAAGGCATGGATCTGGAGCGTTCAGCCGAGCTGGATTCTGGACTCTCCATCCCGGACCAGTTGGTCTTTTTTGGCGTGTTTGCCTGCGTTTTTTATGAGTCTGGTTTTATAGCCTTTGTTTACACTGTCCCCCTCTTGCATTTGGTTCCTTAGATTTTGGGTACGAGGGCTACTTTTTGATCGCGCCGGTTTTACTTAATTTTTTGTTCCCGTGCGCCCCTAGGCCCAGGGATCATTTTTTGGTTTATTTGGCTTTGCTTTTGTTCTGATGTAATTTTGCTCGGTGACGGGGAGTAACCAGGCACTATTTCTGCATGTTGAACTTTAATGCTGTTATAATGTATCACTTTTTTAGGTTTTAATGTCAGCCGAGGACAAACAGAGGACACCCGAGTGGATCTAGAGTTGCGGTGCTGGCTGGAGGGTCTTTCAGCTTTCTCAACTTGGTGAGGTTGGTGTTCTTTTTTTCCGTCTTGTTTGTGCCTTTTTTTCTCCCAGGATTTTTTGACTCAGCTTTGATCAGCCCATGAGTTTGCCTGCACTTTCTTTGGATTTGTGTTTAATAGCACTTTATGCCCTATTTCCCCACTACCGATGGCCATAATTTTTACTTCGGTTGGCTCTGCTCTTGCACATTGTTGCTTATGTTTTGAGAAGGAAGGTGCTTCGCACAGGCCTTAGGTTTTGGCTTCTTGAGTTTTCCTTTTGCACCAGAATGATTTAACTCGAAATGGGATAATCATGCTTTATTTTGGTGTTTCTGCTGTTCTGATATGTTCGCTCTTTTTCTTTTTTAAGTTCTGATGACAGCCCAGGAAAAAAAGAGGACACCCGACCAGAATCTGGAGTGGGGGCGCATCAAACACGTGATGTTCTTCTTTTTGACACCTTTTTTAGTTTTTCTTTTTGGAATTTTGCTTGGGTTCTGGTTAGCCCACGTGTTTGCCCACACATTTTTAGGAGTGTTGTTTTATAGCCCTTTTTGCGCTATCCCCTTCTACTAGTCTTTTTTCGCAAGCCATACCTTTTGCTTTGTTTGGCTTTGCTCTTTCTTTTGTTTGATTTCATTTTTGGGTTGTAGGGCTCTCGTTTTGAGTATGCCGGTTTTACTTAACATTTTCCCCCTGCGCCCTTAGGCAGAGGGTTTAGGTTTTGGTTTTTTGGGATTTGCTTTCGCCCTGGTGCGCTTTTGCACGGTGTGGAAAGAATTAATGCGCTTTTTTGCAAGCTTATTTTCGCTGATGTTCTATTGCATTTATTGCAAGTTTTTTAGGTTGTGACGACAAACGAGGAAAGATAAAGGACACCTAAATTACATGTGATGTGATGGTGCTTGCTAGAGTGTCTTCTGGCTGCTGTGCTTCTTTTTTGTGCCTTTTTTGCCTAGGATTTTTGGTTGGGGTTTGATCAGCCCTTGAACTTGTCTGCACTTCTTTAGAGTGGGGTTTATTAGTACTTTATGCTCAATCCCTCAACTTCTTTTTTGCTGCAGGCCATATTTCTTAATTTGCTTGGCTTTGCTCCTGCATCTGGTTACTTGGATTTTGTGAGGTAGGGCTACCCTTCGGTTGCGCCGGTTTTTCTTAACAACTTTGTTCCTCTGCGCCCATAGGCACAGGGAATAGGTGTGGTTAGATTTCATGCGCCATTTTTGCATGTTTGTTTTTGCTGCTATTCTGTTGTTTTCATATTTTCAGATTCTGACGGCAAACGAGGAAGAATATAAGTCACTGGTTTCGGATATGGAGCGATGGCGCTCGCTGGAGGGTCTTCTGGCTGCTTCAATATGGCGAGGTTGATCTGTTTTGTGCGTTTTTGGTGCCTTTTTCTCTTAGGAGTTTTGCTCGGGCTTCGATTAGCTCATGTTTTTGCCTGCCTCAAACCACACCTGTTCCTAAGGGCGGAGAGGAACAAAGTTGTTAAGAAAAACCGGAGCAACCGAAGGGTAGCCCTACTTCACAAAATCCAAGTAACCAGATGCAGGAGCAAAGCCAACCAAAATAAGAACTATGGCCTGCGGCAAAAGAGCAGTGGGGGGATTGAGCAAAAAGTGCTAATAAACCCCACTCGAAAGAAGTGCAGACAATTTCATGGGCTGATCATACCCCAACCAAAAATTCTAGGCAAAAAGGCACAAAAAAGAAGCACAGCAGCCAGAAGACCCTCTAGCAAGCACCATCACATCACGTGTAATTTGTGTGTCCTTTAGCTTTCCTCGTTTGTCGTCAGAAACTAACAAAAAACTTGCAATGAATGCAATATAACATCAGCAAAAATAAGCCTGCAAAAAAAGCGCATCATTTCTCTCCACACCGTGCAAAAGCGCAACAGGGCAATGTCATGTGTCTTCTAGTTGTCTTCCGCCGTCGTCAGACGTTAAAAAAGGATTAAAAGAACACAGCACAACATCAGCAAAAGAAAACATGCAAAAATAGTGTATGATTACCCTCCCCCTACCAAAAAAATGAACATCAGGCCAATAGCAACGCCCAAAAAACCAAAAAAAAATCTAATGCCTGTGCCTATTACCAAAGGGCGCAGCGGAACAAAAAACGTATAGTAAAAGATGCACCGTCAAAAAGAAAGCCCTGGCACCTAAAACCTAAGCAATGAGATGCAAGACCAAACCCAATCAAAGTAACAATTATGGCCTGCGTCGAAAACTAGTGGAGGGAAAGCACAAAAAGCGCTATAATACCCACTCCAAAAAAGGCAGGCAAAAACATGAGCTAATCGAAGCCCGAGCAAAACTCCTAAGAGAAAAAGGCACCAAAAACGCACAAAACAGATCAACCTCGCCCTATTGAAGCAGCCAGAAAACCCTCCAGCGAGCGCCATCGCTCCATATCCGAAACCAGTGAATTATATTTTTCCTCGTTTGTCGTCAGAATCTGAAAATATGAAAACAACAGAATAGCAGCAAAAACAAACATGCAAAAATGGCGCATGAAATCTACCCACAACTATTCCCTGTGCCTAAGGGCGCAGAGGAACAAAGTTGTTAAGAAAAAACGGCGCAACCGAAGGGTAGCCCTACCTCACAAAATCCAAGTAACCAGATGCAGGAGCAAAGCCAACCAAATTAAGAATTATGGCCTGCAGCAAAAGAGAAGTTGAGGGATTGAGCATAAAATGCTAATAAACCCCACTCTAAAGAAGTGCAGACCAGTTCAAGGGCTGATCAAACCCCAACCAAAAATCCTAGGCAAAAAAGGCACAAAAAAGAAGCACAGCAGCCAGAAAACCCTCTAGCAAGCACCATCACATCACTTGTAATTTAGGTGTCCTTTATCTTTTCTCGTTTGTCGTGACAACCTAAAAAACTTGCAATAAATGCAATAGAACATCAGCGAAAACAAGCCTGCAAAAAAGCGCATTAATTCCTTCCACACCGTGCAAAAGCGCACCAGGGCGAAAGCAAATCCCAAAAAACCTAAACCTAAACCCTCTTCCTAAGGGCGCAGGGGGAAAATGTTAAGTAAAACCGGCATACTCAAAACGAGAGCCCTACAACCCTAAAATGAAATCAAACAAAAGAAAGAGCAAAGCCAAACAAAACAAAAGGTATGGCTTGCGAAAAAAGACTAGTAGAAGGGGATAGCGCAAAAAGGGCTATAAAACAACACTCCTAAAAATGTGTGGGCAAACACGTGGCTAACCAGAACCCAAGTAAAATTCCAAAAAAAACTAAAAAAGGTGTCAGAAAAGAACAACATCACGTGTTTGATGCGCCCCCACTCCAGATTCTGGTCGGGTGTCCTCTTTTTTCCTGGGATGTCATCAGAACTTAAAAAAGAAAAACAGCGAACATATCAGAACAGCAGAAACACCAAAATAATGCATGATTATTCCACTTCGAGTTAAATCATTCTGGTGCAAAAGGAAAACTCAAGAAGCCAAAACCTAAGGCCTGTGCGAAGCACCTTCCTTCTCAAAACATAAGCAACAATGTGCAAGAGCAGAGCCAACCGAAGTAAAAATCATGGCCTTCGGTAGTGGGGAAATAGGGCATAAAGTGCTTTTAAACACAAATCCAAAGAAAGTGCAGGCAAACTCATGGGCTGATCAAAGCTGAGTCAAAAAATCCTGGGAGAAAAAAAGGCACAAACAAGACGGAAAAAAGAACACCAACCTCACCAAGTTGAGAAAACTGAAAGACCCTCCAGCCAGCACCGCAACTCTAGATCCACTCGGGTGTCCTCTGTTTGTCCTCGGCTGTCATCAAAACCTAAAAAAGTGATACATTATAACAGCATTAAAGTTCAACATGCAGAAATAGTGCCTGGTTACTTCCCGTCACCGAGCAAAATTACATCAGAACAAAAGCAAAGCCAAATAAACCAAAAAATGATCCCTGGGCCTAGGGGCGCACGGGAACAAAAAATTAAGTAAAACCGGCGCGATCAAAAAGTAGCCCTCGTACCCAAAATCTAAGGAACCAAATGCAAGAGGGGGACAGTGTAAACAAAGGCTATAAAACCAGACTCATAAAAAACGCAGGCAAACACGCCAAAAAAGACCAACTGGTCCGGGATGGAGAGTCCAGAATCCAGCTCGGCTGAACGCTCCAGATCCATGCCTTGTGTCCTCTAGTTGTCCTTGGCTGTCACCAAAACGTTAAAAAGATAAAAAGAACACAACACAACATCTACAAAAGAAAACATATAAAAATAGCGCATGATTACCCCGCCAACACCAAGAAAATGAAGATGAGGACAATAGCACAGCCCAAAAAACCAAAAAAAGCTAATGCCTGATTCAATTACCTAAGTGCGCAGCGGACCAAAAAAACGTAAAGTAAAGTCTTCACCGTCAAAGGAGACTCCTGGCACCCAAAACCTAAGCAATTAGATGCAAGGCCACACCCAAGGAAAGTAAACACTATGGCCTGCGTCAAAAACTAGTGGAGGGAAAGCACAAAAAGCGCTATAATACCCACTCCAAAAAATGCAGGCAAAAACATGAGATAATCGAAGCCCGAGCAAAACTCCTAAGAGAAAAAGGCACCAAAAACGCACAAAAAAGATCAACCTCGCCATATTGAAGCAGCCAAAAGACTCTCCAGCGAGCGCCATTGCTCCATATCCGAAACCAGTGAATTATCTTCTTCCTCGTTTGTCGTCAGAATCTGAAAGTATGAAAGCAAAAGAATAGCAGCAAAAACAAACATGCAAAAATGGCGCGTGAAATCTACCCACACCTATTCCCTGTGCCTAAGGGCGCAGAGGAACAAAGTTGTTAAGAAAAACCGGCGCAACCGAAGGGTAGCCCTACCTCACAAAATCCAAGTAACCAGATGCAGGAGCAAAGCCAACCAAATTAAGAATTATGGCCTGCAGCAAAAAAGAAGTTGAGGGATTGAGCATAAAGTGCTAATAAACCCCACTCTAAAGAAGTGCAGACAATTTCAAGGGCTGATCAAACCCCAACCAAAAATCCCAGGCAAAAAAGGCACAAAAAAGAAGCAAAGCAGCCAGAAGACCCTCTAGCAAGCACCATCACATCACATGTAATTTAGGTGTCCTTTATCTTTCCTCGTTTGTCGTCACAACCTAAAAAACTTGCAATAAATGCAATAGAACATCAGCAAAAATAAGCCTGCAAAAAAGCGCATTAATTCTTTCCACACCGTGCAAAAGCGCGCCAGGTCGAAAGCAAATCCCAAAAAACCAAAACCTAAACCCTCTGCCTAAGGGCGCAGGGGGAAAATGTTGAGTAAAACCGGCATACTCAAAACGAGAGCCCTAAAACCCAAAAATGAAATCAAACAAAAGAAAGAGCAAAGCCAAACAAAACAAAAAGGTATGGCTTGCGAAAAAGACTAGTAAAAGGGGATAGCGCCAAAAGGGCTATAAAACAACACTCCTAAAAATGTGTGGGCAAACACGTGGGCTAACCAGAACCCAAGCAAAATTCCAAAACGAAAAATTAAAAAAGGTGTCAGAAAAGAAGAACATCACGTGTTTGATGCGCCCCCACTCCAGATTCTGGTCGGGTGTCCTCTCTTTTTCCTGGGCTGTCATCAGAACTTAAAAAAGAAAAAGAGCGAACATATCAGAACAGCAGAAACACCAAAATAATGCATGATTATTCCACTTCGAGTTAATCATTCTGGTGCAAAAGGAAAACTCAAGAAGCCAAAACCTAAGGCCTGTGCGAAGCACCTTCCTTCTCAAAACATAAGCAACAATGTGCAAGAGCAGAGCCAACCGAAGTAAAAATCATGGCCATCGGTAGTGGGGAAATAGGGCATAAAGTGCTTTTAAACACAAATCCAAAGAAAGTGCAGGCAAACTCATGGGCTGATCAAAGCTGAGTCAAAAAATCCTGGGAGAAAAAAAGGCACAAACAAGACGGAAAAAAGAACACCAACCTCACCAAGTTGAGAAAGCTGAAAGACCCTCCAGCCAGCACCGCAACTCTAGAACCACTCGGGTGTCCTCTGTTTGTCCCCGGCTGACATCAAAACCTAAAAAAGTGATACATTATAACAGCATCAAAGTTCAACATGCAGAAATAGTGCCTGGTTACTTCCCGTCACCGAGCAAAATTACATCAAAACAAAAGCAAAGCCAAATAAACCAAAAAATGATCCCTGGGCCTAGGGGCGCAGGGGAACAAAAAATTAAGTAAAACCGGCGCGATCAAAAGGTAGCCCTCCTACCCCAAATCTAAGGAACCAAATGCAAGAGCAAAACCAAGCAAAGTAAAAATTATGGAGTAGTGAAGGGGGATGGCGCAATAAGCTCTATAAAAATCACACCAAAGAAAGTGCGGGAAAACACATGGGCCAATGAAAGCACAGGCAAAACACGTAAAAGAAGAAGGCACAAACTTGACGCGCAAAGCAGACCAACCTCATCGGCATGAAGAAGACAGAAGACCCTCCAGCCAGATCTCCATATCGTGGTCAGGTATCCTCCATTTGTCCTCGGCTGACGTCAAAAACTTAAAACAAAAAAAGTGAACGCAGCAGAACAACAGCAAAATTCAACATGCAAAAATGGTGCCTGATTGCTCCCTCACATCGAGCAAAAGCTTACCAGGGCAAAAACAGAGCCCAAAAAAACAATAACCTAATGCCTGTGCCCAGCACCTAAGATCGTAGAGAAGACAAAAACGTTAAGTAAAACTGGCACAGTCAAAAGGAGAGCCCTCCCACCAAAAAACCAAGCAACCAAATCCAAGAGCAAAGTCATGCAAACTAACACTTTTGGCCTGCTACAAAAGAGCACTGGAGAGGGATAGCGTAAAAAGCGCTATAATCCCCACTCCAAAGAACATGCAGGCAAAGAAATGGGCTAAACAAAGCCCGGACAAAAATCCACGAGAAAAAAAGACACCAAAAAGACGCACAAAGAATATTAACCTCAACGGGTTGAACAAACCAGAAGACGCCACCACACCATATCTAAGTTGAGTGTCCTCTAACTTTCCTCATTTGTCGTCAGAATCTAAAAAAACACAATAGGTATTCAGCAAAAACAAACATGCACAAAGAGCACATGAATTCTCTCCACAGCAAATAAACGCACACCAGGGCAAAAGCAAAACCCAAAAAGCCAAAAACCCAATCCCTGTGCCTAGGGGTGCAGGGAAACAAAAATGTAAAGTAAAGCCGGCGCAACCAAAAGGTAGCCCTCCTTCCCAAATTTAAGCAACCAAATGCAAGAGCCAAGCCAACCAAATTAAGAATTATGGCCTGCGGCAAAAGAGTAGTGGGGTGATAGTGCAAAAAAAAAAGTACAGGCAAACACATGGGTTGATTAAAACCCAGGCAAAAACCGAAGAGAAAAAGGCACCAAGAACACGCACAAAAAGATCAACATCACCGGATTGAAGAAACCAGAAGACCTTTCAGCCATCACCGCGACTCTAAATCTAGGTCGGGTGTCCTCTTTTTGTTTCCTCGGCTGAGGTGAAAACCAAAAAAAAATAGAGAAAAAGTGAACTCAACAGAATAGCAGCAAAATTCAACATGCACAAAGGGTGCCTGATTGCTCCCCCCACAGCGATCAAATGCACACCAGGTCAAAAACAAAGCTCAAAAAACAACAACCTAATGCCTGTGCCGATCACCTAAGGTCGCAGAGAAGACAAAAACGTTATATAAACTGGCACAGTCAAAAGGAGAGCCCTCCCTACCAAAAGCCAAGCAACCAAATGCAAGAGCAGAGCCATATTTTGACCTGCTACAAAAGAGTACTGGAGAGGGTAGCGCAAAATGCGCTGTAATCCCCACTCCGAAAAGGATGCAGGCAAACAAATGCGCTAAACAAAGTTCGGGCAAAATTCATGAGAAAAAAAACATAAAAAAGACGCACAATAAAGATCAAACACAACGGTTTGAACAACCTAGAAGACCCTCCAGCGAGCGCCACCAGTCCATATCCAAGTCGGGTTTCCTCTAATTTTCCTGGTTTGTCGCCAGGATCTAAAAAAACACAACAGAAATTCAGCAAAAACAAAAATGCAAAAATAGCACATGAATTCTCCCCACACCAAGCAAACGTACACCAGGGCAAAAACCCAAGAAGCAAAAACCTAATCCTTGTGCCTAAGGGCAGGGAAACAAAAATGTTAATTAAAGCCTGCGCAACCAACAGGTAGCCCTCCTTTCCAAAATTTAAGCAACCAAATGCGATAACAAAGCCAACCAAAGTCAGAATTATGGCCTGTGGCGAAAAAATAGTGGAGTGATAGCAAAAAAACGAAAGTACAGGCAGACACATAAGTTGATCAAAGCTCGGGCAAAAAACCGGAGAGAAAAAGGCACCAACATGACGCAAAAAAAGACCAGCATCAATGGGTTGAACAAACTAGAAGACCCTCCAGCCAGCACAGCGACTCCAAATCTAGTTCAGGTGTCCTCATTTTTTCCTCGGCTGAGGTGAAAACCTAAAACAAAAGAAAAAAAGTGAACTTAACAGAATAGCAGTAAAATTTAACGTGCACAAATAGTGCCTGATTACTTCCCCTCAACAATCAAATCATATGAGGGCAAAAGCGAAGCCCAATAAACCCAAACCTAATCCCTGTGCCGAGGAGCGAATGGAAACAAAAATTGTTAAGTAAAACACAGTAAAGCCAAAAGGTGGCCCTCCTTCCCAAAATCTGAGCAACCTATGGAAGAGCAATCCTAGCAAAGTAAAAATGATGGCCTGCTGGAAAAGAATGGTGGAGTAGGATAGCGCAAACAAAGCTCTAAAACCCACTCCAAAGAAAATGCTGGCAAACATATGGGCTAATTAAAACCCAGGCAAAAATCCTAAAGAAAAAGGCAAAAACAAGGCACATAAAGAAGACTAACCTAACCTCATTGAGGAAGCCAGAAGACCCTCAAGAGAGCACTTCCACTCCAGAGCTAGATCGGATGTCCTCTCGTTGTCCTCGGCTCTCGTGGGCAGCCAAAAAATTTTTTAAAAAAAGTGAATACAACAAAATAGCAACAAAATATAACGTGCAAAAATATTGCGTACTTATCCCCCACACCAGAAAAAAAGACAGTAGGTCAAAAGCAAATCTCAAAAAATCAAAACCTAATGTTTGTGCCGAGCAAATAAGAGCAAAAAAAATATTACGTAAAACTGGCACAATAAAAAAGAGAGCCATTCCATCCAAACGCTAATCAACCAATTGCAAGAGCAAAGCCAAGCAAACTAACACCTATGGCCTGCTTCAAAAGAGCAGGGGAGGCTAATAGCGCTTAAACCGGAATAAAACGCCACTCAACAGAAAATGCACGCAAAAACATGGGCTAATCAAAGCCCAGGCGAAAATCCCAAAAAACGCACAAAGAAGGCGCATAAAGAAGACCAAACTAACCGCATTGAAGAAGCCATAAGACCCTCCAGCAGTCGTCAGAACATTAAAAAGAAAAATTGAGCGAAGGCACCCCAAGGCAATGGCACATTAATAAAAGAAAAATTGAACGAAGTTACTCCACATCCTCCGCTGACGTCAATACATAATAAGAAAAAATATGAACACAAAAGAACAGCGTCAAAATTCAACATGCAGAAATCGTGCCTGATGACTCTCCTTGACCGAGCAAAAGCACACCAGAGCAAACTCAAAACACCAAAACCTAATCACATGTAAATTGTGTGTCCTTTATCCTTCCTTGTTTGTCGTCAGAATCTAAAAAAACTTGCAATTAATGCAATTGAACAGCAGCAAAAATAAGCCTGCAAAAAAGCGCATTAATTCTCTCCACACCGTGCAAAAGCGCACAAGGGCAAAAGCAAATCCCAACAAAAACCAAAACCTTAACCCTCTGCCTAAGGGCGCAGGGGGAAAATGTTAAGTAAAACCGGCATACTCAAAACGAGAGCCCTACAACCCAAAAACGAAATCAAACAAAAGAAAGAGCAAAGCCAAGCAAAACAAAAGGTATGGCTTGCGAAAAAGAGTAGTAGAAGGGGATAGCGCAAAAAGGGCTATAAAACAACACTCCTAAAAATATGCAGGCAAACACGTGGGCTAACCAGAACCCAAGCAAAATTCCAAAAAGAAAAACTCAGAAAGGTGTCAGAAAAGAAGAACATCACGTGTTTGATGCACCCCCACTCCAGATTCTGGTCGGGTGTCCTCTCCTTTTCCTGGGCTGTCATCAGAACTTAAAAAGAGAAAAAGAGCGAACATATCAGAACAACAGAAACACCAAAACAATTCAAGATTACCCCACTTAGAGTTAAATCATTCTGGTGCAAAAGAAAACTCAAAAAGCCAAAACCTAAGGCCTGTGCGGAGCACCTTTCTTCTCAAAACATAAGCAACAATGTGCAAGAGCAGAGCCCACCGAAGTAAAAATTATGGCCATCGGTAGTGCGGAAATAGGACATAAAGTGCTTTTAAACACAAATCCAAAGAAAGTGCAGGCAAACTCATGGGCTGATCAAAGCCTAGGCAAAAAATTCTGTGAGAAAAAGGCACAAACAAGACGAACAAAGATCACCAACCTCACCAAGATGAGAAAACTGAAAGACCCTCCAGCCAGCACCGCAACTCTAGATCCACTCGGGTGTCCTCTGTTTGTCCTCGGCTGACGTCAAAACCTAAAAAAGTGATACATTATAACAGCATCAAAGTTCAACCTGCAGTTGTGCCTGGTTACTTCCCGTCACCGAGCAGAGTTACATCAGAACAAAAGCAAAGCCAAATAAACCAAAAATTGATCCCTGGTCCTAGGGTCGAAGGGGAACAAAAAATCCCTCCTAACCAAAATCTAAGGAACCAAATGCAAGAGCAAAACCAAGCAAAGTAAAAATTATGGAGTAGTGAAGGGGGATGGCGCAAAAAGCTCTATAAAAACCACACCAAAAAAAAAGTGTTGGCAAACAAATGGGCCAATCAAAGCAGAGGCAAAACTCAGAAGGCAGGAGAAGGCACAAGCATGACGCACAAAGCAGACCAACCTCATCGGCACAGAGCGCAAAAAAACAATAACCTAATGCCTGTGCACAGCACCTAAGATCGTAGAGAAGACAAAAACGTTAAGTAAAACTGGCACAGTCAAAAGGAGAGCTCTCGCACCAAAAAGCCAAGCAACCAAATCAAAGAGCAAAGTCATGCAAACTAACACTTTCGGCCTGCTACAAAAGAGCACTGGAGAGGGATAGTGTAAAAAGCGCTATAATCCCCACTCCAAAAAAGATGCAGGCAAAAAATTGGGCTAAACAAAGCCCGGACAAAATTCACGGGAAAAAAGACACAAAAAAATACGCACGAAAAATATTAACCTCAATGGGTTGAACAAACCAGAAGACCTTCCAGCGAGCGCCACCACACCATATCTAAGTCGGGTGTCCTCTAACTTTCCTCATTTGTCGTCAGAACCTAAAAAAACAATAGGTATTCAGCAAAAACAAACATGCACAAAGAGCACATGAATTCTCTCCACAGCAAGCAAACGCACACCAGGGCAAAAGCAAAACCCAAAAAACCAAAAACCCAATTCCTGTGCCTAGGGGTGCAGGGAAACAAAAATGTAAAGTAAAGCCGGCGCAACCAAAAGGTAGCCCTCCTTCCCAAATTTAAGCAACCAAATGCGAGAGCCAAGCCAACCAATTTCAGAATTATGGCCTGCGGCAAAAGAGTAGTGGGGTGATAGCGCAAAAAGCGAAAGTACAGGCAAACACATGGGTTGATCAAAACCCAGGCAAAACCCGAAGAGAAAAAGGCACCAACAAGACGCACAAAAAGATCAACATCAACGGATTGAAGAATCCAGAAGAACATCACCACGACACCAAATCTAGGTCGGATGTCTCTTTTTACCTCGGCTGAAGTGAATTAAAAAAAGAATGGAAAAAAGTGAACTCAACAGAATAGCAGTAAAATTCAACACGCACAAATAGTGCCTGGTTACTCCCCCTCAACCACCAAAAGCACATCAGGGCAAAAGCAAAGCCCAATAAACCCAAACCTAATCCCTGTGCCGAGGAGCGAATGGAAACAAAAATTTTTAAGTAAAACAGAGTAAAGCCAAAAGGTGGCCCTCCTTCCCAAAATCTGAGCAACCTATGGAAGAGCAATCCTTGCAAAGTATAATGGTGGCCTGCTGGAAAAGAATGGTGGAGTAGGATAGCGCAAACAAAGCTCTAAAACCCACTCCAAAGAAAATGCTGGCAAACATATGGGCTAATCAAAACCCGGGCGAAAATCCTGAAGAAAAAGGCAAAAACAAGGCATATAAAGAAGACCAACCTCACCACATTGAAGAAGCCAGAAGACCCTCAAGACAGCACTTCCACTCCAGAGCTAGATCGGATGTCCTCTTGTTGCCCTCGGCTCTCGTGAGAATCCAAAAAATTTAAAAAGTGAATACAACAAAATGGCAACAAATGATAACATGCAAAAATAGTGCGTACATATCCCCCACACCGAGCAAAAATACAGTAGGGTAAAAGCAAAGCTCAAAAAATCAAAACCCAATCTTCTTTGTGCCGAGCAAATAAGAGCACAGAGAACAAAAACTGTTACGTAAAACTGGCACAGTCAAAAAGAGAACCATCCCATCCAAAAGCTAATTAACCAATTGCAAGAGGAAAGCCAACCAAACTAACTCCTATTGGCTGCTTAAAAATAGCAGGGGAGGGGAATTGCGCAAAAAGCCTAAAAAAACTCCATTCCACAGAAAATGCACGCAAACATATGGGCTAACCAAAGCAAAGGCGAAAATCCTAGAAGAAAAAGGCGCAAACAAGGCGCATAAAGCAGACCATCCAAACCGGCATCGAGAAGCCAAAAGACCCTCCAGCCAGCTCTCCATATCGTGGTCAGTAATCCTCTATTTGTCCTCGGCTGACATCAAAACCTTAAAATGAAAAAAAGGTGAGCGCAACAGAACAACAGCAGAATTCAACATGCACAAAGGGTGCTTGATTGCTCCCCCATTGCGATCTAAAGCACACCAGGGCCCAAAAAACAATAACCTATTGCCTGTGCCGAGCACCTATGGTCGCAGTGCAGACAAAAACGTTAAGTAAAACTTGCACAGTCAAAATGAGAGCCCTCCCACCAAGCAACCAAATGCAAGAGCAGAGCCAGGCAAAGTAACTATTTTGACCTGCTACAAAAGAGTACTGGATATGGCAGCGCAAAAAGCGCTGTAATCCCCACTCTAAAGGAGATGCAGGCAAGCAAATGCACTAAACAGAGCCCGGACAAAATTCATGTTAAAAAAGACACAAAAAAGACGCACAAAAAAGATCAAACTCAATGGGTTGAAAAACCTAGAAGACCCTCCAGCGAGCGCCACCAGTCCATATCCAAGTCGGGTGTCCTCTAATTCTCCTGGTTTGTCGTCAGGATCTAAAAAAACACAATAGAAATTCAGTCAAAAACAAATATGCAAAAATAGCACATGAATTCTCCCCACACCAAGCAAACGCACACCAGGGCAAAAGCCCAAGAAGCCAAAAGCTAAACCTTGTGCCTAAGGGCGCAGGGAATCAAAAATGTTAAGTAAAGCCGGCGCAACCAACAGGTAGCCCTTCTTCCCAAAATCTAAGCAACCAAATGCGATAGCCAAGCCAACCAAATTAATAATTATGGCCTGCGGCAAAAAATTAGTGGAGTGAGAGCGCAAAAATCAAAAGTACAGGCAAACACATAAGTTGATGAAAGCTCAGGCAAAAAACCGAAGAGAAAAAGGCTCCAACATGACGCAAAAAAAGACCAGCCTGAATGGGTTGAACAAACTAGAAGACCCTCCAGCCAGCACAGCGGCTCCAAATCTAGTTCAGGTGTCCTCATTTTTTCCTCGGCTGAGGTGAAAACCTAAAAAAGAAAAACGTCAACTTAACAGAATAGCAGTAAAATTTAACGTGCACAAATAGTGCATGATTACTCACCCTCAACAACCAAAAACACATCAGGGCAAAAGCAAAGCTCAATAAACCCAAACCTAATCCCTGTGCCGAGGAGCGAATGTAACAAAAAATGTTAAGTAAAACAGAGTAAAACCAAAAGGTGGCCCTCCTTCCCAAAATCTGAGCAACCTATGGAAGAGCAATCTCAGCAATGTAAAAATGATGGCCTGCTTGAAAAGAATGGTGGAGTAGGACAGCGCAAACAACGCTATAAAACCCACTCCAAAGAAAATGCTGGCAAACATATGGGCTAATCAAAGCCCAGGCAAAAATCCAAAGGAAAAACAGCACAATAAAGAAGCACAAAAAGACGAACCTCATAAGGTTGAAGAAGGCTAAACTAACACCTCAGGCCTGCTTCAAAAGAGCAGGGGAGGCTAATAGCGCTTAAACCGGAATAAAACGCCACTCAACAGAAAATGCACGCAAAGACATGGGCTAATCAAAGCCCAGGCGAAAGTCCCAAAAAAGGCACAAAGAAGGAGCATAAAGAAGACCAAACTAACCGCATTGAAGAAGCCATAAGACCCTCCAGCAGTCGTCAGAACATTAAAAGAAAAATTGATCGAATGCACCCTAAGGCAATGGCACATTAATAGAAGAAAAATTGAACGAAGTTACTCCACATCCTCCGCTGACGTCAATACATAATAAGAAAAAATATGAACACAAAAGAACTGCGTCAAAATTCAACATGGAGAAATCGTGCCTGATGAATCTCCTTGACCGAGCAAAAGCACACCAGAGCAAACACAAAACACCAAAACCTAATCCCTGTGCCTAAGAGCACAGGAGAATGAAAAATTTAAGTAAAGCCTGCGCAGTCAAAATCTAGACGTCCTTTCCAAAATCTCAGCAACCAAATGGAAGACCAAAGCCAAGCAAGGTAAAATTTTTGGCCTGCTGCAAAAAAAGTATGGGCGGGGATAGCGCAATAAGCGCTATAGAAGCCACTCCAAAGAAAGTGCATTCAAACAAATGGGCTAATCAAAGCCCAGGCGAAAAACCTAAGGGAAATGGCACGAAAAACACACAAAAAGAAAAACCTCATAGAGTTGAAGGAGCCATAAAACCCTCAAGCCAGCAGTTCCACTCCAGAGCTAGGTCGGATGTCCTTTCGTTGTCCTCCGCTCTCGTGAGCAACCAAAAAATTAACAAAATGAAAACAACAAAATAGCAAGAAAAGATAACAATCAAAAATCGTGCGTATTTATCCCCAAAGTTGGGCAAAATACAGTAGGACAAAAGCAAAGCTCAAAAAATCAAAACCTAATATTTGTACCGAGCAAATAAGAGCACAGAGAGCAAAAAAAATTACGCACAACTGGCACAATCAAAAGAAGAGCCATCCCATCCAAAAGCTAATCAACCAATTGTACGAGCAAAGCCAAGCAAACTAACACTTATGGTGCGCTTCAAAAGAGCGCGGGAGGGGAATAATGCAAAAAAGCGCAAGAAAACCTCAGTCCATAGAAATTGCACGCAAACACATGGGTTAATCAAAAGGCCAGGCGAAAACCCTAAAAGAAAAGGGCAGAACAAGGGCAGAAAAGGGCATATATTCATCTACATTGATGAAGTCAGAAGACCCTCCAGCCAGCACCACTACTCCAGATCCACGTCGGGTGTCCTCTTGTTGTCTCCGGCAGTCGTCAGAACATTAACAAAAGAAAAATTGAGCGACGGCACCCCAAGTCAATGGCACGTCATTAAAAGAAAAAATGAACGAAGGCACTCCACTTCCTCAGCTGATGTGATAACCTAAAAAAGATAAAAATTGAACACAACAGAACAGCATCAAAATTCAACAGGCAAAAATCGTTCCTGATGATTCTCCCTAACTAAGCAAAAGCACACCAGAGAAAAATCCAAAAAACCAAAACTAAACTCTGTGCCTATGTGCGCTGGAAAAAAAATAATTTAAGTAAAGCCGGCGCAGTCAACAAGTAGCCTTCCCTTCCGAAATCTAAGCAACCAAATGCAAGACCAAAGCCAAGCGAAGTAAAACTTTTGGCCTGCTGCAAAAAAGTATTGGCTAGGATAGCGCATTAAGCGCAATAAAACCCATTACAAAAAAAGTGCATTCAAACAAATGGGCTAATGAAAACTTAGGCGAAAAGCCAAAGGGAAGATGTTACAATACAGATGCAAAAAAAGAGCAATCGGAAATGTTTGACGAAGCCAGAAGTTCTTCCAGCCAGCACTGCCACTCCAGAAGAGGTCGAATGTCCTCTTTTTGTCCTGGGTTGTCGTCAAAAATCAAGAAATGAAAAAGTGAACACAACGGAATAACAGTAAACAAAAAGATGCAAAACACTGCATGCTTATCACCACATAGAGCAAAAGCACACCAGGGCAAAAACAGAGCCCAAAAACAAAAAAAACGTATGCCTGTGCTGACCTAAGGCCACATGAAACACAAAAAGGTTACGCAAAACTGGCACAGTCAAAAGGAAAGCCCTCGTATCCAGAAACCTAGCCACCAAATGCAAGAGCAAAGCCAAGAAAACTAACACCTATGGCCTGCTTCAAAAGAGCAGGGAAGGGTAATAGCTCAAAAAGCGCAATAAAAGCTCACTCCACAGAAAATGCACGCAAACACATGGGCTAATCAAAGCCCCGGCAAAAATCCTAAAGAAAAAGGCACAAACAAGGCGCATAATGAAGGCCAACCTAACCGGATTGAAGAAGCCAGAAGACCCTGCAGCTAGTACCACTATTCCAGATCCAGGTCGGGTGTCTTCTTGTTGTCTCCAAAAGTCGTCAGAACATTAACAAAAGAAAAATTGAGCGAAGGCACCCCAAGGCAGTAGCACGTTAATAAACGAAAAAGTGAACAAGGCAGTCCACATCCTCCGCTGACGTCAAAACCTAAAAAGGAAAAAAGTGAACACAACAGAACAGCATCAAACTTCAACATGCAGAAATCGTGCCTGATGACTCTCCCTCAACGGGCAAAAGCACACCAGAGCAAAATCCAAAAACCCAAAACTTAATCCCAACGCCTAATGGATCAGGAGAACAAAAAGTTTAAGTAAAGCCGTCGCAGTCAAAAGGTAGCCGTCCTTTCCAAAATCTCAGCAGACGAATGCAAGAGCAAAGCCAAGCAAACTAACACCTATGGCCTGCTTCAAAAGAGCAGGGAAGGGTAATAGCTCAAAAAGCGCAATAAAAGCTCACTCCACAGAAAATGCACGCAAACACATGGGCTAATCAAAGCCCCGGCAAAAATCCTAAAGAAAAAGGCACAAACAAGGCGCATAATGAAGGCCAACCTAACCGGATTGAAGAAGCCAGAAGAACCTGCAGCTAGTACCACTATTCCAGATCCAGGTCGGGTGTCTTCTTGTTGTCTCCAAAAGTCGTCAGAACATTAACAAAAGAAAAATTGAGCGAAGGCACCCCAAGGCAGTGGCACGTTAATAAACGAAAAAGTGAACAAGGCAGTCCACATCCTCCGCTGACGTCAAAACCTAAAAAAGAAAAAAGTGAACACAACAGAACAGCATCAAACTTCAACATGCAGAAATCGTGCCTGATGACTCTCCCTCAACGGGCAAAAGCACACCAGAGCAAAATCCAAAAACCCAAAACTTAATCCCAACGCCTAATGGATCAGGAGAACAAAAAGTTTAAGTAAAGCCGTCGCAGTCAAAAGGTAGCCGTCCTTTCCAAAATCTCAGCAGACGAATGCAAGAGCAAAGCCAAGCAAACTAACACCTATGGCCTGCTTCAAAAGAGCAGGGAAGGGTAATAGCTCAAAAAGCGCAATAAAAGCCCACTCCACAGAAAATGCACGCCAACACATGGGCTAATCAAAGCCCAGGCAAAAATCCTAAAGAAAAAGGCACAAACAAGGCGCGTAAAGAAGACCAAACTAACCGGAATGAAGAAGCCAGAAGACCCTCCAGCCAGTACCACTATTCCAGATCCAGGTCGGGTGTCCTCTCGCAGTCTCCTGCAGTCGTCAGAACATTAAAAAGAAAAATTGAGGGAAGGTACCCCAAGGCACTGTCACGTTAACAAATGAAAGATTTAACGAAGGCACTCCACTTCCTCCGCTGGCGTCAAAACCTAAAAAAGAAAAAAAATGAACACCACAAAACAGCATCAAAATTCAATATGCAGAAATCGTGCCTGATGACTCTCCCTCTCCAAACAAAAGCACACCAGAGCAAAATCCAAAAAACCAAAACCTAATCCCTGTGCCTAAGGGTGCAGGAGAATAAAAAATTTAAGTAAAGATGGCGCAGTCAAAAGGTAGCTGTCCTTTCCAAAATCTCAGCAACAAAATGCAAGACCAAAGCCAAGCAAAGTAAAATTTTTGGCCTGCAGCAAAAATTATTGGCTGTGACAGCGCAATAGGCGCTATAAAACCCACTTCAAAAAAGTGCACTCAAACACATGGGCAAATCAAAACCCAGCCGAACAATTTAAGGGAAAATGGCACAGTAAAGACGCACAAAAAGACAAATCGCAATTGTTTGACGAAGCCAGAAGACCTTCCAGCCAGCATTGCCACTCCAGAGGAGGTCGAATGACCTCTCTTTGTCCTGGGTTGTCTCAGAAATCTTCCCCCACACCGAGCAAACGCACACCAGGGCAAAAACCCAAGAAGCCAAAACCTAATCCCTGTGCCTAAGGCCGCAGGGAAACAAAATTGCTAAGTAAAGCCGGCGCAACCAAAAGGTAGCCCTCCTTCCCAAAATTTATGCAAACAAAAGCGAGAGCAAAGCCAACCAAAGTAAAAAATTATGGTCTGCGGCAAAGGAGTAGTGAGGTGATAGCGCAAAAAGCGAAAGTATAGGCAGACACATGGGTTGATCAATGCCCAGGCAAAAACCACAGAGAAAACGGCACAAACAAAACGCACAAAAAGACCAACATCACCGGATTGAACAAACCAGAGGACCCTCCAGCCAGCACCGCGACTCCAAATCTAGGTCGGGTGTCCTCTTGTTTTCCTCGGCTGTGTTGAAAACCTAAAAAAGAAAAAAATGAAATTAACAGAATAGCAGTAAAATTCAACATGCACAAACCGTGCCTGATTACTTCCCCTCAACCACCAAAAGCACATCAGGGCAAAACCAAAGCCCAGTAAACCAAAACTTAATCCCTGAGTCGAGGAGTGCATGGGAAACAAAATGTTAAGTAAAACCGGGGCAGCCAAAAGGTGGCCCTCCTTGCCAAAATCTGAGCAACAAAACGCAAGAGCAATCCCAGCAAAGTAAAAATGATGGCCTGCTGCAAAAGAATTGTGGATTAGGATATCGCAAACAACGCTATAAAACCCACTCCAAAGAAAATGCTGGCAAACATACGGGCTAATTAAAGCCCAGGCAAAAATCCAAAGGGAAAACAGCACAATAAAGACGCACAAAAAGACGAACCCCATAGGGTTGAAGAAGCCAGAAGACCCTCAAGCCAGCACTTCCACCCAAGAGCTAAGTCCGATGTCCTCTCCTTGTCCACGGCTCTCGTGAGCAACCAAAAAATTAAAAAAGTGAATACAACAAAATAGCAACAAAATATAACGCGCAAAAATATTGCGTACTTATCCCCCACACCAGACAAAAATACAGTAGGTCAAAAGCAAAGCTCAAAAAATCAAAACCTAATGTTTGTGCCGAGCAAATAAGAGCACAAAAAATATTACGTAAAACTGGCACAGTCAAAAGGAGAGCCATTCCATCCAAAAGCTAATCAACAAATTTCAAGAGCAAAGCCAAGCAGACTAACACCTATGGCCTGCTTCAAAAATGCAGGGGAGGGTAATAACGCAAAAACCGCAATAAAACGCCACAAAAAAAACAATAAAGACACACAAAATTACCAACATCATAGGGTTGAAGAAGCCAGAAGACCCTCAACCAGCCTTTCCACTCCAGAGCTAGGTTAGATGTCCTCTCGTTGTCCTCGGTTCTCGTGATCAAACAAAAAATTGAAAAAGAGGAATATAACAAAATAGCAACAAATGATAACATGCAAAAATAATGCGTACTTATCCCCCATGCCGGGCGAAAAACTGTAAAACAAAAGCAAAGCTCAAAATATCAAAACCTATTTTGGTGCCGAGCCAATAAAAGCACAGAGAACAAAAAGAATACGCACAGTCAAAAGGAGAGCCGTCCCATCCAAAAGGTAATCACCCAAATTCAAGAGCAAAGCCAAGCAAACTAACACCTATGGCCTTCTTCAAAAAAGCAGGCGAGGGGGGATAGCGCAAAAAGCGCAAGAAAACAACACTCCATAGAAAATGCACGCAAAGACATGGGCTAATCAAAGCCCAGGCGAAAACCTTACAAAAAGGCACAAACAAGGCACATAAAGAAGACCAGATAACCGGATTGAAGATGCAGAAGACCCTCCAACCAGCACCACTACTCCAAATCCAGGTCGTGTGTCCTCTCGTTGTTTCCGGCAGTCATCAGAACATTAACAAAAAAAATTGAGGGAAGGCACCTCAAGGCAATGGCACGTTAATAAAAGAAAAATGAACAAAGGCACTCAACTTCCTCCGCTGACGTCAAAACTTAAAAAAGAAGCAAATTGAGCACCACAGGACAGCATCAAAATTTAACATGCAGAAATCGTGCCTCATGACTCTCCCTCACCGAGCAAAGGCACACCAGAGCAAAATCCAAAAAACCAAAACCTAATCCCTGTGCCTAAGGGTGCAGGAGAATAAGAATATTACGTATGGCCGGCGCAGTCAAAAGGTAGCCGTCCTTTCCAAAATCTCAGCAACCAAATCTAAGACCAAAGCCAAGCAAAAAAAGAAATTTTGGCCTGCCGCAAAAATTATTGGCGGGGATAGCGCTATAAGCACTATAAAACCCAATCCAAAAAAGTGCCTTCAATCACATGGGCTAATCAAAACCCAAGCGAAAAGGTTAAGGGAACTAAAGACACAGTAAAGACACACAAAAAGACAAATCGCAACTGTGTGACGAAGCCAGAAGACCTTCGAGCCAGCATTGCCACTCCAGAGGAGGTCTAATGTACTCTTTTTGTTCTGGGTTGTCGCAGAAGTCAAGGAATGTCAAAGTGAACACAACGGAATGTCAGTAAACAATAAGATGCAATACAGGTCATGCTTACCTCTACAAAGAGCAAGAGCACACCAGGGCAAAAACAGAGCCCATAATCAAAAAAACTTTGCCTGTGCCGACCTAAGGCCACAGGGAACACAAAAGGTTACGCAAAACTGGCACAGTCAAAATGAGAGCCCTCGCATCCAGAAACCAAGCAACCAAATTCAAGAGCAAAGCCAAGAAAACTAACACCTATGGCCTGCTTCAAAAAGTAGTGGAGGGGAATACTACAAAATAAGCCATAAAACCCCACACCAAAAAAATGGCAGGAAAACACATGGTTTAGTCAAAGCCCAGACTACTTTTCCAAGAGAAAAAAGCACAAAAAACGCACAAAAAGATCAACCCCAACGATTTGAAGGAGCCAGAAGACCTTCCAGCTAGCACTGCCCCTCCAGAGCCAGTTCGGGTGTCCTCTTTTTGTATTCGGCCCTCGGGAGAACCCAAAAAAGGAAAAAAACTGAAAACAACAGAGCAGCAGCAAAGTGTAATATAGAAAAATATTGCAAGCTTAAGCTTCACACCAGGCGAGAGCACACTAGGTCAAAGCAAAGCCCAATAAAACCAAACCTAATGCCTGTGCCAACCACCTAAGGGCGCTGGGAACAATGAAAAATATTTTGTAAAACTGGCAAAGTCAAAATGAGTGCCGTCTCACTAAAAATCTATGCAATCGAAAGCAATAGCAAGCCAAGCAAGGCAACACCTTTGGCCTTCTAATAAAGAATAGTGGAGTGGGATAGCGCCACAAGCGCTATAATCTCCACTCCATAGAAAATGCAGGCAGTAAAATGGGTTTTTCAAAGACCGGGCGAAAGTCCTAAGAGAAAAAGGCACAAAAAAGACGCGAAAGAGAGCAACCTCCCAGGGTTAAACAAGCCAGAAGACCCTCCAGCCGGCACCGCTACTCCAGATCCTGGTTGTGTGTCCTACCTTTGTCCTCGGCTGACGTCAAAACCTAACCAAGAAAAACGTGAACATAACAGAATAGCAGCAATTTCAATTTGCACAAATAGTGCCTGATTACTCCCCCCTACCCAGCAAAAGCACATCAGGGCAAAAGCAAAGCCCAATAAACCAAAACCTACGCAGTATAAAACCCTCTCCAAAAAATTTTGTGCAAACACATGGGCCTACCAAAGCCAGTCAAAAATGCTGAGAGAAAATGGCAAAAGGAAATCGAACAAAGAGACCAACCTCAACAGGTTGAAGAAGCGAGACGACCTTACAGTCAGTAGTACCACGCCTATGGCACGTTAATAAAAGAAAAATTGAACGAAAGCACTCCACATCCTCCGCTGACGTCAAAACCTAAAAAAGATAAAAAAAAAAGTGAACACAACAGAGCATCATCAAAACTCAACGTGCAGAAGTCGTGCCTGATGACTCTCCCTCACCGAGCAAAAGCACACCAGAGCAAAATCCGAAAACCTAAAACTTAATCCCTGTACCCAAGGGCGCAGAGAATAAAAAAAAATTGTGATCTTAGATCAAAAACCTCAGCAAGGAAAGGCAAGAGCAAAGCCAAGGAAAAAAATGACATATATAACCTGCACCAAGCAACTTTTGGAGAAGGATAGCACAAAAACGCTAGAAAATCCCACTTTTAAGAAAATGCAGACAAACTCGTGAGTTAAGCTGAGCGAATCGGGTGTCCTCTCGTTGTCCTCGGCTGTCGTGAGCAACCAAAAAATTTTAAAAAATTGAATATTACAGAACAGCAAGAGGATATCATGCAAAACAAGTGCATGCTTATCCCCCACACCGAACAAAAATAAAACAGAGCAAAAGCATAACCCAAAAAACCTAAACCTAAAATCTGTTCCGAGCATACAAGGGCCCAGAGAGCAACCAAATTTTACGTAAACCTGGAATTGTCAAAAGGAGAGCCATCCCATCCAAACGTTAAGCAACGAAGTGCAAGAGCCAAGCCAAGCAAACTAAAACCTAAAGCCTGCTTCAAAAAGTAGCGGAGGGGAAAGAAGAAGAAGTGCTATAAAACACCACTTCTAAGAAAGTGCAGGCAATCACATGAGCTAAACAAAGCCCAGGTGAAAATCCTTAGAGAAAAAGGCACCAACAAGACGCAAAAAGAAGGACAACCTCACCAGATTGAAGAAACCAGAAGACTCTCCAGCCACCACCGCCACTCCAGATCCAGTTCGGGTGTCCTCTGTTTGTCCTCGGCTGACGTCAAAATCCAAGAAAAAAAAAGTGAACACTACAGAACAGCGTCAAATTTCAACATACACAAATAGTGCCTGATTACTCTCCTTCACCGAGAAAAAGCACACAAGAGCAAAATCCAAAAAACCAAAACATAATCCATGTGCCTATGGGCGCAAGAGAATAAAAAAAACTAAGTAAAACCGGCGCACCGAAAAGGTAGCCGTCCTTTCCAAAATCTCAGCAACCAAATGCAAGACCAAAGCCAAGCAAAGTAAAATTTTTGGCCTGCTGCAAAAAAAATATTGGAGGGAGAAATCGCAATAAGCGCTATGAAACCCACTCCACAAAAATTGCAGGCAAACACACGGGCTAATCAAAGCCAATGCTAAAATCCTTAGGGAAAACCGCACAAACAAGACGCATAAAGAAGACCAACCTCAACAAGTTGAAGAAGCCAGAAGACCCTACAGCCGGCACTGCGACTCCAGAGCCAGGTCGTTTGTCCTCTTGTTATCCTCGGCTGTCGTGAGCAACCAAAAAATTGAAAAGTTTATACAACAGAACAGCAGCTATAGATAACATGTAAAATTACTGCATATTTATCCCCCACATCGAGCAAAATTTGTTCCGAACACATAAGGGCCCAAAGAACCAAAAAATGTTACGTAAACCTGGAATTGTCAAAAGGAGAGCCATCCCATCCAATTGCTAAGCAACCAATTGCAAGAGCGAAGCCAAGCAAAAAAACACTGCTTCAAAGAGTAGTGGAGGGGAATAGAACAAAAGGCGCTATAAAACCCCACTCCTAACAAAGTGCAGGCAAACACACAAGCTAATCAAAGTCCCGGCGAAAATCCTCAGAGAGAAAAAGGCACAAACAAGACGCGCAAAGAAGACCAACCTCAACGGGTTGAAGAAACTAGAAGACCCTCCAGCCTGCACTGACACTCCAGAGCCAGGTCGGTTTTCCTCTCGATGTCCTCGGCTGTCGTGAGAAACCAAAAAAATGAAAAAAAAATCGAAAACAACAGAATAGCAACATGGGATAATATGGAAAAAAATGCAAGCTTAACCTCATCACAAAGCGAAATCACACCAGGGTGAAACAAAGCCACAAAAAATCAGACCCTAATGCCTGTGCTGAGCACCCAAGTGCGCTGGTAACATTAAAAACTTTTCGTGGAATTGGCACAGTCAAAGACAGAATCCTCGCATCCAGAAACTTAGCAGCTCAATACAATAGCAAAGCCAAGCACAAGCAAAACAACATCTCTGACCTGAAAAATAGTAGTGGAGGGGGACAACGTAAAAAGCGCTATGAGACACCACCAAAGCTCCAGCAAATTTTCTAAGAATAAATGGCACATAAAAACGCAAAAAAACCTCAACGGGTTGAAGAAGACAGAAGACACTCCAGCCATAACCGCCACTCCAGAGCCAGGTCGGGTGTCATCTTTTTGTTGTCCGCTGTCGTCACAAAAAAAAGAGAAAAATTGAAAAGAACAGTATAGCTGCAAAATAGTGCGTGATTCCTCCTCATACGGAGCGAAAGCACATTACGGCAGAATAGAGCGCAGGCATATACATGGTCTAGGCAAAGTCCAGGGAAAATACCTATGAGAAAATTGGACGAAGAATTAGCAAAAATACCAATCTCGCCAAGTTAAGGAAGCCAGACCCCTCCAGCAAGCCCGCAGCCACGGGTTAAAGTTTGACGTCTTTTTTTTCCTCGGCAGTCGCCAGAACCTTAAGAAAAGAAATAGGTGAACACAGCACAACAGCAGCAAAAAAAGCATGCAAAAATGCTCTGAAAACCAACTAGTTGAAGAAGCAAGAAGACCATCCAAGCCGTCTCCCCGCTCCAGATTCAGGCCTTGGGGCCTCTATTTGTCCTCGCCTGTCGCTTAAAACTAAAAGGAAAAAAACTGAACACAACAGGACATTAAAAACAAACAAAAAAATTAATGCATGAATTTCGCCATTATGAGCCAAAGCACACCAGCGCAAAAACAAAACCCAAACTACCAAACCTAATGTTTGTGCTGAGCACCCAGGGCCCAGGGCACAAAAAACGTAACGTAAATCGGGCACAGCTGAAACATGTGTTCTTAGAACAAAAACCTCAGCAAGGAAAGGCAAGAGCAAAGCCAAGGAAAAAATGACATATATAACCTGCACCAAGCAACTTTTGGAGAAGGATAGCACAAAAAGCGCTAGATAATCCCACTTGTGAGAAAATGCAGACAAACTCGTGAGTTAGGCTGAGGCCAGGCAAAATTCCTAAAAGATAAAAAGTTCCAAAAACGCCAAAAGGGATCAACCTCACCGGGTTTAACAAACCAGAAGACCTTGCATTCAGCCCGCCGCTCCAAATTCCAGTTGGATGCCCTCTCTTCCTCTCTTCATCCTTGGCTGTAAAAACAGTGCATGAATTCTACCAACATCAAGCAAAAAAAGTCCATGAAAATCTAACGCCTGTGCTTAGCATCTAAGAGCGCAGTTGAAAAAAAACGTTAGAAAATCCGCCGCAATCAAAATGAGAGCCCTGTCACCAAAAATCTAAACAATTAAAGGCAAGAAAAAAAGCCAAGCAACACCTATGGTCGCCAAAACATTTAAACAAAAGAACAAGCTAACAGAACAGCAGCAAAAACAAATATGCAAAAAATGTCCCTGATTACACGATTACTACCACACGAGGCGGAAGGACATCAATGCAAAAAGGAAAACACAAAAATCAAAACCTAATGCCAGTGCCGAGCATCTAAGGGCAAAGTTGAACCCAAATTTCAAGAAAACCGGCTCAGTCAACAGAAGATCCCTTCCATTCATAAATTAGTCAACCAAAAGTAAGGGCAAATCCAAGCTGAGTGACACACTTGGCCATCACCGAAAGACTAGTGGAGTGGGATAGTGCAAAAGGCTATATAAACCCAATCCTCTTAAAGTGCAGGCAAACAAGTGTGCTAAGCAGAGCCCAGGCAAAACACCTATGAGAAAAGGACAAAAAAACAAGACACCAAAAGGACCAATCTCTCCGAGTTTCAGAATACAGAAGACCCTGCAGCACACCCGCCGCTCCAGATTCAAGTTGGAAGTCCTCTCTTTTTCCTCGGCTGTCGCGAGAACCAAAAAAATATGAACACGACAGAAGAGCAGCAAAAACAAAACATGCAAAAATAGCGCTCGAATTTCCACCACACCGAGCAAATGCACAACAGGGCAAAAAAAGCTCAAAAACCAAAATTTAATGCCTGTGCCGAGCAATTCAGGGTGCACTTGAACAAAATGAAATGTTAAATAAAATGACAGTACTGCCACACAAAATCTAAGCAACTAAACACAAGAGCAAAGGCAAGCAAAACAACACCTATGGCCTGAGCCAAAAAACTAGTGGAGTGAGAAAAGGTAAAAAGTTTTATAAAACCCTATTCCGAAGCAAGTGCAGGCAAACATGGGGCTAAGCAAAAGTCACCTATGGCCGCAACAAACGACCCGCACCTATTGCTCCCACCACACCAAGCTAAAGCACAGCAGAGCAAAATTAAAGCCCAAAAAAACCAAAACTCTAATGCCTGTGCCGAGCACTTAAGGTCACCGGTGAACAGAAAAACGTTTAAATAAACCGGCTCAGTCAAAATGAGAGCCATGTCGCCCAAAATCTAAGCAACTAAAGGCAATGTTCAAATCCAACTAGCAAGGTCAAATCCAAGCAAAGTGATACACATGGCCCAAGCCAAAACAGTAGTGGAGGGGGATAGGTCAAAAAACGCTACATAGCCCCACTCCTATATGAGTCCAGGCAACAAGTGGGCTAAGCATAGCCCAGGCAAAACACCTACGAGAAAAGGATTTAAAAAGACGCCAAAAGGACAACCTCACCGGGTTTCAGGAAACAGAAGAACCTGCAGCCAACTCGCCGCTTCAGATTCCAGTTGGATGACCTCTCTTCTTCCTCGGCTGTCGTCAGAACCAAAATAATATAAACACGACAGAACAGCAGCAAAAACAAAACATGCAAAAAAAGAGAACGAATTCCCGCCACACCGAGCAAATGAACAAAATGGCAAAAACAAAAATCAAAAGAACCAAAACCTAATGCCTGTGCCGAGCACCTAAGTGCAGAGTTTAACAAAAAAAAACTAAAAAAAATCCGGAACAATTGAATTAAGAGACCAGTCACCCAAAATCTAAGCCACTAAAGGCAAGAGCAAAGGCAAGCAAAACAACACCTATGGCTTGCGCCAGAAGACTAGTGGAGTGAGAAAAAGTAAAAAGTTTTATAAAATCCTATTCCTGAGCAAGTGCAGGCAAGCACGTGGGGTATACAAAAAACGCCTATGACTGCACCAAAAGATTCGCACCTATGGCCCACACCACACCGAGCTAAAGCATACCAGAGCAAAAATAAAGCCCAAAGAAACCAAAACCTGATGCCTGTGCCGAGCACCTAAGGTCAGTGGTGAACAAAAATCGTTTAAAAAACCGGCATAGACAAAATGAGAGCCATGCCTACCAAAATATAAGCAACTAAAGGCACTGAAAAATATAAGCAAAGCAACACCTATGGCCTAATCCAAAAGACTCGAGGAGTGACATAGCGCAAAAAAAACAACAAAACCTCATTCCTAAGCCAGTGCAAGCAAACAAGTGGGCTTATTAAAGAAACAGTAATGGCCCGCATCAAAAGACTATTGCAAGGTGATAGTCCAAAAAGGGCAATAAAACCCCACACCTATAAAAATGCAGGCAAACAAGTGGAGTAAGCAGAACACGAGCAGAACTCCTAAGAGTAAAAACGGCAAAAAAGATGTCAAAAAAGAAAAGACTCAGCCCGCACCACAGCAAGCTAAAGCACACCAGAGCAAAATTAAAGCCCAAAAAACCAGAATCTCATGCCTCTGCCGAGCACCTCAGGTCACTGCTGGACAAAAACGTTTAAAAAATGGTCAAAAAACAAGCAAGAATAGAGCACGAATTCCCGCCACCGAGCAAATTATTAAATGGGCAAAACAAAACTCAAAAGAACCAAAACCTAATGTCTGTGCCGAGCACCTAAATGCACAGTTGAAAAAAAAACGGTAAAAAACAAAAAAACCGGCGCAGTTAAAAAGAGAGCCATGCCGTCCAAAATCTAAGCAACTAAAGGAAATGACAAATGTAAGCAAAGCAACACCTATAACTTGCGCCAAAAAACCAGTGAAGTAAGATAGCTCAAAAAGTATTTACAAACCTCATCCCTAAGCAAGGGCAGGAAAACAAGTGGGCTAAGCATTGTTTTGGCAAAACTCCTAAAAGAAAAAGGCACAAAAAACGCCAAAAGAACAATTTTAGCGGATTGAAGAGGTCAAGGGATTCTCCAGCTAGCCCCGCCGCTCCGGCGGATTGAGTTCGGGTTTCTCACTTTGCCCACGACTGTTGTCAGCACCTATACACAGAAAAAATTGAAAACAACAGAACAGCAGCGAAAACAAACATGCAAAAAAAGTGCAGGAGGGCATGATTACTTCCACACAGAGCAAACGCAAAACAAAGCAAAAACAAAGCACAAAAAAATTAGAAACTAATGCCTGTGCCGAGCACCTAAGCGCGTAGGAGAACCAAAAAAAACTTTAAATAACCGGCGCAGTCAAAAAGAGATCCCTCCCATCGATAACCCAAGCAAACATATACAAGGACAAATGCAAGCAATGACACCTATGGCCCGCACCAAAACACTGGTGCAGGGTGATAGAACAAAAAGCAAGCGCAATAAAACCCCACTTCTATTAAAGTGCAAGCAAACAAGTGGGCTAAGCAGAGCCCAGGCAAATTTCCTAATAGACACAACGGCAAAAAACGTCTAAAGGACCAAGCTCAACGGGTTGAAGAAATCAGAAGACCCTGCACCCAACCGGCCGCTCCATATTCCAGTTGGATCTCCTTTTTTTATTCGGCTGTCATCTGAACCTAAAAATGTGAACACGACAGGAGATCAGCAAAAATAGTCATGGGAAAACAGTGCACGAACTCTCCTCACACCGAGCAAGAGCACACCAAGTCATAAACAAAGTCCAAAATTCAACAGCTACAGCTTCTGCCGTGCACAAAAGAGTTACGTAAAACCTGCAAATCAAAAGCAGAGCCATCCCACTCAAGAACTAAGCAATCAAAATTGAGAGCAAATCAAAGCAAACCAACGCCTATGACTCGCACAAAAAGACTAGTGGAGTGTGATAGCGCAATCAGTGCTGTACAGCTCAACTTCTATGAATATGCAGGCAAACATTTGAGCTAATCGAAGCCCAGACAAAATTACTAAGAAAAAAAAACGCACAAAAAAACTCCAAAAGACCAAACTCCCTGAGTTGAAGAAGCCAGAAGACCCTCCCGCCAAAACTGCCCCCCGTTCTGGGCCGGGTTTGCAAAAAAAAACAACTAAAGGCAACCACAAAGGCAAGCCAGTTAACACATATGGCTTGCTGCAAAAGACTATTGGAGTGAGATACATCAAAAAATACTAAAAAAACCCTTCCTAAGCAGGTGCAGGCAAACATGTGAGCTAAGCAATGTAGCACCTATGACACGCAACACAAGACCAGCACCTATGCCCGCACCACACCGAGAGAAAGCACACCAAAGCAAAAAAGAAAGCCCTAAAAAATCAAAACCTAAGGCCTGTGCATATTAACTTAGGGCGCAATTAAACAGAAAAACGTTAAAAAAAACCGGCACAGTCAAAATGAGAGCCCTGCCAGCTAAAATTTAAGAAAACTAAAGACAAGCAAAGCAACATCTTTGGCCTTTGTAAAAAGACTAGTGAGAAAACGCAAAAACTAATAAAAAAACCATTCCTAAGCAAGTGCAACAAACAAGCGGGCTAAGCATAGCTCAGAAAGTTTTCCTAAGTAAACAATGCACACAAAAAACGCCAAAAAGACTAACCTTAGCGAGTTGAAGAGGCCAGAAGGTTCTTCAGCTAGCCCGCCGCTCCAGATAGAGTTTGGGTGTCCTCACTTCGTCCCGGACTGTCGTCAGCACCTAAAAAATAAAAACTGAACACAACAGAACAGCAGCAAAAACAATCAGCCACGAGAATTGTGCATGATAGCATAATTACTCCAACACAGAGCTAAAGCACAACAGAGCAAAGGCAAAGCACCAAAAATCAAAACCTAAAGCAAGTGCCGAGCACCTGAGTGCGCAGGTGAACAAAAAAGATTTAAATAAACTGGCACAGTCAAAGGAGATCCCTCTCACCGATAACCAAAGCAAACAAATCCAAGGGCAAATCCAAGCAGAGTAACACCTATGGCCCGCACCAAAAGACTAGTTCAGGGTGATAGCACAACAGGCGCAATAAAACCCCACTCCTATGAAAGCGCAGGCAAACAAGTGGGCTAAGCAGAGCCCATCCAAATATCCTAAGAGAAAGAAACCGCAAACAAAGACGCCAAAAAGAAACAGACTCAACGGGTGGAAGAAACCAGAAGACCTTGCAGCCAGCCTGCAGCTGCAGATTCCAGTTGGATGTCCTCTCTTTTTCCTCGGATGTTAGAACCTAAAAAATGTGAACACAACAGAACCACGGCGAAAACGATCATCGAAAAGCAGTGAGTGAGTTCCCCTCACATCGAGCGAGAGCACACCAGGGCAAAAAACATAGCCCAAAAATTGACACCTAAAGTTTGTGCCGTGCAACTAAGGGGGCAGGGAACAAAAACGTTACTTTAAACCGGCAAGACACAAGCAGGGCCCTCCTACCCAAAAACTAAGCAAACAAATGCAAGAGCAAATCCAAGCAAAGTAACACCTATGGCCTGCGCCAAAAGTCTAGTGGAGTGGGATAGCGCAAAAACCACTATAAAACCCCATTCCTAAGAAAGCGTAAGCAATCACGTGGGCTAAGCAGAACCCAGACAAAATTCCTAAGAGAAAAAGGCTTAAAAAAGACCAACCTCAGCGCATTGAAGAACCCACAAAATTCTCCAGCTAGCGCTACCCCTCCAGATCAATTTCGGGTGTCCTCACTTTGTCCTCGGCTGTCATCAAAACCTAAAAAAGAAAAAGTGAACACAACATAAGAGCAGCAAAAAACAAACATTGAAAAATTGCGATTGATGACTTGATTACTCGCACAACGAGCGAAAGCACACCAGGGCAAAAGCAAAGCACGAGAAACCAAAACTAATACCTGTGCCGACAGTATTTTGCTTAATGTGCTCATCTTTTTTCTAGAAAACGAACTTTGAGCCTTATGATTACCAACCCAATAACATTGCCAACGCAAAAAAATACTCCTTAGCTTTCATCCAGAAACTTCTTCTTTTCGGTTTCGGTCTAAAATTTAACAAACCCCGAAATCGAAGATTGCATGGGTGATCACTGTGCCACAATTATCCGTTGAAGCCAGAGAACGCACTTTTTATTCATGTTAGCGTCTTTGTGGAAATGCCGTGGGTTCAAAAAAAACTAAAGAAAAACCCGATTTTGTTTACTTTATTTCCTATTTGGTATGTACTGCACAACCTGTATGGATTACCTTTCTCATATTTTATTCGGCAATCTCCTCCACTCTTTTTCACTAGTAAAACTGTCGAGTCAAGACAGAAAAGTGGTCGATCACTGAAATTTAGATCAAAGCAAGAGATCGAAAACTTGTTCACCCTAACATTCGCTATAGTCATATGTATTGTCAACATCGCTGTTTTTACTTGGAGTTATAAAGCCAGGTGACAACAGTAGTTAACCATTGTTTCGTATTCTCCTGAATATCTGCAGTTCCAAATGTTGCACTGGAAGGAAAACTGCTGGCGGGGTTAAAGCCAGGGCAGACCCTTTTCCAAGTTTGCCAGGATAGTAGCAGATGTATCGTGAATATCATATCAAGGTATGATTTTGGACTTCAGGAATGACATAACCTTGCTCTCTGCCACTTATTTGCTCGTCGTACTCGGACGCTGTTGCAATTGTAGCATGCTTTGGAATGTGGCAACCCAGGAAAAACCAAAAAATGAGTTGCTGCATAAATGGTCGCATTCATCCAGAGTTATATCATCCAGAAAACCTCAAGGATACTGTATGATTCTGAATTTTAATTAGGCTGCCTATCACGGGAAAACAATAGCCCACAAATCTCACAATACCAAAAGGTTTAGTTAGGTGTGGTCCGTCTTCTTTTTAACAAAATATTTCCCCTACTTTGCTCCTGGTTGTTGACAAGTGTTGATAGTAAACACACTTTAAGTAAAATTTAACAATTATAACTAAATCACAATTTAAAAAACAGGCATCAAAAAAATGCAAAATTGTAACAAAATAACATATCTGTTACTTTAACTAAGTCTAACACAAGCACCCAAAAATTGGGATCAATAATACCTAACTGGACTTATCCCTAAGCTAACAACCGACTGATGAATCACAGTTTAAATTCGAAGGTTAGATTAAAATCAAATTTTTTCAACTAAAGCCGATGTTAGCGAGTACCAGCAGGTTCTACGTTGCAACAAGCTATCGGAAGAATGTATTCAACTCCTATTCAATTTTAAAAAAAATTTGATAAAATATCTCTGTGAAATGCACTAAGATCCGTAATTTGCTATAAATGTTTCATCAATTTCCGTTGTTTACTAATGATTTTCAATCGCTCTTGTCGGGCAGAATTGGAAATATGGTTCTCTTACTTAAATTGTGCACTTGATAGAAAAGGATGGCTTGCTTCCCTTTTGCAGCGAATTTGATGATAAAATTCTTCTCACAATAACAATCCATTTGCTATCATTTGCTATCTTTTATGGTTAAATCTCTACAAAATTTCAACTGAAATTTTCTTTAAATTTTTAACAGTGGAAAATTTTAATTTTTTTACAGTGGAGTGCCCGTACACTATAAGATGGGAAATGAACCCCTAATGACAAAAACCCCTATTATAATCTTGAATTTCGGTCGTGATAGTTTGTTTGGTTTTGATAGTTTCATATCAAGTCAAGTGGGCCGCTAAGCCGTGGCCTTGGCTGGCGAGGCATGACCAAACGCGCTAAATGCGCAGCTCGTTAAAACTCAAATTGGGGTTTATTTCAAATCTAAAATTAAGTTGGTTTTTTAGTTAGTTTTTTCATGAAACCAGAGAAGTTTGTACTGAAATTACAGGGTTGCAGTTTTCTAATATCAAGCATAAGAATCCGACAAATTCAATGACAAAAATTCTAATAAAATTCATTGAGGTCAATAGAACGAAAATCGGTGTAGATATTCTTGATCGTTGACCCTATGAACAAAATTTTTGTATTGAACATGAGCAAATGAAAAGATGTAGCTTTACAGTTTTGATGGATTTTCTTATTTTCCGAATAAAACAATGCATTTTTATTAACTTCAACAAGGAAACCAATGTAATATCAATTTTCACTGCTCAAAAATACTCTGGACAGTTTCCTCTTTCCTATGTGCGTCTATTCACTAAGTCATTTAAAAATGAACTTAACAAAGAAGTCAATTATTTCAGTTTTGCTTTTTTTAACCTTCGCTGTCAAATATCGACTGAGGAAAGAGCTTTTAGAAAGTTACAAAAAGTGGAGAAATTCCAATTCTACAGACTAACTCTTTAAAAGTCTTTCGTCACACGTCCCATCATATTCGCTTGGAATTGTTGCCCTCCCGCGTCTTATTAGCTGTTATCCAGATTGTTTCCGGCGTTTCTGAATTAAAAAAAAAACAAACATGGCGCCTGGGCGAAAAAAAATAATTTGCTAACTTGCTTCTATAACCGCTCCAAAGTTGACCCAATAAAAATGGAAAGAAATTAGTTATTGGTGTTCCAATGCTATGATAGATTCCATTTGCTGTGCTCAAATTTCCTGTTGTTCTGACGGTAGTGTAGCCATAACAACATAATCCTAATGTTACCGGTAAAGTGGCCGTAAAATACGTTGAAAAAAAAACGAATGTGAAAATCAACCAATCAAGTATCTTACAACTTTTCATAGCTACAAGAGGAAAGTTCATTTGTTTGTTCAATTCTTCAATTTTTGTAGGCGAGGAACTCAAAATACCGGTGATCGAGTTTCTTACCCGTGATCAAAAAAACTTAGCAGAAAATGATTATGGAAACTTAGCAGAAAATGTTCATTTCTATGGCAGTATGTCCTTTGTTTTATTTTATGAGAACTAGTGAGTCCACTTGTTAAAGTCATTCACAGTGTAATAATTAATAAACGTAAAAAAAGTGTTGCGCAATGAAATTGTGATGAAGAGGCGCTTTCAACAAATCCCCACCCATGTGTTCTCACCTTCCCATCTACCAATATGGGTTATACAGTAGCGTGAATCATTCTGCTACTAAATAGAGTGCTATTAGTGTAACAAACCAATTGTTGTATCACCTAACTCCTCCGTACACTGCTTAGTGAATTAGAACTTAGAGCACTCCAACCTAATATCTCCAGAATGGCGCCCTCCAGAAGGTATGCTGCTGTTGCACCAAAGCTCTGATGAATTAGCGACTGTTATTTTGATATACCACAAGCTGGGTTATTACATTCGCTCCATCAGGCATTTCAATGTCACTAAAATTTAAGTTCACTTCTTCAGTAGTTAGCCACTTTGCATACCGGGTGGTGAAACCTCACGCGATTCTTAGCAAGACCAGAATCTAGATCAATCAAGTCAAGTGAGGACCGCTTGTACTGTTTGTGTTTTCCCAATTCCACAAAACAAGTTCTCATTTGCACACTCAAAGCAAGGCCAAATGAGTACAGCAAATTGTCACGTTGTTACAATTAAAAACGCATGTAAAATCGCTGAAAGGCGCTGAATTTTCACAGTTTTAGCGCAGAAACGTCGTATAAAAATGCGCTGAAAGGTGCTGAAGTGTGCTGAACCTTTGGAAAAAATTATCTGAAATACGCTGAGACTTGTAAGAGCTGTAAGAAAAACGCTCAATCGAGTATAATCATCACAAAGAGATGAGCCATCTGATCTTTTCAAAGTGCTGAATTGTTGTAAGAAATGCATTGAAAGGCGCTGAACATTTGAGGCGGATGCGCTGAAACTTTGTAAGACATTCGCTGAAAAGTTGCTAAAAGTTATGCAGAAAACGTGCTGAAATTTTAAAGTTACAAAAAAATTGATTTCAGCAAAAAAAATGCGCTGAAATCGTGCTGAAATCTTGACTCGGAAGAATTGTGTGCACAAAAATTAGAGATTAGTTTAAAATGGCAACTGACATTAAAAAAAACGAGAAGCTAATGCTGGTAACTGAGCAAAGCAACAATTTAAGCACCCACGTGACTCTAGCGCCAGATTGCATAAGTTAATGATATAAGTTTTTGATGACACTCCGTACAGAATTTGGATAGCCTGACTAGTGATCGGTCATTAGTACATATAATATATTCAGGGACCATTTCTGAGTCTGATGAATTCCGAGCCTGTAAAAACTGAGTCGGATCAAGATCGGGGTTCACAAGCAGTTGAGAGGTACCGAACTTTGGTTCTAGTAGTGATCAAGCGTGAGAAAAACTTAGAAGTACTCTACCTGACCATAAGGTCAATTGAACAATGCCAGCCAAAACACAAACAAAATCATCCCAAAAATATGAGAAATTAAAACAATCAAACAAACTAAACAAAAATATACTCATTGCTAAAACTCTTGAAGCTTTTACCCCTAAGGCAAAATTTGATCCCTTTAAATATACCTATTTCCAAAATATGCTCAAAAACACTTTTTGTTTCTGAAATCGGTCCAGCATTACATCTGCAAGACCTGAAAAAATTCTTTGGCACTTGAAGATCGATTAACTCAAAATTGACAGCAAAAATTAAAAAGAAATGAAATCAATTGCAAAATTTAATGAAATGCTGCTGAAACTCGTGATATTAATATGTTCAAAATCATTTCTGTTTCTCTAAGGGCTATTCAGTAACCCAATTCCAAGCCTTAAAAAATTCATTGGCTCAAAGATCGATAGACAATAAGTTTTAGAAAAAATTTCAAATTTGAAAAAATAGAAATTCTTTCCATTTAAATGGTGAAAACCATTCAATTTCCCCATAGCAACTATTTAATGAAAAACTATCAAAGCCTGGATGAGGTTATTTGGCTACTGAGGCAAGAAAAACTGAATAAAAGACAAATATTATGCAAAAAACTTGAAAAAAATTGAAAATTTTAACAAAAATTTTCTGTAATCCGAAAGGTTAAATTGTTGAAACCAAATCCATTGAAAATAACAACCATGCAGGAACTTTTTATGAAACCGTGGAATAAATTTTCTGGCACTTGGTAATTGACAAATATCAGAAATCGACAAAAACTTTAGGAAAGCTTAAAAAGTTGCAGATTTTGTCAAATTGCTACTACAAACTATAGAGTGCCCTATTACTTGAAAGGAGAATCCCTGGCCCCTGGAGCTGGAAATATACAAAAATGAAAAAAAAAATTCAAAAAACTTGAAAAAATTGCAAAAATCAGTATCACTTAAAAACTTGAATCAGTATCAGCGTGTTTGTGTTTGCAGTACCAAATCATATAGCTCATAAAATGATCATAGCAAGTCATTTTGTCTCGCAAAAAGCCTTCATCAAGTTTTAAAAACTTCAACCTAAGCTAATTAAACAAAAAACTCAAAAAAATCACACAAAAAACATGAAAAATTGAACCATTTTGAGCCCAAAAATTCCTAAATATGAACTTTTCACCTTAAATTAAGGCAATCCCAGCAACTGCACCCCTCTAAGCACTTGAAGGACTACTAGAGCCAACTTTGGGCTCTAATGAAACTTAATGTCCCGTTTTGAAAGATCAAAGTCATTGAAAAATGTGTGAACACATCTTAAAAAGAAACAGCGCCCCATTTAAATTCAAATTCTTTGAATTGTAAAAAAAACCCATGCCCGTAAGAGCTGCCTTGGCGTTACCAACTAAAACTCTTCTCGCAAAACTCATTTGCTCTTTATAAGGAATATTACATGGATGCATGGTAGCGGCAAATACACTTGACCACACTGGCCATTCAATTGGATTACAGTTGAAAGAACTCATTTGGTAGTTGACTGCTTCTACTCGGTATGTCGTGCATTAAGTTTTCTTGACCGTGGTTTAATCTGTAACGCCCTCTACTTCATTGTCATGGCTTGCATGGCCACCCCCAATCAAATGTTGCTTCTGGGTAAGTGTTCCCGTGTCCATTTTTGAACGTTCCATTTGTGACTGTAGCTTTCTTTTGTATCTTGCTGTCTGGTGAAGTCAAGAGGATACTTGACTGCCTCTTGTTTTTCTGCATTTGAATAGGAATCAACTCAAACAAAAGCAGATCTAGCTCAGGCACGTTTTTCAGATCTAGCTCAAATTTTAGCTACAGCTGAAATTGCTTGTTCATCTCTTGCTGAAATTCCTTTTCATGTTTCAAACGAAGCTTTGACGACTAATTCTTCTCAAATGCAGCAAGTTTCTCATCTCTTCTTGGACAGCATGCTTGAGGTTTTTGATCCACCGCCTTTGCTTTCATTATCTTTCCCTATTGACTGACGGAGAGTTTATATCCGTTGCAACTGTTTTACAATGGTTCTTCTTGATTGATTGAACAAATGGGTTCAATTTGTTAATATGTCATAGTTCTTAGTCCCCGGATGTATATGGTAAGCAGACGGCGATTAGTTTGCAGAATACTTTTTTTGTTTTAAAATTTCTAATCAAATTCAAATTACTTAGTTGTTCAGGGAGCTGTTGAAATCGGTTGTCGGTCTCTTGTTTTTGCTGATAGACTGCTTTGAACTTGCTGGAGAATTTTTTTCCACTTTTTTGCAGCTTTTGTGCATTTATGTTGCAGCTGCTCACAACATATTTTAATTTGATTTTCCAGGTTGCTGCAATTTTGTGATCGATTCACTTTGTTTCATAAGTTAAGCAGCAGTTCGATCCTTGAATGATTGTTTTGTCTACAAAGAGACAACTTATTAATTTTCTTGATAAATTGCCAAGCAGTTTTAATTCCACTGACAAAGCCTTAGGACCAAAGGTAACGGCTGCTCTCCCAATCATTGGTCACTAGGAACGCTACACCACCCAGTTTGTTTCAGCGGTTCCAAATCTGTCCTGGTTTTTTGTATATGTAGTTGGATTTTATAGCTATACGTCCGCTATATGATTACCGTTGAATTACATTTTTGTTTTGTGACTGTTTACTAATTTTACTTTTTCAATATGAATTTGGACTGGGTGTGCTGCAGATCACACAATACGTGATTTCTTCATGTAGACCAGTTCAATCAGATAGCGAAGAAAATCAAAAACAAAGATATATGACCTGCTTATGCAAAAATATCTAAACTTAAAACTTAAGTTGGGTATAAACAGAAAATGAACAATAAAAATCAACTAATACGAAATAGTTTTCCACTCTCAGTTTTAATGCTGGTATATTTTTCCTGCTATGAAAGCTTTGCGAAATCACCTGCAACAACATATGATGTTCAACTAGAGGGGGTTGCATAACGTACATATTGATAAATTAATCTAAAAGTATCATTAATGTTTGCAAATAGAGTGTCTGATTGCAACAGTGACTGCAACTTCCGTGCCTTAACTCTTTAATCTGGATCGAACCTCATTTCAACTAGTCAATGAAATTAGAGGAATTATCTCATTTGACCGAGGGACTTGATGTGAAACCAGCAGGACTGAACAAATAACACGATCCAGGTGTTTTTAGGCATACGTCCAAATGATTTTTCTTTAAATTACTGGTCACAAATGAAGTATTAACTCGGGATTGTTTTCTTTTGGGTTCATTTCTGTGGGATTTTTTCTAGACCCACCATTCATAAGGCCTTATGATTGCTGGGTCTAGAAACAATCCGGGGGGGGGGGGGGGTTGTTTTCGTGAAGGTGGGCACTGTAATTAATAACTGCTCTAAGCATGCTGCCCCCACGCGCTATTTTTTTTACATAGTAACGTGCTATATAACAACATATAATTTGTAATGTGTGTGTGTGTGTGTGGGGGGGGGGGGGGCGTAAAAAACACTGGGGGGGGGGGGGGGTCGAAACAGAAGAGATCCTGTAAATCTTGTTTCTCTAAACTACCTTTGATGCAGTGTGCGGCAGTGAGGACATGTTTGTGGGATATAATGCTTCCTCCACAAAAGTTAGCCCACTTGATTGCCACGTAAAAGGGTCTCTGGGGCGCTTTATACCCATTCACTATCGCCCTTTCACCCATCTCATCGTCACCCAATTCACCAAAAACTTGGTTGCAAATATTAATTAGAAAAACCAGGTTCCTTATCATCTTCATCTTGCTGAGCAATTCTTGAGCTAGGCTTCTCTCGACCAACAGAATAACTTAAATGACCCTGTGAAAAAACTTGATATTTAAGTTGCACTTAACCGCGAAAAGTTGAAAAATCATTCCTGCATGTCCCGAAAGTCAAAAGTTCTGAGATTTTTTTTAAAAAAGTTGATAGAAATCTTCTTCTTAATCTGTCTGTATTCCAATGCAGAATTGATTTGAAGTTATGTAAAACAATTTTTTCAGATAATGCGGGTAAATTATATGAGGTCTCAGATAAAATCATCCTTTAACGTAGCTACAAGTTGTAAGTTTCTAAGAACTATCTTAACTCTTACATAAAATACACCGTACAAAAATCTGCTTTATGCAACTACAAGAAGTTAGGTTTTGTGACTCTTTGCTTAATTTAACAAGGTAGCTTGTCAATGATGCTCGGTAATAAACGTTTGTAAACAAAAATCTATTCGTGCTCAAACCCATTCTTGGCTTAATTGTCTAAAATTGAAGCAAAGACAGGAAGCGTTCAATATACCAAAAAAAGATCAGTTCATGCTTTGTAACAGAAAGCTTGATGTAGATAAACGTCTATAGCAATGAGGTCAGCGATGACAGTAATTTCCTATTTTACTAAAAGGACAGAAAATTTTTTGGCTGAAAAAGAGGCAGTCAAAGCATATGCCATTCATCAAAATAAAAATTAAAATTATCAATTAAACACCAAATTTCGCTCAGCTAGAAAAACCATGCCCTTGGTAATGTCCAGCTACAAAGCTGTTTTTTTTTGTTTTATTTTTAAATGGACGTTGAATAATTAATTTGGATGAAATAAGTGAGTGCACAAATCGTTACGTTGAGCATGAAATTGTTCTCTGTATATAAACAATTAGTTGATATAACTAATTTACATACATACTTGAAAGGACATCAAAAGGCTTTTACGTCCAGTCGGCTGATGCCTATGTGAAGCAGTCTGTTTTGGCATGATTAGAGACTATGAGACTGCAATCGAAAAGAATAGTTACAGAGTTTTTTTACAATATTTCAGCAAAGAACTGATATTGAGGATACCAATAACCAGAACTTTTATCTATGTACTGCATTAATAAAAAAATTAAGAAAACTAAAAATAAAGATAGGCGATGTTGTCATTTCCCCGTATATAATTGATGAAGAATGTAAGCTTATGAGTGCTAGTTTCTGATCTGCTATTAGTAGGTACAGACTCAAGATATTTAGAATCAAATTTTTTAGAAAAATTAAGCATTTTTCTACTTCGTATTCCAATTCGTTTGGACTAAACTCTGGAGAAAATTTAATAGATTTCAGTTTTTTACTGACCATTCGTTTTTGTTCCAGTTTTTCTATACATAATTTATAACTTTTCTGCTCAGGTCTTAATATTTTGGTTCTAAAGTTCAATAGTTCATAGACATGCAGTTCTTATGCTAAAAAATTCAGACTTGTCCGCTCTTTATCTGTTGATAGCCAAATTTTTCTGAAATATTTCTGTTGATTTGCCTAAATTTTGTATCAATCAGTCGAATAGCTGTACTGTTTCAAATTTCATAGATCCGTGCTTCATATTGGAGAACAGCTTGCACGTATGCTTTAAACAAATTTTCGATCTGTTTGATTCTAGAAATTAACCGTAATCTGTTAAACAAATTTATAAGTACCTTTATTTTAAAACCATTTATTTTTACATAATCCCTTTAGTCTTAAATTTGAGCAACTGATAAAAAGAACAACCAGATATATGATTTCTCTACCAGTGTTGTTTGCAGCGTTGCCTCTTGTCAAAGTAGTGAAAGTGTTTATGCTGCTTATCTGTAGAGTTTTTTATTCAAAATTGATGGTTACCTTTATAACCATGAAACTGCATTAACTTGTCTGTGTTGCCCTGAAGCAGATTTTTCCTCTTTTTTGTGTGAGAAAACCTGAAATATTTTTGTTAATATTTTGACTAATGAGATTGGCCTAAAGTTCGATGGTTCCAACGGTTCTCCACCTTTTTGTTTTGCGGTTATGTCAACTTTTTTTGCTTGCAGGAAAGCTCCCCTCTCAAAACACTGGTTTAAAAGTTTTGTGAATATTGGAACAAATAAACAATTGATTTTTTTATGAAGTAGGTTTGCAGAACCATCTCTGCTGTACATTTTTGGCATTTTATTTTCATTTTCATGAATTGTAGTTGTTTTTTTGCCTTTTTTTGCTGACATAGTTCAAAAACATATTAGGCACTTTTGTCAATTTGCGTTCAAAATTTCTTTATAATATTCTTTTTAAATCTAGTTTTGCCCTTTGTTTCTCATCTCATTGAAATTGAGTTGACCTAATTTGTCTTTCTTTTCCAGAAATTCTTGATATCTTTGTCGTTCGTTAAGCGCTAAACGTTTTGTTTCCTTATCCACAGATGGTTTTTGTTTCCTATTCTTCTTTGAAACATTTTAAGATACAAATTTTTCTGCAGATTTTTTAAACAAGAGCTGCAAAACTGTCATTGCTGCCATACAACTGAGATGTTCAAGGGTTTTTCTGAATTTCTGTACCTCATTTGCAAGTAAAAATGTACTTTTGGGAATTCATAGGCACCCTTCAGTTTGGCCAAAGTTCCAAAAAGCTCAATTCATTGCTTTTGTTTATCAAACTGGTCATTCTGTAGTCCGTTTTCTTAAAAAACATAAAAATAATCTGTAACGGATTTTTGTAATTTGTTTTAGAATTCTAAGAAATCTCGTCAGTGCAAGCTATGCTTCACTTAGTTGCTCTTGTTTAGTTGTCACTCTCAAAAACAATTCAGATCAAAAGACATCAAAAATCCTGCAATTTAGGTACTTTTAAGTGATGAAATTTAAATGAAGGTACTTTTAAATGAAGATCTGTTGGAAGTCGTTGCAGTCAATCAATATACAACCAACCTCAATATCCAGCGTCTAGAAATGAGTCTTACTACTAGTTGTTATGTTTGTGTTTGATTTCATATAAATTAATGTTAGGGCAACTTTCAACTCAAGAAACCCTAATTTAATTGATGAAATTTGACAATCATAACATTGTAAGTTCCAACAGTTTCAAATCTGATGCGACTTTTAAAAAATATTCGACAACCCTCTTCTTTTTTGTGTCCTCTCTATTAACCGTGGCAATTTTTGATAGCCGTTTAATTGAAATCTGTTTACTTCATCTTTTGCTCACGTTTTTATTTGACAGATTGCTAATGGTAAAAGTTGTGAACTATATACTAAATTTTGTAGTTGATCTAAAGACCTTGTAAGAGATTCAATGTTTTGTAAATAAGAGAGTATTCTCGCTCTTATCTTTCAATTATTCTAGGGTGAAAGTGAGAGGGCCATTGTCTATGAAAAAAGGATAATCTTTTGTTTTGTAACTGTTGTGGTGAAAAAAGTGGGGCGTAATTGCAGTCACCAATTGTTTTTTCTCATTAAACAAAGAAGACGTTTTATGGACTTTTAACTGTGATGCCTAATAGCAGTCACTAGTTTTTGATTGCTCAAATAAGGGTTTTTAAAATCTGCAAATGTGACGCAAAGTCAAAGTCAGCTGTATATATTTGTTTTCCAACAACAATTTTTGGTACGTTGAATAATTGTGACTCGTAATCGGAGGCACAAAGTGAAATTAAGTTTTCACTTATTTTGTACATGAATTGTTTAAGACAAATAACACTAAAAAATTGACGACTCGAAAAACTTAAACGCGAAAATTGGATCGGCCGATCAATAACACATGGCAAATTTCAAATAGTTCGTTAGAAAGTCTTATTAACGGTTTTGTAATCTGTTCTGAAAATTTGAAAAATGAGGTGAAGCGATGTCAATTTCTCATGTCTATTTCTTGGTCAGTTTTGTTCTCACTATCATGACAATATTTTTCTGTGGTTGTCTCTCTTTATTGGTTTTTTGCGGTTTTTAATTCTTTAATTCGCCATTACGATTAATGTTTTGTATTTCAGTATAATGTTATATCTTTTACTACCACAGAAACCACGAAGTTTTTTTGTAGAGAAAAACGCTCTGTTTCTGGGTTTCGCTAATTGTTTTCTTGTAAACAGTAGTTTTTGCAGTTTTCAGATTGCGTCTAGCTTCAAAAACTTTGTCATCTGTGTGCAAAAAATATAAATGAACGAGTAAGATTGATTATCAGTAGCTGTTTTTTGTTAATATGTGACAGAATTCAATCCGGTCCTCCGTATGTACAATTTATCTTAACATAGTCGCTGAAAAACCTCAAGGGGTTTTAGGAGGTTTTTTTTGCTGTTCGAAAAGCAGATTAAATTTGATCTAGCAATCTTTACTTGTGAGCGTTTCTTGAGTACTAAGTTGCTTGTTCATTGCATTTTTCCAAGTTTCTGACTTTTACCTTCCTGCTCCTGGGTCTTGCAATCAAAAATGCTTTCGATGATTACAACTGTTAACAAAAAAATCAAATCGCCGAAAAATGAAGACTCCGCAACTAATATATACTTGCATAAAGACGATGGTCTTTACCCGTATCAATTTTCCAATTTAAGGACTGGAAAGCATCTGATGAGCTGTTGTTTTCATGAAATGAAATATAAATGGACAAATTTTTTTTAAAATCCAGGTACAATTCAAGCTTGAGCTGAATCCTCGCGTTCAAGCTGTTAGGCAAAAAGGCACGCTTAAGGTGCAATTGAAAATCAACTTGAAAGAAAGAAAGCGCAGCTGCACGATGTGGAAGATAGTGCTGGAGTGACTAAATTTTTTAGAAAATTTCCTGGAACGCATATTTAAAGCAGTAAAAGAGGCTCCAACTTACAGTAAATCATCTGCTGAGTCATAGAAACAACCCAATAAACATCTCTTTAACCTCTTGGCTCGTGAACTGTTCGCCGTACCACAAAACGAGAAAGATGACAAATCACAAAACATATCTTAAACGCATCTTACAGTGGAAACAAGACGGCCTGATTCTCAACTGAACCAACTTATGCCTTTCAAGACGCAATCCACTCGACATGTTTGAAATTAACAAATAATAGCACAAAACAACAAACTAGGGGCCACTGCATTATAAAAAACATTCCCAGATTTTTCAAGAATTCCTTATTAAGCTTTTTTAATTCATACACCAGTTTTGTGGAGACCAATGAACAATAAGCGAGCAAAAAGGTCAAACAAGTACCAAAATGTAAGCTTGTCAAAATTGTGAATATAACTCTAATATACTTTATAATTGCAACAGGCAACCTTTGATCTTTACTTCAATAAATTTAATTGTTTTTTTAAACAATCATTGTGATATGGAAATACCGCATTAGAAAGTCAAATGAAATTTGTTTCCATTGAAAAAATGAGACGAGACGCCAAGAGAAAAGAAGCTGCGTGCTTACCTGCAAAACCCAAGAATCGACAAATTTACTGTTTAAAATAAAAATTCAAGCTGACCAATTACGAGAAAAACTGAACCCTTTATCACATCTGCCAAAATCTCATGTCCACAAAAAGATAACGAAAAAGAGTGACAATTCTAAATGTTGGTCCCAAAAACCATTAATATGCAAAGGGATTAATACTATATTAAAAAACCAATATTAACCTCATTCTTGCCTCGCAACAGAAGCCATCGGTTGTTTTAAGATTAACAAAAATTAACATGGTTTGGTTCATATAGATATATGAGCAAGGTGTGAACGCCACGCATTCACACCTTGCTCATAGTAATGGTACTGGTCATCGCTAGACTAGGACCTCTTGGACCTATTGATGACCTGTCGAGTAGATTTGCTATTTTGGTACATAATTTATACCACACGTGTTGCAAACAAGTGTACATCCTACTCAAGAACAATTTATTATTATTATTATTATTATTATTATTATTATTATTATTATTATTATTATTATTATTATTATTTTCATTATTATTATTATTATTATTATTATTATTATTATTATTATTATTATTATATATATATATATATATATATATATATATATATATGTATATACATATATATATATATATATATATATATATATATATATATATATATATATATATATATATATATATATATAGGCAATCCGAATCTCTTAGTCAGTTATCTCGTGTAAATCTATGATTTTTTGTAAATATCACGGATATCAATTTCTCGTTTTTGATCATATCATTTGCCTAAATTAGTAGGAAACGTTTTTGTTTGTTTGATCTGCGGAAGTTCTTTAGCCTACACGCATAGCAACCAAGATTTCATTATTATCGGACCAACTGTTCTTAAATATAGATGCAGGATTTAGTGCATCCGCTTGTCCAAAATGACAGACTTTGATCTTGAAAACCTGCAGATAGTCAAAACGATCATTTGATTAGGATGGAAACCGTGAAAACAGGTGAGCAATTGAGGGGTGATATAAGGATTTGTGTTGTTGGTTGGGAAGTGAAGTTTGAAGTGATTGCCATTTATGTCTGGAACATGTTTCAGTTGATTTTGGTAGCCTTCGTGGCCTTATAGAGACTATTGTGCGTGTGTGTGTGTGTGTGTGTGTGTGTTTATTTGTCATAAAGCAAGTTAGCGAAAACAATCAATGCGGCGGTACTGAATCTAACACGGAGGCTCCATTTCTTTTGATCTCAAATTATCTAGATATAATGTCAAACAAAATAAAACAGAATCGCTTTATATGAGCATACAGATACATATATATATACACACATGTGTGTGTGTGTGTCTCTATGTACAAAAATTCGTATAGTCTCTTCACGTTTTCTACCTTGAGGCATACCTCTCTCTCTCTCTATCTCTCAGAGATAGCTTAGCCTTCAATGACTGGCTGGCTGACTGGCTGGCTGGCTGGCTGGCGGAGAGAGAGAAAGAGCGAGCGGAGTATTGGGGGTGTCTTTGAAAATTAATGTGGCATACTAATTTAGCCGCACTTTGGATTTTATGGGGCGGTGTTCTTTCATGTCACTCTAAAATTCACACACACGCGACGCACATCAAAGGCGACTTTACAATTTAACTGAGGGGAGGGGTGGGGTAGCGTGGTTTATGTGTAGAGCAGGCACTTAGTGCCACCCCACCGCGACGCCTACAAGTAGCTCTCTTTATAGTTGTTTTTGATCTACCACCACCACCACAACTAGTACTACTAAAGCACTTTTGGCCTGGCTGGCTGGTGGTGGTGGAGCGGCCGGCCGCTTTGTTGTTTTGGTTATAACAACAACAACATATATCTAAATCAGCCAGTCAGTACAACACAACACAACACAAGTACAACTGTAACACACACCAACACTATACCATTATAACCATTATAACTATTACCACCAACACCACCTCAACCAGTACTAACTAGCCCACTAACCAACCAATCAGTGATTAGTTAGCAGAAACGTTGCTAATAAGATTCGGCTAGACTGTCCCTGTGTTTCTTCACTCCTTAGAATGTGATCACAAGACCACTCTGCAACTATTTAGCCGACGGTGGCATTCAGCCGAATTAAACCACACACTTTCTCAGAATAGCACTAGTAGTGTGACCTCTTAATGTAAAATATTGAATCGCTTTCTCAACATGGACATTTTAAAGGGTAACTTTAGTGTAGATCAAGTCAGAACCCAACTAGAATTTTTGTAGCGCCCAATCGGGTTCATATGTTAATGTCGCAACATTATGCATAATATTGAGATTTTGGCTTGATAGCCGAGAGGTAAGGTGTGTGATTCACACGCCAATGATTGAGAGTTCAATCCCCTGCCTCCGTGCAGCTGTCTGTGTAAGGATGAGCTCTTACTTAACCATAGCTTGAGGTTGACCATAGCCTGACCAATGTTGGCTGCAATGACGGTACCACGTGAAAGTTTCAGACGCAAAAAAAGTGGCCATAGTCACCAAAAAAAGAGCATTCATGCTCACCAAATGAACAGTCTGAGATGTGGGGAATAATTGAAAAAGGACAGCTGAGAACAGGCTACTATTAATACACTGCAGACTGAAAGCCTACGATTGTGCAGAAACACATTTATTTATTTATTAATTCTTTACAGATATTGCAAGGGCCTGATCCAAAAGAGCCGATACAGAACAGTCCAGTCATTGTTTTCCCATAAAATATGAAGAGTTAGGCAGATTAGGTATCAAATAATTTCATTTTTGGAAATGAAAAATTTATCTGTAATAGCTCTAAGTTTCTGCAATATATGATTTGTGTAGAGTTATGTGCTTTGGGACTGAGAGGGTACTTATAGTTGGTGTAGCGAATTGTATTTGGGGTGGGGGTGGGAGGCGGCTGGTGGGTTTTATGGTGCTTAAAAGGTACTGCCCAACGGTGCAAGTATTGTAGCGTTAATTTTGCTAATTTGGCATTATTCGACTACTCTTACTCTGGGCAGTGAGAGAGAGAGAGTGTGTGTGTCATGAGTTTGGTGTTAGTATTTCACGGGCTACAGAGCAAAGTCGTAAAAATCAAAGAACTCAACAACAAATAGTAGAATAGGCACGAAGGGCGGTACAGCACCCATAAATTCAACCCCCATTTCAAAGCTCACTCTTTCCCTCTCTCGCCCTCTCTCTCCTTCTCCCTCTCTCTCCCTCTCCCTCTCTCTCCCTCTCCCTCTCTCTCCTTCTGTCTCCTTCTGTCTCGCTCTGTTCTTACAAAGTACACTAATTTGACGACCTAGTATGGACGACCCATTGAGAAAAAAGAGTATTAGCACAACAGTTTCTAGAATTAATTTTTAATACAAACTGCAAAATTCTTTATCAGTTTCAATGGAATCAGAATTTTAAAAACTAGGGTCACTGTTCCATATGATGGCAACAAACTTGCGCCCTGTAGAACAAAATACTTCTTTCTGAAACTTTATCCATGTCATCCGGGTTTTATTATCATACAATTCATTAACTTCAACTGTCCTGATTAATTTCATTGATGAATTGAGTGCTTGCTTTGGATAGAGCTCATTAGATAAAGTTTCAGATGAAAACAACGGAGATTAAAATGACGTGAGAGAAAAGCAAAAAGTATTGAGAGGACGAACGGCGTCTAATGGATGACACCCCTCGATGGGATGGATAGTTTGGGAATGGTTGGGATATATAGAATTGGATAGTCTCGCATGATATGAGATAGGATAATTGTGATGAAAACAAGGGGGCGGTACCCGTTCATTCAATCCCCCTTCCTCCATTGCTAGTTAGTTGCCTGTTCCCCCTATACGCCTACTGGCACAATAAAAACACTCTCTCTTCAGCCGGGGGAGGCTGGCACACACACACTTGCAGCACCAATCCTAGGCGCCACTTTATCAAATGATCCAGACACCGGCACACGAATAGCTTTGATTTCACTTCTTCTCAGCAGACAGTTTGTAGTGAATTGGATCCAAACTTTGTTTTCCAGCGACAAACTGCTCTTCCCACAATTACACAATGAATCAATTCAGCTCACAGCTTATATGCAACATAAAAACAACACGTCTCAAAAAGCAGTCAAAATTCAGCAGTGCCACAAATGGTATCAGTTTTAATAATTTTGTACTAACTAGTTCTCACTCCTAACTTGTGCTAGACAATTTTTCCCTTCTCAGCACACACCAAGTAGTAATTGTCATCATTAAAATTTTAAAAAAAGAACGCATTCACAACGTCAAGGCGTTTGTGATAAACTTAATTGGCTCTCCGAGATCAGTCATACTCCGAGAATTTTCAATTCAAACATTGTAAACCCAAAAAACTAAACAGTTTTAAAAAGAAATTCCCTTCATACAATATCAAAACTTCCTGATCATAACAAATTTGAGATAACTTTTTGGAACACACCTTTATTAACAAAAATTGCCGCAATACTTAAGAGCTAAATATATGCGCACTTTGCAGTTATAATTCAGATATCAGGGGAACCGAATTCAAACTAATTTCGAAGTAAAAAAAATGCATTGTTTAGAGGTAATGTTTTTTTTAAATTAACGCATTAATTAACACAAAAATTTTGATTTAAGCCACTTTTTGTGATCCAATTAAACACCCAATTTTTTGGGAAGAAACCAAAATTGTAATTTCAGAGAAAACTTTGAAAATTTTGATTTTGTGCCTGGTTTTGACTCTATTAAGACACTTATGTTATCTTTCGACACAAAAACTTGCAAAATAGCTTTCTTTTAAACAGCATCGTTAACTGGACCATGTAGTTTCTCTTGAAGATAGCACTTTAAATGATCTGAACTTATTGCATTATGGAAAACTGGCTAAAATAGTTTGATTTCTGCGCTGAAAACCCTCAATAATCAGCTAAAATTACAGAGGCTGTCTTTATAAGTCAACTTTCTAAATTTTTGATTGCCTAATCCAGACAAAGTAGACAATCAAAATTGGCAAAAATTTTTGTCAGTTTAACAGCTCATTCAAGGTAAAAAACCACAAATTTTATGTTACAATGGAAATCACATGCACTTTCTAAGTTATAACAAAAGCTATTTGTATTTGACATTCAAACTCTTCCAAATGAGTGGGTTCAATACTGCCAATTTTAGAAGATCAAATTGCTAAAAGGCAACAAAACAGCATGAAAATATTTGTTTCATCTATCTAATGAATGAGACCTTAATGTAAATTTGAAGTGATACGGGGAGTCAGTTTCCGAAGTCTTCTAAACAAAAGTTATCTTATTTTGCCGAAAGAAAACTTATTAGTTGGACTTAAAACCTACACTGATACTAACATTGATACAACAATTGTTTTCAGCTATGAATTTTTCAAATATTTTTTCCTAAAATGCACGTTAGAATATATTGGTCAATTTATGTGAAATTTTGTTTTCAAGATTAAAACATTATAATCAGTTGTTCATAATAAAAAAAAAGTGAAATTTTAAGAACAATTTTGATTTTATAGGGTTGTTTGTTCTTCCAAAAGTAACTAACAGATATTAAAATGTATGAAAGCAGCGCAAATTAAAATATAGTTCACTCTCAGGTGAAATTTTGGAGAAAAAAACAGCAATCTGACTTTAGAACAACAGCAAGTTGATAAATCTCCAATTTTTAAGCGTACTGGAAAAAAATTTCATGTACTGTGTTTCTCATTTCTCAAATTATTATTTTAAGTTGTCTTAATAAATTGAACTTTATATCAAGAGAGCGCTGAAAAGAAGTAACATATGTAAGCAAAATTTGTTTTCCAATTTTCATTCGAACTTACTGTACTCTTTGGACAATTCTAAGATTCCTGTTAGAAGGTTGGTCAATTATACACATTTTTTTCAAAGAAAATTAGCCCAAATTAATTTGCCCAAAAAGTTTATTTGATAACATTCTTTTCTCTCAGATGTATACAAAAATTTTTTATCAAAAGGAGGAAACAGTCCGCCTTCCAGAAATTATTTCTGAAACAAGTAAATGTTGAGAAAACAAGGGTCGAACTTTTACGTTTCTTTCAAAACCATGATATCTCGATGTCTTCTGTAGTGAAAGTTAAATTAAATGTAGTAAAATGACATTGCACCTTTAGTCTGAGATGACCTCAAATATTCAAAAATTGTCTGATTGGAACAAAAATCCGTCTACAATAAAACTCCAATGTTTTCAAACAATCTGGAAAGATGAAATCAAAATTTGCCAATTTGCTTGAAACGTTTTAAATTGTTAAATTTAAAAGTGATTCGTATAATTAGATCGTTGCAGCATGAAGTGTTCACTGCATACAATTTTTCATGCATTGATGCTTCTGCGACATTCAACAACTGGGATTTTTTGTCAATTTTTGATTACTCAGCAGCGGAATCCACGGTAAAAAAACTCACGGAAACCTTCCCCCAAACACACACACAGACACACACACACACACACACACACACACACACAAACACACTCAAACACACCAAACACACATGCACACAGTTGGTTTTAGACAAAAAATGAAATCCGAAGAAGGTAAAAATTCCAGAAAAAACCTCCAAAGAAAAAAATCGTACCGGACTATCAATGAGCTGCGCGTTTAACGCGTTTGGTTATGCCTCGCAGTCCTTGGCCTTGCCATAGCGGGCAGTGGGTTTTGATATGAAACTATCACAGTTACCAAACAAATTACCAAGAAAAAAAATTATTATTTAAAATGGTTTTTTGTGGGAGTATTTTTCCTGTCCTCTGTCCGAAATTTCCCAGACTCTTGATAAGGTGATCATCATCTTGGCTTAAGTTAGGGCATATATTATTAATCAATTTGAATGCAGCTGGCACTTACATGCAGTAACCCAGCTGAAAACTTAAAAACGGTTGACTACCTGAACTCATAAAATTTGTGAATGGAGAAGATCTCACAACACAAAAAGTCTGCAAAAAAAACTTCATAATCTGTTTTATTTCATTTGACTCACCAGTTTTCAATAAAAATTTTTCTTGCAAAAAATTAAAAATCTGTTAGTTTGCAGGCAAACAGAAACCTGGCTGGAGACTGATCTTACAAGCGACTTATGGAGAAAAAAATAACATAAAGGTTTAGAAGTTTCTAAAAAGAAATGTCAAATATTACAAAATGGTAGCTGATAGAGTGAAAAGAATTATGTTCAAAAGCACGTCTGTGGTACTGAAATTTACTTAATATAAGCACCTTACATAAAGCAAATTTTAAAGAGTTAATTTTTTGAAAACTGTTTTTCATTGACCGACCTCAATCAGAAACCAATTGAACAAAAACAGAAAAAAATCTGAAAAAAATGCAACAAAAAATTATTCATTTATTGCTGGTAGTAGTCCAAATTTTGCGAAATCTTTACAAAAATTTATTTCAAAAAATGAAAAACCGATCAATTTTTTTATATAGTGAATTTGTAGGATCCAATAGGTTTCAATTTATATTACAAAAACTAGTGTGCTAAAGCCTCGGAAATCTTGCGAATCGTCTGCAA